>NW_027397075.1:27051187-27376135 GCF_003265705.2 Callorhinus ursinus | reverse complement strand
TGTGTGTGTGTGTGTGTGTGTGTGTGTGTGTGTGTGTGTGTGTGTGTATTCTAGTATGTAGGGAGTCTACAGTGCCTAGTAGGTATATAGCCTATAGAGAGTACTCTAGAATTCTGTTGTTACAAATACAGGTTTACCTGTGATCCCGTGCACGATGGAGCTCAGAAAGGGCGTTTCATCTCACATAAATAGCTGCTAAAAACTACCAATTTTCTCCCCCAACTTCTAAACTGAGAAATTTCATTTCTCTCACAAAAGATTACAATTGTATCCACAGAGATGACTTCAAAACAGAGTTAACTGTTGTTCTGGGAGCAACCTGACATGTTTTCTAAGATCCTAGGACAGAGGAACCGTCAGGTGTGACGCTTCCGATGACCTGTCCCAGGATATAAGGTATAAATCCATTTGGGAACAAACCGCTCACCTGCAGCCCAAGACAAAAACGCCTTCTTTGCAGGGCTGAGGGAGGGGGAGGTAGAAGGACTCAAATGACACAGCAGAAAACCCGGAAGTAGAACTTGCGGGTCCCCCTGCTCCCTGCTTATTAATGTCTCCTAGGACTCCTTCTTGCTCTGACACCTTCAGGAAATTCATAGGCCCAGTTTTTCTTTGCACATTTGATGCTGCCATAGAAACACTGTGTGTCCCTCTGTGGAGATGGTGTCCTACAGGAGAGCCTTGCAGATACAGCTCCTCAGGAAGCCTTGCCGGGCCCAGGTGACCCAGACTATCATGAAGGTTCTGGTCATCCACTTTTACCCCACACACAGGTCTTGTAACTCTGCTATGCTTATGGGTGACTATTTTGCTTAGACAGAAAAACCCATGCTCTAGAATTTCTCAACTCTGAAAATAGTGTCCTGTATGTTTTCCAAACCCTCTTGGGCCTGGAATCCATCAATCACACCTCTTTGCAGACTTAGACCTAAATGATTTGAAGTAATTTTGGATCTTTCCTTGATATGTTATATAAGTGGAAGTCCCAGAAATGAGAGTAGATTCTAATTCATATCTTCTCAAGTGAATATCTAGATTAGGAGTTGGCACTTTTCCTGTAAAAGCCACATGGTAAATATTTTAGGGTTTCAGGCCAAATGGTCTCTGTTACAAACACTCAACTTTGCCCTTGTAGCTGGGAAGACGTCAGAGGGCCGAGACAAATGCATGTGGCTGTGATGCAATAAACCTTTATTTGCAAAAACAGGCAATGGGCTGGATTTGGCCTGGGCCATGGTGTTTTTCTAAAATTTTCTAAAATACCCCCCTTTAAAAATTTTTATGTACTCCCTATTACTATTATCTGAGAGTTAAGAAAGTTCCTAAACTTGCATAATCTATACATTATATTTATATACAATGGAATATTACTCAGCCATCAAAAAGAATGAAATCTTGCCATTCACAACAATGTGGATGGAGCTAGAGAGTATTATGCTAAGCAAAAAAAGTCAGTCAGAGAAAGAAAAATACCATATGATTTCACTCATATGTGGAACTTAAGAAACAAAACAGATGAACATGGGGAAGAGAAAAAGAGAGAGAGAGGGAGAGGGAGAGAGAAGCAAACCATATGTGACTCTTTAACGATAGAGAACAAACAGGGTTGCTGGAGGGGAGGTGGGTGGGGGATGGGCCAGATGAGTGATGGGCATTAAGAAGGGCACTTGTTATGATGAGCACCGGCTGTTATATGTAAGAGATGAATCACTAAACTCTACACCTGAAACCAATTTTACCATATGTTTGAATTTAAATAAAAACTTGAAATAAAAAAAAAAAGAGGGGCGCCTGGGTGGCTCAGTTGGTTAAGTGTCTGCCTTCGGCTCAGGTCGTGGTCTCAGGGTCCTGGGATCGAGCCCCGCATCGGGCTCCCTGCTCGGTGGGAGTCTGTTTCTCCACCTCCTCCCCGCTCCTGCTCTCTCTCACTCTATGTCTCTCAAATAAATAAATAAAATCTTTAAAAAAAAAAAAAAAAGAAAGAAAAAAAAGATTTAAAAAACCTATCTATACATTTATGTGATTTTCTTAAAATCACAACCAAAAAATGTACTTTTCAATGCTTTTTAATTATAACCTTACAGTTAATAAACACAATACATTCCATCTGGCTTAATTCCAATTCTTTCTCTGAACACACGAACATATTCTTACACATATTCTTACTCGGTTGTAGTTCCTACAGGTATCCCGTTTGCTATGTTGTTGCTTATTTCTCATCCTCCTGTACAGCCACTGTTATATACTGATCCATTCTGCTTACTTTTTTTAAAGATTATGCAATAGCTATTTCACTATACTTATAAAGCTGACTTACTAAAAATTCTCCTATTGTTAAATATTTGGATTTTTTCCCATTATTTTTCCATGAGCTAAATAGGGCTGCTATAAAAATCTTTGTACAAGTGACATCCAGGAAAGTTAAAATCCAAATGTAAAAGCTGTGTTACTTCTGCTAGCTCTGCTAATTATTATGCTTGAAACATGGTAACATTATACACTAAAAAATATAGCCAGATAATTATTTTTTTAAAGCAACCAGATTGTAAATTCACCAAATTGCCCTTCTTGTTGAATGATGTCAGAAGACTGTCCTATACAACTTTTTCTAAGAAATGTAATTTGATCTTAAATATATTATTTTAATTCTGTAGTACTTTACAGCTATCAGATATTCCTTCACAGATTTGATGATGTATCTCAATATTACTATACAAGCTCACCTGTGCCAATGGCTTAAATATTTCGATCTATGTTCAAATCGGGCACTTTAGTATTTATTCTAAATGAAACAGTTTCATTAACATTGTCAACAACTACATAATTAACCACCAGATAATGTGCTCAAGTTCATAATCTTCTTTTTCCAAAAAGGGGAAAGTTGAATCTAAAGGTTAGAAGTTGCTTGTTAGAATAAAAGACTTTTCCCTAGCTCAAAGTTCAGACTTTGGTATTTCTTGGTATTGCTTGGTATTTCTTGGCAGGAAATTCTTGCCTCAGATCCACTGGACACACTGAGGTCTGAAATAGCAGAGAGGGCTAGGTAGGGACATTATAAGGAAATGTTCTCAGGCATTCCTTTGTAGAAAGGGGCTTTCTCAAGATGGCTCTCATTCATTTGGAACATTTCAGAAATACAAATCACCTATCTTAAACAAGACAACTGGACACCAAAATATAGACTGATTCATAATGTTTGTTCCATCCTATTTACATCTTCAGATATTTAACCCAGCAAGAGATAGTGCTGAAGGTCAGTGCTTCTGAAACTATCTGAGGTATAGAATCAGTTTGCTTTTTTTTTTAATATGCAAAATGTCACCTTTATAAAACACAATAAAATAATTATCAGAAAAATAAGTAAAAAATAAGACATGCAAAATACCAAACCCCAGTTATACATTTACTATTAGAGATAATTTTTATTTTTTATTATTACAGTTAATATAAATATATGTATTATAATTATGTTACAGATCATATTAAATTAGAGTTAATTAAATGCAATCAGAACAAACATAGCGAGGGAAAATTATAAAAACTGAACCTGTTTTTCATTAAAATTGTGTATACTGACGGATAATACAGACTTTACCTTGCTCATCGCAAACTAGTCGAAGGCCCAGGCTTACAGCAGTGCGATCTTCAAGGGTCTGGGATTTAGAGTCAAATACCTGGTGTTGTCTCAGTCTCCCACTGGCTGTGTGACCCAAGACAACTTACCATCCTCACCTCCATTTCTTCCTCTGCAAAGTGTGGATAAAAATACGATCAAATAAGGTTCTTGTAAGGGTAAAGTAAGACAACACATGAAAAGTTCTTAGGGTAGCATCTAGCTTAGTAAATGCTGAAAAATGATCTCCAGCCTGTTGCAAGTCAACCAGAATGAAAAAGCTCTAAGGAGATTGAGCAATGAAAAAGGTAAAGAGCAAGCATGCATCTGGCTTCAGGGTACCACCTAATAAAAGGAGTCAGAGCTGCAGTGAAAACCCACTGCATAATAGACTTCTGAACTAGTAAGAGTTCAGCAAGGCTGCCGGATACAAATTCAATTTACACCATCAATAACCAACAAGGAACTATAACAGAACATGAGCTGCCACTCATAACATCAAGAATCTCTCAAGTTTCTAGGAATAGAAAGAAAAAGGAAGGCATGCAAGTATATGGATAAATCATTCAAATTCTATAAAAGGCATAGAAAAAGACATGAATAATGAAGGAATGGAATTATCTGATATTATAAATCTGTCAGTTCTCCCCTAAATTAATCTATATATTCCATATGTTCCCAAAAACTCCAGCAGAAGTTTTTGAGACAAACTGATTCTAAAGTCTACATTGAAGAATTCAGTTTCACAAATAGTTGTTAATTTTATGTGTGCACAAACACACACACATGCACAAAAGAGCAAGGAGACAAGAATATATACTAGAACAGCAGCAGAGAAACAAAACAGAGCAGATAAGAATGCCCAGAAATAGAGAGGGGTGGAAGGAAGATGTCTTATAGAGGTGGGGAGTAGATAAATTGTTTAGTATATGGTGCTAAGAAAGCTGGCTCTTTAAAACTAGTAAGGAGGAAATATGCCCATAGGGTGGAAAGAGATTTTTTTGCAACAAGACCATATAAGCACAAACGATAAGGTAGGAGAGTGTTGGGTCTGACTACACAAATGTTACAAATCTCTTTTCAACACAGGCACAGAAAGTGGTTGTTAATAGGTGGGTACCAAACCAAGAGAATTTCAAAGCTTAAAATCAATAGGATTAATGTTTAGATTAAAAAGGAGTTCCGATTACTCTGAAAAACAAACTGAGGGTTCTAGAGGGGAGGGGGGTGGGAGGATGGGTTAGCCTGGTGATGGGTATTAAAGAGGGCACGCTCTTCATGGAGCACTGGGTGTTATGCACAAACAATGAATCATGGAACACTACATCCAAAACTAATGATGTAATGTATGGTGATTAACATAACAATAAAAAATAAGAAAAACTAATGATGTAATGTATGTGATTAACATAACAATTAAAAGAAAGAAAGAAAAAAGAAAAAAAAGGAGTTCCTATTGGGGTGCCTGGGTGGCTCAGTTGGTTAAGTACCCGACTCTTGATTTCGACTCAGGTCATGATCTTGGGTCATGAGATTAGGCCCCAACTCAGGTTCCATGCTCAGTGCAGAGTCTGCTTGAGATTCTCTCTCTCCCTCTGCCCTTATTCCCTGCTCACACCCTCATTCTCTCTCTATAAAAAAAAAAAAAGAATTCCTGTTAATCATTGAAAAAATAGGAAAATGGATAAAGCATATAAATAGGCAATGCACAAAAGGAAGAAATCTGAATGGCTAAAGTTCGAGGGATTCTCAACCTCACCCATAATGAGAAACATCAACATTAAAACAACAATATTATGCCACTTAATATCCACTCAACTGGAAAAAATAAAAATTAGAGGACTGCAAGATTTCAAGAAGTTGAAAGAAACCAAAACACATATGCTTAGCAGGCAGGAGTGGTACTGGCACAGTCTTTCTGGAAAGTAATCCGGCAGCTCTTTGGGGAATTAGAGTCTGGGTATCCTACAATACAGTAGTCTCTCTCCTGAGAACCTGCATAAACTTGCATAAGAAAATCTTGCATAAGCCCATAAGGCACTGCAAAGAAAAATGTACACTGCAGACTTATTTGTAGCAGCAAGTAGCTGTCCATCATCAAATGGAATATTACACAGCTGTTGGAAGCAATACACTAGGGAACATATTAGAAGGAGCAAGTAAAAAGGTAAGAAATATAATGAGAGGCTATTATGTAAACTAAAAGCACATACATACACAAAATACCATTACACATGTCTCACAGATACATACATATTGAGAACATCTATTAAACATCCTAGAGGAGGTGCCTACTTAATGGTAGTGAATATTAATGGGAAATGAGGGATGAAGGGGAAACTGAAATAAAATAAAAAGAGACCTTGTGGGAGTAAACATAATAGTGCATCATCAACTCAGAGAGGTGTTTGATTAAATCAAAGCTTTACACCTAAAATCCAAAGAGTTAAAAAAAAAAAGAACATACAGAATACAGAACAGAGTGTTACCAAAGGTACTCTTGGATCTCAGTAGACACTGTTCCTGAGCATGTGGAAACACATGAGCCCCACGGGATTGAAAATGCAGATTGAGTCTCTGTTCTTAAATTCATGAACCATGGTTCTTCCAGAGTGTTCTTCAATCTCTTGAAGTTCTTTTCCATTCTGCCACACTAGTGAAGATTAGCCAAGTGGGGAGCAGAGGGCATGGTTTCTCTATCCTGAGAAGCTGGTGACAAAACTTCCTGACTGAGGTATCCTAGAAACGCTTGATTTGTGTTCTTGCCTGAGTGATAGAGTCCATGTTTTTCCTTTACATGCTGGCAGGAGCAAATGTCTTTACCATGGCTGCCGTCCAGAGAATTCGAAGCCAGAGCTTTGCTCTGGGCAAGCATCCAGAAGAGTAATTTGGATTCCATAGCTGAAGAGCCCTAAACTTTAAGGAGGACCCAGAGGCTATGCTAACTGCCTCTTCAAGCCTTTATAAGTTGAAGAGGGAAAGAAACTGGTAGCCCTCGGTCATTCTCAAGTCTTGGCCTTTCCCTGCCATTGTGTGCTGGCCTGACTTTGATTTTTGTTCGTTCACAGGCTGCCCAGGTGCTTAGGAGGATTTCAAAAGCAAGAGGTGAAACATTACCCAGGATAGTTTATGTTTTTGTTTTAGATCTTGTCCTTCCTCCATACTGGATATGATTAGTTGGGTAAAATTTTCCTCGTGAGTGTTGTGTTGGTGAGAACTTTGCAGTGTGGGACAAACAACACTCCTGGACAGAGCAGGCAGCTTCCTCCATGAGGTAGTAAGAGGCCTCGGAAGGCCTGCCAATCGCACATCCAATGTTCCTCCATAAGCTGAAAGTCCCGTTATTCTTATTAATTCTATTCTTCAACCATTTTCAGTATCTTAAAGTAGTAAGCTGTTTATAAACAGAATCTCATTTCACAATTTTAACAAAACGGCTAATTAGCTACTATCGTTCCTAGTTTACAAGTGAAGAATGGTCTCAGAGAGGTTCCTGCCTTGCCCCAGGTGACACAGCTAAGATACAGCAGACCCAAGAGGCAACTCAGGTGTACGTGGGTCCACGTGTGGAGCCTTACACCATCTCCATATTGGTATTAAAAGCCTCTGTTAAGATACAGATGTATTTTATGCCGCATTTTGGAAACTGAGTCATCCTCAGGACCTCGGTCTTATTCATTGGTTCAAATTAGGCAGATGTGGCCTCAAAAGCAGGACCTTAACAGAATGAAGCACCAAAAAATAACAAGGCTCCCACACTTGGGACACTCACCACCTAAGGAGAGCACAAGCACACGGGAGAGGACCAGTCGATAAAACCCCCTTCCCGTCCTGTCTGGCACAAGGCGCACCGGGGAATGTTAGGGAGAGAAGGCTGGACACCAGAGACTGGATTCCAGAAGAGGTGGCAACACAAAATTGCAGACACTCGGGAAGGGTGATAACAGACTCTCCGCGGCAAACGTAACCTATTTTTCCAGTCACACTACTCCCACAAGGGCTGTTCTCTGTGCCATTTTTCTAGCTACGCCTGATGGTACTGAAGCAAGGTACGGGTTTTTATGCCTGCCCACCACCTCTAAGTCTGCCTGAGAAAGAGCCTATAGCTTGTCAGTGTTATGGGTCAGAGATACTGACTTTCAATCAATCACCAAAATGCCCCATGATAACAGATAATAATAATTGTACTTGCAGTGATATCGACAGCTAGTTAAGCACTTACTATGTGTTAGATGCAGCACCAAATGCTTTAAAAAAATCTCATCTCACTTGATCTTCCAAACAACCCTCAAAAGTTGTTATCATTATTCCTACTTTATATAATTAAAACAGAATAGAGAGGTCAAGCATTTGCCCATGACCACCCAGCTGGTGCATGGTGGTGCTAGAACCAATTCTTTCAGACTCCAGACACCAAGAGTACTTGACCCTCACATTGCACTTTTTGTTACTGTTATGCTGACCATCAATGATCTGGGGAAATTGAGGCACAGAATGTTAGTTCATTAAGGTAACAGTTGGGATAAATTTATGACTTAAAAACAAACATTTGCTTAATAGTCCAGCCATTCATTTTACTAATATTTATGGTGAGTAATAATTAATATAATTAGTATCTGCAGTGAAGTATAATGGAACATGGTATATTATTAATAAATAAAAAACAATTAACAGTAAGTGCAATCATATCATAAGTGTCATTTCCTCCATAACTTATTGCCTTCTACTTAAATGCCTTCTTTTATTTCCTCTAAACTGGAGATTCTTTTTTTTTTAAGATTCTATTTATTTATTTGAAGAGAGAGACACAGAGAAATAAGGAACACAAGCAGGGGGCCCGGGAGAGGGAGGAGCAGGCTTCCCGCTGAGCAGGGAGCCTGAGGTGGGGCTCGATCCCAGGACCCTGAAGGCAGATGCTTAACCGACTGAGCCACCCAGGTGCCCCTAAACTGGGGATTCTTAATCTTGGGTCCCAAAGGATTCGTGGATAGAATTCTTGGGTGGAAAATGGAGGATATACGTAGATTTGAATTTGAATAGAAAAAAATGACATTTTTGCTTCACTACTCTCTAATTGAAATGTAATATTTTTCATTTGTAAATATTGCCAACACACTACTGTAGTATATTTAGAAGTATCTAACTGTGTCACCAATAGAAATTGTACATCTAAAAATATTATTTACAGGTATGACAAATGTTTTAAAATATCATTTATGCTTATGTCTACTTGGAAATACAATAGTTACTAGACCCACTGCTAGACCTTTTATTTAATATTTAATAAAGAAGCATATGAGCAGAATTGGTGCCTTTTGCAAGATTGAAATCATGGCAGGTCCAGAAACTGATGCCCAATTCCATTTCACTGGTATCAAAAAATATTTCAACTCTTACACTCTCACAGGTAGAATGAATTGTGTACTGGCCACATATGGAGGCATTGCTTTGATGCCCTTATACTTCAAGTTAAGGTCTAAAAAAAACACCAGCTATGAAAGCAACATAGAAGGATTTTAAGTTAAGTTCCCATGCCTGGAGAAGCTAATGTCAATTCATCATGTGATACTCAATTTGTACAACAAATTATGAACCTGGAAAAAAAAGAAGCATATATGATATATTACTATATCACAAATATTTCAATATTTTGGTAAGTGCATTTCAATATAATTTGTCTCTCTTGTAATCCTATGCAGTTTATTTTATGTATTTGAACCATTATTGAGGTGCACCCATGGACTTTACCATAGAAAGTTTGAGAACTGCTGCCCTGCCTTAGAGGTATCTTTCCTTACAGGTGGGGGCCGGAGTACAGAGAGGGTAAGACTGCCCAAGCTCTGCAGAGCAAGGGGGCCTGACCTCAGACCATCCTTGATAAACTCATTCCATCTACCTTGCTCCAACCAGATAGGTTTCTCTCTTCAGTTGGCTTATGTCTTCATGATCACAGAAAGCAGCAGGTCTTCATGGACAGAAAGCTCAGCAATTGGTGTCTCTCCAAATATCGACTGAGGCTGAGAGCATGCAGTCCTGGTTGGTCATTCAAGAGCTTGGTACTGATGCCTGGGTTTTGTTGGGCCTCCTGTGTGATCCTGGGCAAGCTCCTCAAGACTCCAAACCCCAGGCTCATCTTGTTTAAAATTGGGATAAGAAGGGTGGATATTTGTAAAATGCTTCACATCTTTCAGATTACTCCTACCTTGTTCCTCAAGCTCTCACACCAGGGCTATGCAGGCATAAAGAGCATCACATGGTATTAGACATGAGGGAACTGATTCTGAGGGGAAGGTGCAGGGTGGATCTAGCACCTGGACCTCCAGAGCCTTCCTCACTCTCCCCGCTCACAGGATTAGCCCCCCAAGTACCTCTCTACCTGCTATTTCCATCCTTAAAGACACAACTCCTCCATTGATAACTCCTCATTTCCTCCCACCATGATCTCTCTCTACCCCACTCTGTAGCATCTGCAGCCTGCCTTCTGGCCTTACCTTTGACCTTGGATTCCTTCCTTAAGTTGTAATACTCTTGTATGCTCAGGTCTGAATCTTGGGTCTGAATCTCATACTGAATCTCGGGGTGACCTCAGATTTGCTAACTGATCCTGGACAAGTCACCGAAGCTGCCTGAGCTTTATTTTCTCACTTTTAGGTCAGAGATTTGTCATAAAAATAAATAAGATGGTGTATGAAGATGCTTTTGTAAAACTGTAAAATATTCTATAGGATGTCACTTGATGCTATCAACAGCCACAGTAGATAGGCTGGGTGGCGAGGTACAGAGAAAGGTCCTGGCTTGGGTCCTGATGAGGCCACTTTAGGAAGTGGCTTCCACAAGTAGGCTTGTATAACCTGGGGAAAATTGCTCCCTTTTCCTGGGCCTTAGTCCTCATCTTTGATAGCAACACTTTTACCTTCCTCTTAAAGTTTTTGTGAAGATAAAAGGAGACGGGGTATAAAAGATCTTAATGCAATGCCTGGCCCTCAGTACTTTGTGTGGTGGTAGGTAGTGGTGCTATTACTGCTATTACTACTTTCTCTTTGGGAACATCTTCTCCCACGAACTTTGTGCTCCATGGCATCAAGCAGAGTGTTTTGCAAATAATAGGTGCCCAAATACAATTTTTGAAGGAATGACTGACTTTTTAAAAAATATTAGCAGGTAATTAAGGGATAGGAACCACTGTAAACATTTTCAAGTTCTGCCTAAATATCATGTCATCCAATTTTCCTTGTTCTCAAGCCCAGTGAACAGGTCTCAGTCCTTGAGGTCTTCCTGACTTTTTCCTCCACTTCTAAAGACCGTAGGTTGTATTACCCATTACACACTGTTTGGTTCCGCTGCACAGAAGGCTTCTGAGGCTCTATCACCCTTGTTAGACGCTGAGCTCCATGAGAACGGAGTCCGCATTCACATTCTTCACGTTCTCAGGGCTCAGCACGATGCGGGGCAAGGGAAGGCCCTTACTGAGTGTCAGTTGCTGACTACCATCGTGCAACCCATGCAACAGCCCGGGCTCCAAGCAGAAACAGGGCTAGGGCTTTGAATATAAGACCTACTTTGCTTTCTCCTTGTTTGAATTCTTTGAACAAAAGCAGCCCTTAAGTTTAACATAATTAGAGAACTAAAACACCCATGGAGGATGCTGTGATTTTTACTACAGGAGTTAATCATCAGCTGACAAATGAAGAAAGGTACGTGTTCATAGGCATTTATTATTAAATTAATTAAATGCACAGCTGGGCACTATGGCATCATCCCAGCAGATAAAATGAAGTTAGCTGTACACCTCTAGCTCGTTAATTTAGGAGCTCATAATTTGTGATATTAAACAATTAAGATTGAAGCCTCTAAGTGTCTGAACTGTGATGTTTCTGGAGTGGATATCTTACTTTTGTGTCACACTTTCCAGTACAAATCACTTTAATTTGCATGTCATTTGAGTCTCACAACAGCCTTGTGGAGCGGGTGGTATAATCTTCATTTTTATAGAGGCAGAAGCTGGAGTGTAGTGGATTAAATCACCGCTTAAGGATATACAGCCAGTGTATCGGTTATTTATTGATGTGTAACAAATTACCCCCAAATTTAGCCATTTAAAACAACAAACATTGATTATCTCACAGTTTGTGTGTGTGAGGAATCAGGACACAGCTGAGCTAGGGGCCTGTGGTTCAGCATCTCTCCTGAGGCTGTGGTCCAACTGTCGCTGAAGGCCCACCTCAGGGAGGATTAGCTTCCAAGCTCATTCTGGGGTAAGATTTAGTTCCCTGCAGGCTGTTGGACTCAGGACTTCAGTTCCTCACCAGCTGTTGGTCAGAGACCTTCTTCAGTTCCTTGTTAGGCCACAACATGGCAGTGGCCGCTCCCAGAGAGTGAGAAAGTGAGGGCAAACACCCAGCCCAGAGCCACGGTCTTTTACGACCTAGTCTTGAAAGTGGCATCTATCATTTCTTCTGCGTTCCATTCACTAGAGGGGAGTCGGGAAATCTGGCCACACTCAAGAGGGAAGGGTTCCATAGGGCTGCCCATACCTGGAGACGGGGGTCACTGGGGATCATCTTAAAGGTTGCCTACGCAGTGTTGAAGACAGGATTCAAACTTAGGTTGGCGTTTTGGCTGATACCCCGTGTTGCTCCAGCAAGGATCCAGTCATTCCTCCAAGTGCTACTCTTGACACAAAGGATGTAAAAATAAAATATGTGACCTGAGGAGATTCACAATATATGAGCGAAGACTGCCTGGACGATTACAGCGGATGGGAATGAGGGCTGCGCTGGTGGAAAGCGAGAGGCATGCTGGGAAACCTGCAGTGAGGTTCTGCAGGAAACCTGCAGAACTGCGGTCCAGTTCTGCAGGGACTGCGTTCAGAGACAAGTGCTAACGGACTGGAAGGACTGGCTGGACAAGGTAAAGAGGAGACGTGGAGAAAGACCTCTGCAGCACCTGGGAAAGGCAGAAACCTGAGAGAAGAGCCTCCATTCATCCAGGTGCAAATTATTTGCAACTGCTAAGAGGCAAATAGCTCCTGTTGAGGCTGGAGAATTTATTGTGTGCAGTAGTTCTTGGCCCTGATTTACATTAGAACCACCTGGGAGCTTTTAAAAAGGCCTCTACCTTAAGTTGAATGGAGAAAATCAAAATCTCTGGGGATGGGGCCTGAGCATTTGTACTTTTTTTTTTTTTTAGGATTTATTTTATGGCTGCCTTTTTGATCCTCATATCCATCCTATGAGGTAGATACTATCATTATCCTCATTTTACGGATGTTTTACTTCTGCATACTTGCGCAGAGAGCAGGAAGGATCACATCACTGGCCAATGGGGCTTTGGGACCAGACCAATCCTGGACTGATGGGAGCTGGAGAGAGGGACTACCAGGAAGGATGGGACATGAGCACTGAGTCACCTGTGGCAGAGCACATGCGGCAGATGGGGCTACCTAACATGTGTATAAGAAAGCAGCTGTGTTTCTTTAATAACTCATAAGAGGTCAAGTGTAGGCTACTAGGAAAGATGGAGCCTCTGGGAACCACAGACACTAGGAGTTTCCACCCACTCAGGATTCTTCACTATGAACATCCACTGGGGGCCATGAGAAGGACGGAGGCAGGGCCAGGGGCCAGAGAGCATCATCTCTCAGTGGTGCAGGCCAACAGCAGACAAACCGTGAAACATCACTCAGACCCTTTCCCCTAAGAAACAAAAGCCTTAAGTTGCCTGTGGGAGGACAGCTATCCCTGTCACCCCCAGATCAAGAGTGAAGACCCATTAGGGCTGGGAGAAGGGGAAAAAAGCTCCACCCCCGGGTGAAGGAGAAGGAAGCATCCCTGGGCCACATCAGTAGAAGCATCCTCTGCTGGTGTTGGCGCAGGACCACCCTAACAACCCATGCCCCGGGACATGCCTAAGAGCAAGTGGCAAGAAGCAAAAGCAGTCTGGTGCTGGGGATGAGGAGGAAGCAAGGAGGGAGGTGCTCTCCGATGCACAAGCACACAGAAAAGCAGGAGGTGCAGGGGTGCATGTGGTGCTGGGACACTGAGGAAGACTTTCAGGCGGTCATCCCTCACCAAGGATGATGCCAGAAGAATCTGAAGCTGGCGGCACCTGAAAATAACCACAGCAACATCAAAGGCTGAAGCTTGCCTGGGTTGCATTTAGGCTTTCTGAACCTGCAGGCTCATGTCAATCATCAGGTCTTAAAAGTGGCCTTGCCTCCTCTCCATTTCCGTTCTGGATCTGTGATCCTCAGCTAGTCATCTAGTCTCCATTGTCTACACTTTGGTGTTTTCCATCCCACTGTGTCTCTGAGCTGCGTCCTGGCTCATTTCTGCAAATTGCTCCTCACTTCTCCTTTCAGCTGCATGGAATCTGCTGTTTCGCCTGCCCGTGAGCTTGTAGGTTTCAAGTATCATACTCTCTTCTAGAGAAGTTCTATATGCTCTTCTTTGACTGTCCCTTGTCATTTTCATAGTCTTTTATCCCTTGCTCATACTTCTGGCACTCCTTTTACATATTTAAACATATCAAATATACACACCTTATAAACTGCAACTAATAAATCCAGTATCTGAAGTCCTTGTGGGTCTGATTCTATAATCTTTCGGCTAGCTCTCATGCATGGCACCTCATTTCTTCCATGGTTTTTCAGTGAATTCTTGTTTGATTTAACTTTATGGGAAAGAGGGTCCTGCTGAAAGTATATTCTTCCATAAAGAACTTGTGTTGCTTTAGCCAGACGATGGAGGGCTACTGATGGAATACCACCTGAAAATAAAATTTCAGCAAGAAGGTTTCTTTTAATTAAACAGGTAATATAAATTTGGTATGAAACCTTCAAGAAAGCCAGCTTTTAGTTAAAAATTCTCAAGGGACAAGATTTTTTCCTTCTCCCTCTATGGCTAAGTTTAAGGCAGATGATTTTTCCTTGTAGATCGTCTTTGTGAAATTCTTTTCTTTTTTCTTTTCCTTTTTTTTTTTTTTTTCCTTTTAACCTAGTCTATTCTTCTGTGAAGAATAGGTGACCCTTTAGCATTCTGGTTTTCTTTACCTTCCTTAGTTGAGTGGGTTCCTACAACATGGGTAGTCACCAAGGCTACCAGGAATGAGTGGATTGTTCCAGGATAGCTGGTGGTTTAAAAGTTTATCTCCTGTTGGATTCCTGTACTTAATTTGTTTTCAACAAGCTGAAATTGCTTATAAAAAATAAAGGATCAGAACATCCTAATGGTGCCTGTTAGTCTATTCCTGGGTTTGAATCCCAGGTCTGCTATCTTAATTATTGTGCAAACTCGGGTAATCTATTTGCTTTCCTGAAGTTGTTTTGTCATTTGGAAAACATGAATAAATAATACTGAGATACATGTTTGACTCTTATGCAGACTCAAGAATAATGAATGCAAAGTGGCTAGAACAAAGAGATCTTGAATGGCACTTAACCAGTTGTAATTATTACAAGTTTTGTTAGCAGATTCCCTTGGGATAAATGTCCTGAAATCTTTGAAAACTACAAACTGGCCATTTCCAGACAGGCCTGCTGCCCACTCAGCCCAGAGTGAGAATAACAAAGAAGAGGCGTGGTTTGGAGTCCATAGGACCTTTACATTGGGGGTGAGGGTGGTGGAAAAGGGGATTTATCTTCTTCTCCATCTTCTGTATATATCATTCTGTGTCCCGATCAGAAATAATCCAGTGGCAAAAATGACACCTTGTCTGATGTACAAATGATTGCCTCTGAAAAGAAAACAATAAATAGGGTAGGGAGAATCTCAACCAAAGAGCCAACTACTGTCATTAAACAGAATCTTGAAAAACAACAAGAGTATTAGCTCAGTGGTATTTGGGCTGTGAAGCAGGCATTCTCCATCTGCCAGGTGATGGTCCTAATGATTACATCCACAGCATCCAAAGGGTAATTTAATTCACATATTCCTGATCCACTTACACTAATGTAATTTGAACCTGGCCTGATAGACACCGAGTCATGCACAGACTGCCCTCTCTCCTTTTGCTTAATTTGTCCAGATGAAAATTAATGAAAACTTAACGTCCATTTGAAAATTGTTAGGTCTACTGGATTTCACATGTGGCAAAGCATCTCTAATTTTAAAGGATTTTTAAAGTTTGTTAACTGATGGTTATGGGATTGTGGTCACTTTGGACATTTTTGTTTACCCTGCCCTGCAGCAATCATTCAAAAACCTGTCTTTCAAAGAAATAACACATTATGGCAGCATCACTAATTGGTGGCCATCCTCTATCTTATGAAATATTCACCTATGGAACTATGGAAAGGGGCCATGGTCACCATTCCTGCTCCTCCCTTGAAGGATGTTTAGATTAAATGGAATTGACTCCATAGGCAGCTTTACCTCCTTCCAGTGCTCATTCAGCCTTCCACAAATATTATGTGAATCCTACAATGAGTATCTTAGCTTGAGCTCCCCAGGAAAGACTGTGAAATATAGATTTGTGGGCAGGTTTACTGAGAAGTGCTTTTAGGTTCAGCATCTGTAAGTAAGGAAAGCAGACTTGGGCAAAGAGAGAAGTTGAAGGTTTATGTGGTGTCAACCAAGGCCCCACCTAGCCCCACAGAGCGCTCTGGAGCAGAGGATGGCCCTTCGGAGTTGTCCTAATTTGAGGCAACAGGCCCACCCTTTATACTACGGTATTGACCAGTCATTGGGCTGCAACTGTGGTGGGAACAAAACTCTGGGCAAGGAACTTTCTTCCTCCGAGGGCAGTTCCTGAGGAGGCACTGACCTGTGGACCAGCAGCAGCCTAAACTCTCTGCAGCTGGGGGAAACTGTGGCCATCCTGTGGCAGAGCCTGGGCGATGCCTTACAGCTTCCCCTCACACAGCAGTAGGTCGGTGAGCAAAATCAAACACAGTCCCCGGCTTCGTGGAGCTTACGGTCTAGTGGATATTCACAGCATTTCTCAGTGATCTTCGTCTTGACCTTGAAAAGTCACCATTCATCTTGTCCCTGGTGGCCCTGTCCCCGCTCTGTCTTATTCTAGTTTATCCTAGCTTCATTTCACCCACGGCCTGGGGAGACAATGATGATCATAGTTAATGATGCTGGGGTCGCACTGCAGCATCCTCCAGCATGAGCAAAGGGTTCTGTTAGCTCAGGGGTGTGTTCCCGGCAGTTTGGCTTCCCAAAGTCCCCGGTGTGTGGTGTTAAATGGGAAGATGAGAAAATGACTAAATTGATGCTTATCTAGAACAATTAGCTCTGGAGAAAGAGAAGTTACATAGTCTGTAATGGCCAAGAATGTGTGTCTGGGTGTCTGGAATGTTCCTCCCTTAGCCACTGAGGGGACCCAGTCTTTTATAGTAATCAAGTACAATATCTTATTAAGCTTTTGTAAGAATGGATGAGACAGGCAGGGCACTCAGATTATTTCCATTCTCCGGAGGAGGAAACTGAGGCAGGCACAGGCACAGATGCCCCCTGAGCCACACACCAATGAAGTGGTGGAAATGATTAAAATAGCTACGAGCTATCAAGAATCCACTATTCCCCTCACTGTCAGGCCTATGTTGTTATAAACACTATTGCTGCTTTTCACATTGACTCTGGGAGGTAAATATTAGCACACTGAGGTTCAGAGGTTAGGTGACTTGCCTAGGTCACACAGCAATTAAGTGACAGGATTTGGGACCTGCCTGTCTTCTTCCAAGTCCGGGTTCTTTGCACTACCTCATGTGTAGGCATTCTGGTCGGTGGCTGTGGGGTAGGGGAATAGCACTGGCATTTGAAAGATTTGCGAGCAGAGTGTGGGGATTTCAGAGAAGAGTGCCAGGGACATGGTTACAGGTGAATGTTGCCTCCGGTGAAGGCTGCTGCAAAACCAGGTGTTCCTAGTGCAGCAAACGTCATTGAGTTGCCGTGGGACACGGGCCAGTGAGGAAGGAGCGTGGGACCTGCCCCAGCTCTGTGGGGTGAACCGTCCAAGGACCCAGCCCTCAGCTGGAGGAGTACGCACCGCTGCCTTCATGCGAGCGTCCTGCAGAGAGAGCATCGGGGAGCGGCGGGAAGCTAGCGTGGTCTTCACATCCCGACAGACCAGGTGTCAGTCTCAGACTCACTTTCTCTAGGGTGCGTGACAGAGATGAAATGAGAATATACGTTTAAAGCGCCAATCCCAGAGCAGGGACTGGCTCCTACTTTTGACCTTCCAGTTCTGGAATGGGTAGGACTCAGAGAGCCAAATTGCTTCGCGGAGGGGGGGAGGGGAGGTGTTACCCGAGGGCAGCCCAGGCTGGTTTGGTGTTACCGGCATAAGCCAGACCCAGCCCTGGCCTTGAGTGCTCTGCGGGAAGGCTGGGGGTGTGGTTCCGGTTCACTGGCTGGTGCGGGCAGTTTCCACCAGGCTGACTTAGAAGAACGAGACCGTGAGTACAGGAGCTGCCCGAGGCCAGGTTACCTCCCCCGGGCACAGGCAGCCCTGCTCTGCTCAGAGAGCTGCAACCTGCTGGTGGGGTCTGGAGAGGCCTACAGGGCCTGGGAACGGGTAAAAGGGAAATCACACACTTCTCAAGGCCTCTTGCAAGCCTCAGGTGCTCCCTGTGTCACCCACAATTTTGAGCAGAGCAAGACAGCAGTCCCCACCCCTGGCAGATGACCTCCGTGTGTCTTGCCTGATGAGCAGCGGGCTCCCCTGGCTCAGCTTTGGAAGAGTGAGAGCCTCCGGATTCCAGACTAAATGGAGCTGACATGACACCAGAGCCTCCACATTTATTACTCCTCGGGAGCCTTCGGCTCTACTGTAATTTACAACTAATATGGTGACCTGTTTCTCACTTGTCAGCGACCTTGACTGAGTGCCCTCTCCCTGCCGAGTTCGAGCGGCACCCCACAGGGCACTGGGGTCCGGACTGAGCACACAGCACGCGATGGAAACCTGCTGCCCTGCTTACTGACGGAACCGCCTTCAGCCCTCTGAACTTCAGCTGCCGCATCTGTAAAATGCGAATACTGTGAATGCGCACGTGGGGTTTGGTCAGCGAACAGTTTTATTATCAATGTGGTCATAATGAAAAGCAAAAAAAAAAAAAAAGTGTGTGTGCACGTATGTGCCTGTCAGAATGAAATTCAGAGATTCCATGACTAGAAAGAACCACGAGATGCAGAATTATGGAGAATGACCTTAAAGGCATTTATTTCTGACAGATGGCCATACTGGTAACCAATAAAAGTCAGTTGGCTCTAAGGGGGCCTCAGCTTTAGAACTGCATTTTAACGAGAAGGATTTTTAACTTAGTTATCATATGGCTCAGGGGTGTTGGTGATAATTTCATTCATTCCACAAATATTTTTACTGCCTACCATGTGCAAAGTTTTCAAAATAAAGTAACTGCCACATTCAGACAAGAATGGTACATACAATTTCTTGTTAACCAGTCAGAAGCATGTGGGGTGATGCTAAAAAGAAGGCTGATTGCCCCGTTCCGTGCGCCCTGGCTCTCCCAGCACCCTCCTTGCTCCAGGAGCCCTCCTCGCCCCCCACATCCCATCTGGGCATGAAGGTCCTCACTTGTTTCTTGAGGTCTCCCTCCCTCCCTCATGTAAATCAGTAGATTCCTATCCTTGCTCATCCTATCTTTGGTTTCCTCAATGTTCCAGCCTCAGTGAGTTCTGAAGAATTAAACTGAGAGACAATATTTCACATTATAGTAATGATTATAATCCAACTGAAGCCTTAATCATTCTAGAAATACTTACAGTATAGAGAACAGGCTGGGCGCTTAGCACCTTGGCCTAAGGAACTGACTCTAATAGGATTTCAGACACTAAAACAGAAGACGAGGTACATAAGATATTTTTGCCTCCTACTCTGACATTTTTGCCAGAAGGTGGGAGAAGGAGGAAGAAAAGAATTTGCAGGAAGAAAATGGGCCAGATGCTGACTTGGGCTTTGGAAATAAATAAATGAATAAGACAGTCTGAACAAATTTTTAAGTAGGAGAAAATGATGTGACTTGAAAGGTGCTAAGATACCTAATGCTTTTTTCTCCGAATAGAGACTTTAGCCATGTTATGACTGTGACATTTTCTTGACATTTTCCCCTCTGTTGAAGTCTCCAGGGCTTGTCATCTCTCACCTCCCACCTGACTTGTCTCCTGTTTGACCTGTTGGATCAATTCTTAAAATGCTCCAGTCCACTAAGCTGGTTTTTACAAGGGAATTTGTGATTGTGTCAACACCATGCTTCGTTAAGTGATCAATCCTTAAGTCTGCTTTCCTGACTTTTTTTTAATATACACATATATAACACTTTATATAATATAATGATATACAATCTCTCGCTCTCTGTCCATCCACCCTCCCACACATACAGTGCTTTATGCTGTTTATAAGGCTCTTTTTTTACAAAAAAAATAAATTTTATTGAAACATCACAAAAGTCAACTGTGATAAATTAATTTTAGACCCCGATATACCTATTCTAGTAGCAACATTCTTTTTTTTTTAATTAACATACAATGTATTTTTTGTTTCAGGGGTACAGGTCTGTGATTCATCAGTCTTACACAATTCACAGCGCTCACCATAGTACATACCTTCCTGACATTTTAAAACAATGGTCACATGGAGTGGTTCCTTCAACCTAATCAGGCCAAAGGGGTTTCACAGGAGAATATTAGTTTTCATCAACATGTGATTATTTTATTTGTTTACATTCATAGCCTGGGGTCAAAATATTATTTTTCCTGGGGAAATCTTTCAAATCATAATGCAAGTAGAAAGATTGATTTATTAGGAAAACTTAATTTAATTTACAAATATACAGAAAGAAAACTAAGGCTTCTAATTGGAACCTGTTTGATTAAAATCTTGTAATATTCTATGGGTTAAAAATCAGGAAATACCAGATTTTCAAATTTTTAACCTGATACCCTCTGGAATATTGAATTTGAAATCAGTGTCTTAAGGGCAGAATTAATACCCTTGTGGTTTACTCCCTCTTGGAATGAATTCATGGTCATAAAACATTAGAAGAGGAAAAATAATGTTAGGAGAGAATCCTTTAAAGCAGGAACCCATGGTCTGTGGATGGATTCAAAGTATCCACAAATTCCCCAGAAATGTATGTTAAAAGTCTAATGTGCATGTTCTTTTCTGGAAAGAAAGTTCAGTGTTTTCACCAGATCCTCAGACTTGTCTATGATCCTCCAAATGCTAAGAATCAGTGTGTTGGAGGTAAGCTACATCAACCGTCATTCTACCAGTTGGGCAACTGCCCACCCCCTCCCAAATCTGAATGGTTAAACAACTTGCCTAACATTCTCCACAAGTGGAAGGCAGATCTCAGGCATGGACTGCCAGGAACATAAGAATTAAAACCATCCCCACCAGCACCAACATCCTTGGGCCTTTCAGGCAAACAATAGATACTAAATTTAGTTTTTAAAAATATCATTTCCACCATAACTTGTAAATGGCCCGTTAACATTGATGGAGATCTGGGACCAGATCAGTGAAACACTGCATTGCTAGGGTTTACCATCACCCCGTTTGGTTCTGATTTAGGACAGGGGCTGCACAGGTCCTTGGACAAACACTACCCCCTTCCCTTTCTCCGGAACTGCAAGTTGCTCACGTGTTTGGTGCCTTGGCAAGTGTTTGTTCTCCTCTGATGAAGCTCCTTTGACTGGGGAGATGCTGTCTGCTTTAGTTTCATGGAAAAGTACTCCCACATCTGCCCTGACACCTGAAACCTCATACCACAGTTCTCATCCAACAGGTCTTTCAGGCGTGAGGCCTTTGCAAAACAGTCTGTTGGATAATAACTGAGAAGATAAAATTTCACAGATAAGGAGGAAGTGGTGTGAATGGAAACCTACAGGGGTGAATTTGCATTCTCTGCTCCTCTCCACTTGTCTCCACTGCCCTCCAAGTCTGGCCCTGGGCCCCCTGCCTATCTGCACAGGTACTACAAACTGTAGAGTCTGCAAGTACTAGTTGTGAGTGATCCATCAAGTAACACTTCCTCTGCAAGCACAAAGTGTAAACTGCTTTGTTCCAAGCCAGTTGGGAGGCAGCAAAGCTGGATTTGAAGGGTTAAACTGCCAGGATTTGAGTGACCTTGACTCCCTTTTCCAGCAAACCTGGGGAAAACGACCCCCATCATCCACCTCAGTGTGCTCTGAACAATCTGTTTACTATCATTAACTCTAGGAGTTGATGAAGTCCTTTCATTCCAACACATAAGAATTTGTCTCTATGTTCGTGTAAAATAGAACTTTCACTTGCAGGCTTCAATCACTCCTCACTTGCAGCCGATTTCCTGACGACCCACATCAGGCAACTGTTAAGCATGACGTGCTTCTTGCTGTTTCAGCTGTTGTCTGGGGGACATGGCTCTTCTGTTCCTCGTTACTGTGTCCAGCAGCAGGAGTTCTGTTTTGATTCACCATTGCAGTTCTGTTCAACAATGGCTTCTGAGCCTTTACTACGTACCTCCACTGGTTGTGAGGAACTCATGGCTGAAGCAAGCAGTCTTTGTCTTCGAGGAGCACACGATATTGTATGGAAATCTCGTGTAAGCTATTAATCTTAGCACATGGCAGCATGACAATTTCATGCTGGAAAGACACACAGGCAATGTGTTATGGCAACTCAGAGAGCAATTGCATCTTAGTTGTGTGATCAGGAGAATCTTCAGAGAAGAGGATGTGCTTGAATTGAGCTCTTATTGCCTAAAATAGTTAATAGGCCTCATTTATGGAGTACTTACTACCAAGCATTGTGTATTTTCTCATTTCGCACTCACAACATCCTATGAAGTAGACACTTACAACTGGGAAAATGTAGGCTTATGGTTCAAATAACTCCAACTAGCGAAGGCACTTCTTGCTGACCCCAGAACCCCTGTCCTCACCACTCCACCATGCCTGCTTAGTTGAGTAGGCTTTCCAACCCACAGAAGATGGAAAGCATTCCAGGCTATCCTTCCCTGTTTATAGGACAGACAGCAGAAATGCAGTCTCAGAGAGCAAGACTGTGGCAGCCTGGAAAATAGTATAGGAATGCCTCTTGAGCCCAGAGCAGTCCCTCTGGGCCAGGCTTGCCTGAGCTCCTCATAGACACCATTATCATCTCATCCTCATAATAATCTTGAGAACTGAATATTATTATCCCAATTTTTACAATTGGAAAGACTCAGAGAGTTGAAATTACTTCCTTGAGACTCAAAGAATGTCAAAGAGTAGGGCCTTGACCTTGACCTGAAAGTGAGTCCTTTCCGACCTCCCTAATCCATTAGAGGAAGACAAGTATCCACAAACCTGATCAAAGACCTCCAGGCTTTTAACCATGACTATACCTTTGCCTCCTTCCTTTCTCCAACCCAGGACCAAAAGGCAAATTTAAAAAATCCTAGGGGCGCCTGGGTGGCTCAGTCATTAAGCATCTGCCTTTGGCTCAGGTCATGATCCCAGGGTCCTGGGATCGAGCCCCACATCGGGCTCCCTGCTCAGCGGGAAGCCTGCTTCTCCCTCTCCCACTCCCCCTGCTTGTGTTCCCTCTCTCGCTGTGTCTCTCTCTGTCAAATAAATAAATAAAGTCTTTAAAAAAAATAAAAAATCCTAGATCCCTTCCATCAAGTTGCCTTCCTATTGTTAGTTGGAATATTATAGGTTGGATTATCAACTGACAATGGGAAAGAAACGGGAGTACATTAATTCTCGCTGTAATCTCCCAAAATAAGTACTACATTCTCTATGTTACACATGAAAGAACTTATACTCAGTGAAGAACCTTGTTTAAAATCAGAGAGGTATTATATAGAGTCAGTAGGGATGGAGTCATCCTTGGCTACAGAGATTAGCAACACATAAGATGCTTTGTGTTCAGATTTTTATCTTAGCCTCTTCGGACTATTCTTTTAAAGGATGCAAAGTCAGAATTTGTAGATGGATCTCTTTCCTCATAGTTTGGATTTGGGGTGTTCTATTTCTTGTGGGGTTTGGGGAGCTTTGTATTGAATTTACCTTTTACAGTTCTTTGCTGAAGTGTTGGAGCAGGCCCCATCTGAGGCCCCTTTCACAGGCCATCTCTACAAAGGAGGCAAGGAAGTCCCCATGAGTCCATAGCCATGGGGGAGACTCTGCAAAATGTGCTTCTTTCTCCATCCCAGAAAAACAAAAATAGCATGTTTCTCAGCTGGTCATAGGGTAAATGTCCAAATGCCATGGGTGGTTAGCTATGCCATGCTGATGATTTATGGAGTGGCTCTCTGAAGACCGTGGCCCTCAGAGGAAACAACTGACAACCACAAATGCGAAAATCTTACTCAGAGGGACTAAACTCTTACACAACTATTAGTGATTGAAAACCACTCAGAGTTTAACTATAATGGCAATGATACATATTTATTGAGCACCTATTACTAGGCCAGATACTCTGTAAGAAATGGGATGTAAGGGTGAATAACATAAAATTTCTACCTTACAATCTAGAAGTGTCTAAAAAAACAAACAAGCAAGTACACTAAAGTTCAGGACGTGGCATAATAAGGGCACGTGAAACAGGAATGCACAGGTGGGGCACTATCTGGACAGGAGGGTCAAGGAAGGCTTCTCCAGAAAGGTGCCACCGGAGCGAAAGTCTGCAGGGTGAACTGGGATGGGCCAGGTGAATGGGGAAGGGGAGATGGAGAGTGTCCTTCCTGTGCCACTGAAGGATTGTGCAAAGGCCAGGACATAAGAATGATCATGGTGTTTTTAGATAACTGGTAGTCATTTGTGTGGCTGAATCATACAGCTCTGGGGAAGAAGCAGGGAGCAGACCATCAGATGACATCTCCTAGCTTCTCAATCACTGATTATTTTCCATAACCAGTAATTTAATGGTGACTTCAAAGTTTTGGAAACAGAAGCTTTGTCAACACAAAACAAAATATTAATTTTTTCAAGATTATATTGTAAATAAATTTCCAGATTGGAAAGGGCCTCTCATCCAATGCAATCCCTTTGTTTAACATGTGAGGAAACTGAGGCTCAGGGAGGTTTGATGACTTATACAAGGTCCCCAACAAGCTTTAATAAATGCTTTTGCTTTAGTAAATGCATGAGTGTATTCCATTCCTGGATGGGAAGACTATGTATTGTCAGAGTGAATACGTTTTCCAGATCCAGGTATACCATTCATACACCCAATTCAGCTCATGAATGGATTATTCATAAACAATCCAACCAAATCACTCTAGAAATCAGTGCCACTGAAGTCTTCCAGTCATTCGAGGTAATTGTCTATTTCATAGTACATTTTGTTATTTGTTTTTGTTTGTTTGAGAGAGAAAGCACACACAAGCAAGCAGGGGAAAAGGCAGAGGGGGAGGGAGAGAAAGTCTTTAGCAGACTCCATGCTGAGCATGGATCCCGACACAGGCATCCATCCCACAACCCTGAGATTGTGACCTGAGCCAAAACCGAGTCAGTTGCTCAACCGACTGAACCACCCAGGCATCCCTCCACAGGACATTCTAGACAGAAAGGTAGAATGTTAGAGACATGAAACCTTTCCTCTTAACACACAAGCTACTTTCTCATGTTATATCCCACTTTTAAGGAATATGAGTACATGTTAAAGACACACATCCCAGGGGAATGTTCTCATCCTTGGCACTGCCCATCAATCTGTGTGCTGGCCGGTGAGCTGATTGCAGGTGAGCCTGTGCTGACGTCTGCCATGGAAGGAGAACAGCAGAGGGGGTGCCCATGATCCCTGACTGAAAGCCTTCGTTCAGCCCTTGAAAATACTTACCGTATTAGCTCTTCTTCCTTCCAAATGCAATAATAATGAGTGCTTGTATAATGTCTTTTATCCCAGGAGCTCTGAGGGATTTACTAACATTACAGTGCTTAGTTCCTTTCTGATTACCCATGGGAAAATATCAGTTCTTGTTGCTCAGGAAAATTACTGCCCTTCCCCAGACACCACACACAGGCTAAGTCATCATCTCCAGGCCAGGAGAGGGGATTCCTGCACCCTGAAGGCAAACCAAGACAGAGCCAAGGAGGGACCTCCACAGGCCGTAGGACATTGTCGCTGAGGTGATGGCATTGAAAGAGGCTCTGGCTTCCCACAAGATTGGTGCTGGGGACAATCTATCATTCAAGGACCTGCTTCCAGAACTATGCGATCTTATTTGCAGGGTGTCCATGTGGTTGGAGAAAAGAGATTACTTCTACGGGGAAATTACTTCTATGGGGAAATTAACATTTCAGACTCTACTCCTTGGGCACTTTCCCATCCTTGTCATTAGCATCTGGTTTTGGTGTCTAGACTGTGAACTTTGAAGTCAGAATTCTGGAGTTCAAATCCCATGTGCTCAACTGTGTGACCTTGGGCGATTTCTTAGCTTCTTTCTGTGAGTCAGTTTTCTCACCTCTACAATGTGTACAATCCCAATCCAGAGGGTTGTTGTATGGATTAAATGTGATGATGAACATAAAGAGTTTAGCCCTGTGTCCAGCACAGAACCATACGGATGGCAGCTTCTGTTCCATCCATATAGTGGTTGCTGCTGATAGACTTGCTCACGGAGTTAAGCCAAAGACCCTTTGCTTTTGTAAAAAGCAACGGGAAATTTTTTTTTCTCCGTTATGATAATCAGGATTAAAAAAAAAGATTTATGAACTGAGACCTAGCAAAAACAGTATTTACTTTCTCAGGTCCTTTGCCACTAATAGGTCTTCCCCCACATGCTAGCTTTCTATCTTTTGTCTTCCTTTTTTTTCTTTTTTTGCTGACATCTTTGAAGTAAGATATTTATATAATTATCAGATTGTTCCTAAAGGATTAAAGTTTAATGGAGAATTCTTATTAGCTTGGTATCAAAACCCAAATCTCCTGATAGCCTGTAACAGTTAGCATTACTCATCTCTTATTATGTACCTGACACATTTCCAGTGCTTTATATCCGCCGACCTATTTGATTCTCACACTAACTGTATGAAGTAGGAACTATTAATTTTCCCATTTTACAGAGGAGGAAACCGAAGCACAGAGACATTCATTAATTTGCTCAGGTTATGCCACCATGTTTTCCCAGGATTGGCTAAAACTCAGAGCCTGAGGCAAGCACTAAAACGTCCAGGCTTCATGCAGGGGATGCAAACCTGAGTGACAGTGAGATGAGATGAGGTGAAGCATGGGCAGCCATGTTCCCTGGGAGTCTGGACTTCTCCAGAACGTTTGCAAGGAGAAAGTGTACCTTAGAGCAGTCAATGGAAGGGAGGACCCCTTCCCTGCATCTGCTCGCTCCCCTTTGATGGAGGTGCCCCTCGCCTCCAGGGCTCATTACCCCACGCAGTCCCTCAGCTCAGCAGCTGCTCGGGAAACCAACACTGTGATGTTCCATCCAAGTGGCAATGTGGAAGGGCCACTCGCAGCAGGTGGGGTGCTGTCAGAGGGAGAGGAAGATGGAGGCACTTGAGGGAAACTGAGAAGACTGGTGGAATCCTGTCTCATTCAGGCGTGCAAGGAGGACAACACTCCAGTAGCAAAACTCCTAGAACCTAGAGGAATTTTTTTCCCTAGGACTGCCGCAATAAATAACCAAAACCTGGTGGCTTAAAACCATGGAAATTTATTATCTCGCCATTCTAGAGACTGAAAATCTGAAATCAAGGTGTTATCAGAGCCATGATCCCTTGGAGGCTCCAGCCAACAATTCTTCCTTGCTTCTGTATAGCTTCTGCTGGATCCTGGCAGTTCTTGGCTTGTGATGCATCACTATAGTCTCTGTCCCTGTCTCCACATCACCCCCTTCTCTATGTCTGTGTGTCCTTTCTTTATAGGGACACCAGTCATTGGCCCATGGGCCTACCCTAAATCCAAGATGATGTCACCTTGAGATTCTTAACTAATTCCACCTGCAAAGACCTTTATTCCAAATAAGGTCAAATTTTGAGGTTTAGGGTAGACAGAAATTTGTGGGGACACTATTTCACCCACTTCACCAGGCTTTAGGAAACCATCACTGCTGTTGGTTTCGGTGAAATAAATAGAATAAATATGCCCCTACCTAAGAGAGAACAAGGTCCATTTGGTGCTCTAGAAAGTATGGAGCCAAATGTTTAAAATCAAAATACCTCAGAATATATGGATAATTTGGTTTACTGAGCTTATCAGAATAAACCACTTGATAGCTACTAAGAATTTTGAATTAAAGTACATATTCTTTGGCATCCCCAACTGAAATGAGTCTAGCGACACAGTCACAAAAAATGGATAACTTGATGTAGAAGTCATCTAAGTGGGTCACAGACACATCTGTACACACATACACACACACAGAGATAGATGATAGATAGATAGATAGATAGATAGATAGATAGATAGATAGATGATAGATAGATAGATAATTGATAGAAAGATAGACGATAGAAAGAATAGGTTTGATATGACATTATTCCCAGTATTATTATATACAAACAGACAAAAAGACCCAAAGCACTTTGCATTTGTATACAGTTGGAGGCTTTTCTTTTAGTTGATGCCATTGGTTACTTCATTTTACAAAGTGTGAAATTTTGTTGTCTCTTCATGCCATGAATTATATTTTGTCCTAAGTCCATCTCCTTTTGGAATTTGCAACAGAGTGTGCTTTGTATTGTTGGTCATTTTCTCTGTAATGTCACTAGCCAGATGGCCACGTGATTTCCAGTTTTGCTTCCTTTACTCCTGGAAGCATTTCTGAGGGATAAGAAGTATGACTTGAGAAGGGAGGAGTGGAGAGCGCCTTACTTCATTGACATTGGCCTATTTCACCTCATCCTTGCAAGAAAATGTTGATTCAGTACCCACAGTGGATGCACCAGTCCCTGCACTGGGCTCAGCACACACAGGTGTATCCCTGCTTTTAGCTGGCTAGTCATCCAGCTCACCAGACAGCAGCTGCCTGGATATCCTCAGACAACAATAAGTCAGAAAAACCAGAGTTTCTGAGCTATGCCTTGATCTGAATTTGATGTCTTGAGAGGCATCAGACAAAAAGAATTCACCCCTTGCTCTTAAAGGTATTTATAGGGTCAAAGGCTGAAAGGGACTTCAGGAAGCATTTGATCCAATCTCCTGATTTCACTCAACAGACAGCTGATAAATATTTGTTGAATGTCAGCAATGTACCAGGTACAATACTATGCCCTGCAGAAACAACAGTGAGTAAACCCAAGCACAGAACTCACCCTACTGGAGCATATACGGTTCAATGGGAGAGGTCAGATGTTACCCAATAATTACACGAATAAATATGAAGTTGTGAAGGTGAAGTCTTCCCAGGAAGTAGCCTTAAGCTTGGGTCTCACAGGAGAAGCTCTGCAGAAGCAGGCAGGCGGGAGGAGCATACTGGGCAGAGGGAGCCGGCAAGCTCACTGCAGACTCCCAGCCTGCAGGAGTCCATGAGAGCGGCCAAGAATCTGTACTTCTTGCGATCTCTCTCTCTGTGATTCTGATACAATCCTGAGAGAGCCGTCATTTTGAGAGCACAAGCTCTGTGTTCAAACAGACTTGACCTGGGTGTCCTCAGGCAAGTTCCCCTCTAAAGCCGTGGCAAGGCGTTCCTGAAAGAGTACAAAGAAGACATCCAGTATAATGAGGGTAAACATTTTGCACAGTCAGAAATGCCCCTGTAAGTCTGCAGCTCAGCCAGATGTCATTTTCCTTTGTTCAGGGACAGACTGCCTAGGGGAGAAGCCTGACTCATATACATAAGGACGAACCAAAGGGAGGGACAATGTGTTGTCAGGACAAGATTTATCTTTGACTTCCTGAAGGGAACAGGTTGCAAAGGTGGGCCTTTGGACCGAGTGATGTAAGAGCTGAGGATGGAAGAACCATGGGCGGAAGTCAGACTGACCTCACCCAGCTGGTGAGAACGTTCTTCTCCCTGGGAGTAGCTAACACCACAGCAGCTGGAGACAGATGCCCAGTGCTGGGGACAGTCCCATTGTTTCAGGATCTTCCTTGTATTGAATCCAGCCAGGTATCCCTTAGATCAGTCAGGTCCTGGCAGGAAGCAGGTGCACACATTCAAGAGGGGTGACTGGAGAGAATTCATGAAAAAACTGTGTGCAAAGGTGGGAGCTGGGTTAAGATGGAACATCCTGGGGCCAGCTATGGCTAGAAACTGCTGAATACCACTCCAGGCCTGAAGTGGCAGGGTGAGGGGGGGTGATGTTGCTGGAACCTCGCCTTGGAAGGGGGACCAGCCAGCAGAAGCCAAGGTTTCATGGAGAGAAACCCAGCCACTGCCAACCAGGGCTTGGCAGGCAGGGAGCCAGGGGAGTTAATAATTTGAGCCTCTTCTCTCATCCTTTGGCATTCCGCGGGTGCCTCCCATTGACCAAACCCCACCAGGAACCAGAGCGCAAGAGGCACAACCATGTGGCACATAAATCTTCCCCAGAACAGGGCGCCTGGGTGGCTCAGTCCTTAAGCGTTTGCCTTCGGCTCAGGTCACGATCCCAGGGTCCTGGGATCGAGCCCCACACCGGGCTCATTGCTTGGCGGGAAGCCTGCTTCTCCCTCTCCCACTCCCCCTGCTTGTGTTCCCTCTCTCACTGTGTCTCTCTCTGTCAAATAAATAAATAAAATCTTTAAAAAAAAAATCTTCCCCAGCACAGTGCAAATAAGAGATCCAGAAAGTGAAACATCTTGGAAAATGATAAATCTTTCTTTTTTGAGTACCTGACTATGTTCAAGCACTTTCCACGTATTTCCTTATTTAATATTCATGATGGGTGAAGAGTAATGTGTGAATGCATATATGTGCACACACACACAATCACACGCACGCACGCACACACACACACACACACACACACTGCAGGGCTTTGGCAGGAGCAGAAATGCTGCAACTCTATTAGTGTTTCTGTTTAGGTGAAGCAAGCCCACAGTTGAAGAGAGTTGAATTATTTTGAATTAACTGAATTAATATTGCAGCATTTAAAAAGCTGGGATGGAGAATGAACGTCATTAGCTCAGCTGCAGACTGTTGCCAGGGGATGGGAGGAGGGCAGAGTTGCAGTTCTCAGTTCTACCCTGTCACGGTCTGCGTGTGAGCAGGAGACAGTCTGGGCTCCACAAAAGTGGGATTACAGTGCAGAGCCCTCCACACTGCCCATGCACCCCAGAGCCGGGGGCACACCTGGACCTGGACCTGGACCGGTAGCTGGGTACTTGGCAGAGGAGACTTGCCTGGTTCTGCCTCCTATTTGGTAAGAATACAAAATCAGAAAAATTCTCAGGGAATGAAAATGCACCTTAGCCTATGGTTCCAGACTTTGGAATGCATAAAGGTCACAGGGGAGAGCTCGCTGCAAACACGGATTCCAGGGCCCCGTCTCCAGAGATTCTGCTTCAGCACATCCCTCCCTGACTGGGATGCTACAGTCTGTGGACCTCACTCAGAAATGCTGGTTTGTGGTGGGAGTGTGTTCTTAGGCCCGGGAAAGGCAGTGGGCTTCCTCGGTGACCATGTCCAGCACCCAAAGCTAGAGGTGAAGGGACTGATCAATACCACATGGAAGTACAAATGTGTAGTTGCAGCAATGCGGGCAAGAGCGTGGAGCTTAGTTGAAGGATAACCAGGCATGATCAGAGGAAGCAACAGATAGGAGCAGTGCTGGGGGAAGCACCTGGCAGAGACAGTGGAAATCTGGAAGAGAAGGGCTGTTCAGGGAGGCTACTTCTGCTGCTCAAACCCAGGCCCATAGCCTTCAGAAGGTCAGAGGGAAGGGCTTGGTAAATGTGCATAAGTGGATCTTCCAAAGCACTCTAGGATGGGTCATCTTGCTTCCATGCAAGTCAGGTTCACGGGTCTCTGTCCAGTCCTCCAGCGCCCTGAGAAACCTCGTAGGGCTTGCTGGGTTGGTCAGAGTGATGTAAGGTGCATCAGGATCCTCTATGTGAAACCGGGAGACATGGGTTTATATCCACACACTTTTCACCCATACGTCTGTAACTTTGGACATGACTCTACCTCTCAAAGCCTCCATTTCAAAATTGGCAAGAGAACTAATGAAGCTGACTTCACCACCCCCATCAATGCAAAGACGAACTGATTCTTGTTGGAGCCCTGCAAGTAGAAGAGAACAAATATGTACCGTGGTCTCCCACTTGCTTGATGGCATGGTTTATATACCAGGTCTGAGCGTTCATAAAGCCGATTTGAAACTAGGAACTTTGGCTTGGAATGACATCACTTAAGATCTCCTTCTCCACCATGAAGGCTCCTCCTCCTGCCTGTCGCTCCCAGACGTCCCGAATTCTCCTCCCTTACTCCCTGCCTCTAGTGCCCAGCCCTGTCCCCCGACATCTGCAAACTCACTGTCTCAGTGAGCTCTGCCATCCACACTCATCCGCGTGGAGTAGTGGAGCCCCTGAGTGGTGAAGCAGTGCATTCCTAGCTTCACCATTCCCAAACAAATTCTTCCTGGCACTCGTGGGCTCAGGACTACTTCGTTGCCTGCAGAGCTGGCTGCTCATTACACCGATTTGCATGAGACCCTCCGCTCCGGGGTCTAGTGTTTCTCTGAGGTGATAATGACAACCTACATTTGTGTCAAGCTTTACAATTTACAAAGGCTTTGCAAGACCGTTATTCGGTATGATTCTCACAGTAATCTCATGGCAGGGAGAGGAGCAGGTACTGTGATTATCATCTGCATCTGACAGATGATCAAACAGGTTTTGTCTAGCTCGGTGTTTCTCAACCAGAGATGGTTCTGTCCCTCAGGAAATGTTTGGCAATGTCTGCAGGCATTCTTGGTTGTCACGTACATTGTGGGGAAGGGAGATACTGCTGCATGTGGATAGAGACCAAGGATGCTGCTCAAGATCCTACGGCGTTCAGGACAACAAAAAATTATCTGGCCCAGAGCATCAGTAGTGCCAACGTCAGGAAACTGGTTTAATGTCATTTAGCTTACTTGTAGAACCAGGATTTTGATGCAGATATTTGGATGCCAGGCACCTCTGCTCGTTTCAGTATCATCTGCCACTGCTCTGAAGTCCGGTCATGACTGCTCGGTACTTGGGATAATAAAATGGCCCCACTAAAAGAAACAGACGGACGAAGTCGAGTCCCCTTTGTGTCTTGTGCCAACTATAAGAATTGGGGTGAGTTACCAATCCTCTCTCAACCTCATTTTCTTCAACCATAAAATGGCTATCCTAGAACTGTGGGAAGACTAACTGGGCAATCACATGTGAAGTCATAACAGAGTAACTAGCACACAGTAGGTGCACTGTGTTCTACCCTGCCCAATCTTCCCTCTTCACTCTCCTTAACTTTGGTTCTCACTCTTTCTCCCGCTGCCTCCAATACAAGCATTTTTAACCTCACTGGTAGCTCTCAGGCCTCACCTCAAATGGCATAATGGTGGATGCCCCAGAATGGGTCGAGCAAACAGTGGCGAGCTTGAGGGACAAGACAGCCTGGGTATGCAGAAGCTATTTAAGACCTTCCTCAGCTAAACTCTGAAGCTGAGAAATGTTCTTTTTGGGGAGAGAACATGGCTGGTTCAGCAGACACGTGGCATGGAGTTCCTCATAGTATGTGTGTAAAGACCCTGTACATAGAGCTGAAGCTAAATCCTGATTATAGACAGTAGTTAAAAGGGAAAAAAGAAAGTGTGGAAAAATGGAATCTTCGCATAATTTCCAACCAATATTTCAGGCTAAGCATCTGCTCACTCATCTGGGGCTACCACCTTCATCCAGGCACTGCAGTGAGCCATGTCTTCTGCCTTTCCCAAAGCTTGTCCATGGAGCCAACAGGTCACACCCAGAATACTGCAGTGGATTCGGTGTGCTCGAGAGTGATGCCGTAAGTATACGCTGTTTTTCTTGCCAACATGCAATCCAGAAAGTGTAAAAATAACTCACTCAGAGGGGTAAATTGATTCTAGGATCATTCTGGGGGCTCCCCACTGAGATCAGGCCAAAACAGTATATTCGGTATTTCTCAAGAAGGAATTATATCTTTGAGGAAGTCACCAGATTGGAGTGGATCCAGACCCCTAAAAGTGTCACCAGAGTGTCTGTGGCTTTCTGCAGCTTTCTGAAGAAGCCAGGCCTACTCAAAGCATTGGTGAAGATGTAGAGAAATTGGAACACTTGCACACTACTGGTGGGGACATTAAATGATTCTGCTGTTTTGGAAAGCAGAACCTCAAAAAGTTAAACATGGAGTTATCATATACCCCAGCGATTCCACTCCTGGGTTTATATCCAAGAGAAATGAAAACCTGTGGTCACTCAAAAACTTGTACATGAATGTTCATAACAACGTTGTTCATAATAGCCAAAAGGTGGAAACAACCCAAATGTCCATCAACTTATGAATGGATAAATAGCATGTGGTATATCCATACAATGGAATATTGTTTGGCAACAAAAAGAAATGAAGTCCTGACACATTACAACATGGATGAACCTTGAAAATAGTTACACTAAGTGTCAGACCAGTCACAAAAGACCACACGATTCTATTTACATGAAGTGTCCAGATTAGACAAATCCATAGAGACAGAACGTAGATTAGTTGTTCCCCAGGGCTAACGGGTGGGAAGAAATGCAGAGTCATTGCTAATGCGTACAGTATTTCTTGTTGGGTGACAAAAATATTCTAAAATTGACTGCGGTGATGGCGGTACAATGTGAATACACTAGAAGCCATTGTATATGCCTTAACTGATGAGTTGTTTGCTTTGTGAATTGTATCTCAACAAAGCTGTTAGAAGGAGAAGGAGGAAGAGTAAGAGAGGAAAAGGAAAAAGAAGAATCATCCAGGCTTTGGAAAGCTCAATGGCTGAGTCGCTCCAAAACATCTCAGGTTCATTGCTACTAGGAAATGATACAGTCCAGTGATTACTGTGTGGGCTCCGGAATAAAATAAATGATTTGGACTCAAATAGGCTTCAGTATCATTCAATTACTCCTTACCAAGTGATCCTGGAATTTGGGTAGATTTTTTTGAGATATCTTCTGTGTGATGGTTCTCACTTCAGTGTGCATCAGATTACCTGGAGGGCTGGTTGAAACACAGATTGCTGGTTCCCACCCCAGAGTGTCTGATTCATTAGTTCTGCGGTGGGGCCAGAGAATTTACATTTCTAACAAGTTCCCAGGTGCCGCTGGTGCCACAGTTTCTAGAACCACACTTTGAAAACTGCTGATCTCATACTTAGTTCTTGAAAGTCCTCAGATTACTGAGCACATGTTGTCAATAACAGCAGAAATCCATAGTACAAATTAGTTGTGTGTGTGTGTCTGTGTTCATATAAATAACCTCATAAATATTTTATGTGGCAATTTGTTCTAAGTGCTGATTTATAGTTAGTGACTGCAGTTTTGATGAAATAAGGAAAGGAATCACAGAATGGAGTCAAAAGACCTGAAGGTCATAACCCCCCAGCTCTAGCAATCTGAGCCAAAATGTTCCCTGGCCAGTTTCCTCATCTGTGAAAAATGAACCCCAGTAAGGCCTCACTAATATATGTTATAAGGTTGTGAGAAAGATAATAGGATTCCCTAGTTGAAAATGCATGGTAAAGTGCACATGTGTTAAACAGGTTCCTAACATCTACTCAGGAAAACCATTCTCTGTGAGGCCTCCAGCAACTCGCTCAAAGCCCTCAGCAGTTTCTGGAATCCCCTGAGCCATTGCATAAGTTGGGATGCTTTCAGCTCTAAGTAACAGGAATCTACACCCAAACTGGCCTAAACTATCAAGATGTTTACTTCTGCACATTGCAGGGAGTCCAGCCATGGTATCTCTAAGCTGTAAGACAGGAGAGGTCTGCCCAGAACAGGGAACAGGCAGGGCCTGGAAATGGTTGGGAAATGAATGTACAAAAAAGATAAGTGCTTCAATGACTTGCATTGTCTCTGGGAGTTCCTTAAGGTTTAAGATTACTCATATGTCATACCCAGAATGCAAGATGTAACTCCTGAGCATCATGATGCTAGAACTTAAAACCTCTAGGGAAAAGGGATGGAGGACAACCAATCAATCAACCAATCAATCTATCAATCAATCTATAGTAGTGGTTCTCTATTCCTCTATAGTAGCGGTTCTTAATGTTGGCTGTATGTAAGAATCATACAGAAAGATGTTAAAGGCTACTGTTGTCTGGGCCCTGATCAAAAGCTTCTGGTCTGGAGGGTTGGGGAGGAGGCTCAGACCTTGGTGTTTTTCAAAAGCTCCCCAGGTTATTCTTCCCTGGTGATTTTTGACAGGGTTGAGAATGAGTGCTCTGGCATATTAAAAATCAAAGTGGTCACCCTAAGCTTGGAGGACACCAGTTGTCAGCTGTGAGGAGTTACTTAGGGATAAAGTGGTAGGAGAAGATGATGCTAAAAAGAAAACTGAGGCCCATTTACCTGTTCAGCCCAGAGACTCTTCCCCTCCCTTTAGTAACCATAATCTCAGAGCAAACTGCATGCCCAAAACACACACAGATGCACACACACACACACACACACACACACACCTGCTTTCTTCCCATGTGGGACATTCTTTCTCCTTCAAGGTTATCTTGATTAATCTAGCCTGAATGCCATCTGGTAAATGTGCTATAGGTTGGACAAGGCATGGGATTTATAGTGTGATTTCTTTTTCCCTAGCTCCACATTCCGTTAGGAAAGTGGTTCTTAAACTTGGTTTGAATAAGAATCACCTGGAAAATTTTTTTTCAACTGTAGGTACTTGGGCTCCCCCTGTGAGGTTGTGGTTTAATAGGTTCTGGAGTGGAGCCCTGGAATCTGCATTTTAACAAGCTTCACAGGGGCCTAAGAGATAATTGGTCTACAACCACAATATAAAGAAACTTTTTTTTTAAGATTTTATTTATTTATTTGAGACAGAGAATGAGAGAGAGAGAGAGAACGAGACGGGGGAGGGTCAGAGGGAGAAGCAGACTCCCCGCCGAGCAGGGAGCCCGATGCGGAACTCGATCCCGGGACTCCAGGATCATGACCTGAGCCGAAGGCAGTCGCTTAACCAACTGAGCCACCCAGGCACCCTATAAAGAAACTTTTTTAAGGACAATCCTGATGAAAAATGAGAAATACTATGCACTTAGGAGACACCCAAGGGGCTCAAAAGATCTAAACAGCTAAATCACCAGAGAAGACATATGGTGGCTGATAAACACATGAAAAAAATGTTCAAAATCATTAGTCATTAGAGAAATGCAAATCAAAATCTCACTGAAATACCACTAGAAACCTATTACCCCATTAAAATGGTAAAATAAAGAAAGAAATGGCAATTTTCTGGTAGGGATGCACAATGGCTCAGCCATTTTAGAAATCAGGTAGTTTCTTATAAATTTAAACATACACTTACTTATGGTCCATCAATCCCACTCCTAGGTACTTGCCCAGATGAAATAAAAATTTGTTCACACAGAAAAAACCTGCACATGGATGTTTATAGCAGCTTTTTTTCCACAATTACCAAAACCTGACAAAACAACAACAACAACAACAAAAACAATTATCTTTCAACTGGTAAATTTATAAACAGCCTACAGTACAGCCATACCATAGAATACCACTCAACGTGGACTAATCTTGAAAGCATTATTCTAAGGGAAAGGAGTCGGACACAAAAGACTATTTATGTATGATTGCATTTACTTGACATTCTGGAAATAGCCAAGCTATAGTGACAGACAGTAGATCAGGGTTTACCAGGAACAGGGTGCCGGGGAAGATATGACTACCAGGGAATATAAATGGGGTTTGGGGGGGTTGATGGACCTGTTCTATGTCTCATTTATGGTACTGGTTAAATGACTATATGCTAAATATTTTAAAAGATGATTTTTATTATCTGTACATTATACTTCAATAAAAAGAAAACCCCTCACATGGAGTAAAAAAACCACTGAAGGATGAATTCAGATTATTCAGATTAAACTCATTACACACTTAAGAAGAGAGAACAGCTTGTAGATGTAGCTGGGTCCAATTTCAGCAGCTTAGGAGGATGCGCAAGGGCAGAGATAGTGCCTAACTTCTCTTCCCATGGGCCCACACCACTGCCATGTGTGACTTAATAATTCACAGAACAGCCTTGCAAACTGGCACACCATATACACTCACGGTCAAAAGACAGTGGGCTGAGAACTTAAACCAGGCATCTAGCCCTGCAGAAATCTTAATGACTCTATCCCTTCATCTTATTATTTTGGTGTTTTGGAATCACTCTGGGTATCTGTGGGGTCCTGGAAGGCTCATTTGGACAAAAAAAAATGCAGGGGCTTGCTGGGGAAGGGGAGCAGAGGGAAGGAAGGCCCTGAGAGACGAGGGGCAGACGAGTGGTTCTCTCAGGTGAAAACTTCTAAGGGGTGTGAAGCCGTTTGCTTTTATAATCTATCCGCAGAATTATTCTTTCTCCAGGGAGTTTCTTTCATTTGTATGTTCCTTACATTTTCCTAGAATTCCACCTTAAAATGAGCTGGATGGACTTGTGGCCAGGATCTCCACGCCGAAAAGTTTTGCTTGAACGATGACACACTGCAGTTGGAGCCTGCTCACCCACATCTGGAAGCCACATGTCAGCGGCAGCTGTACAAAACGGTCAGCCCAGCAGACCTAGGGTGACAGTGTTTGCCAGAAGCCCAGCAGCATGGACCTCACTCTGCTCTGGGTGCTTCTGCCACTGGTCACCGTGGCCTGGGGCCAGTATGGAGACTACGGGTACCCGTACCAGCAGTACCACGACTACAGTGATGATGGGTGGGTGAATCTGAACCGGCAGGGCTTCAGCTACCAGTGTCCCCATGGGCAGGTGGTGGTGGCCGTAAGGAGCATCTTCAACAAGAAAGAAGGCTCGGACAGACAGTGGAATTACGCTTGCATGCCCACGCCACAGAACCTCGGGGAGCCCACGGAGTGCTGGTGGGAGGAAATCAACAGAGCTGGAATGGAGTGGTAAGGGCAGCCTGCACTCTTGGGCGGGGGCCACGGCCATGACAGCACATTCGTCGCCCCCCGGGGGCCACTTGACCCCAGCCTCTAAAGACGGGGCCGGGAACTCATTCTCGGGGCAGGGGCCAGGGCTGGCTACATGACAGGATAGAAACCCAGGATGGGGAGCGCCCACGGCAGATGGGCTCCTCTGTGGTTCTGTTCCTTCCAGAAGCAGCCCTCCTCTCAATTTCGTCCAGGAACTACCGTGGGTCTGCAAAATGTTTACTAGCCTGCAAAAAGATCAGTACAGGAATTGAGAGTTTTTAAGACACTTTACAGTGTTGTGATGTCCAAATGGCATTTTCGTTTTGTAGTAATTTATTTTTACTATTTTGCAAAGGTATTGGTCCACAAGAGTTTGGGGACAATAAATGACTGGACCCTCACTGTGGACAGTTTGAGAAATGCAGATTTAAAACAAGTGGATGCGGGAGAGGGGACAAAGAAATTTAGGCAAAAAGAAGGGAAATGAAATACCTCTCTACTGCCCTGGTAAAATGTGCTCTCTTGGTTGTAGGAACCAAGGTCCTTCTCTCTGTCTGAATTTAAAGTGGGTTTCACTGCCAGAAAATAGTTTACTAAAGACTTTTAGGGAGAAATGCTGTTCTTACCTGACTGGGCTCTGCCACAATCAATGGCATGGAAATGGTCCAAGCCAGTGCTTGGCTGTGGGGTGTGACAGTCGCAGCCCCAGAGCTTGGTCAGGAGCCCATCCCAGTACTACTGCCTGTGAGACTGGCTATTCATGCAGCCTGCATGGGGGGCAGGACCCCTGGGGGGTGGTATGGGGGATGTGGGCTCTGGGGGAGGCAGGTCCAGCGAGGAAGAAGCCCAGCTGCCACTGGGCTTTCTGGAGAGCAGGACTCTGTGAGGGTTCCAGCAGCACATGGTGGAGAGTGGGTTAGGGGTGGTCAAACTCTGGGGGACCGTGCAATCAGCAGACTGAACCATGATGAGACCCTGGGAGGGAAAGACACTGACGCGTGTGTGCAGGAGCTGGGCAAGAGAGGGGACTTCTGAGTAGTCAAAACAACTGCCATTTATTGAGTACTTACCCTGAGGTAGCATCATGCTGATGCTTTATATGGATTATCTCATTAAGGCTTAAAACAAATCTATAAGTCATTTTATAGGTAGACAAACTGTGGTCTGGAGACCCAAGTGTTTCCTCAGCCCAAAAGCGGTAAAGGCAGGATTTGGATCTCGTGAGTCTTAACTCCAAAGTGTATGTGCTTGGCCACAGTGATGAGCTTCTCGAGAGCCTGCTGCCCCCGCCTGATGTGGGCCATCGGCCCAGCCAGGGGCCGGGACTCGACTCAGGGAAGTGGTTCATCCTGGGAGGATGGGATCTGCAAGGTCATAGTGGAAGCCGAGCCCGGGAGGTTTGGGGACCAGCTTGGTTACTGTGACTGAGGAGGGACTCAGCCCGTGGAAGGAATGGGAGTGGGTCAAATAAGCAGCTGCAGGTGGGGCCCTTTACTGGGCCTCCCTTGTCTACCCCACTGCCTCTGGTGAGAAGATTTAATTATTCAAAACTCCTTCTGAAAGGTGACCAACTCAGAGTCCAGCCTTACCTCAAAGATCCCCTTAGCCAGGCCCATTGCCTGGCATGGAGCACAGCACCACCTTAGTCCACCCATCTAGGGGGCCGTTATATGGGTGGGGCCCCTTTTTAAAGCCATATAGTAAAACAACACTCAGAGATGATTTCTTAACCCCAAAGGAAGAGCCCTGGGCTCGGAGTCAGAAGGCCTGGATTCGGACCCAGCTTCTAAAGACCACGTGACCTTGCCCCAGGGGTTCAACTCTCTAGGCTCCCACCTCATCTGGAAAATGAGTGGTCACACTACATGATCTCAGAAGAATCCACAACTCCAATACCGCATGCTCTGTTTGGCCTTGAAAATGCATTTGGATTTTTCTTGCATTCTGTTGATCCTTGTGTTTATCCCTGCTAGGGAGAGAAGGCAAATGATGTTTAGTTTTAAACTTGCCAACTTGCATCTGGTTTGTCATTAACTCCCAGACTGTTTGAAGCAAAGCAAAAGAGGAAGGGAGTGGACATGCGATGGTTTTGTTTGGCCAATGGGAGTCCAGTAAGAGGCTGATGGGCAAGATCACTCTTCCACCCTCTTCCTCCACATTTTGGGCTGTGCTGGCTCAAACGATTTTCCTTCTCCTCTCCACCCCCTGTTGCCTCCTACTCTGCTAATCACAGAGTGAAAAATGCACAAACATGAAAAACAGTTACTTTATGGTAAAACTCAACTGCCCCAGGTCTGATACCAATTACCCCAGAAACACTTTTTTAGATGATTATTGCTTTGAGTTTAGACTTCAGTCCCAGTGAAAAATCTGGAAGGAAAGAATTTGCTCATAGGCTGAGTGAGGGGCAGTTAGACTTCCCCAGGGGCTGCAAGCTTGTAATCTGCTCTGGGGGAAGAGCTGTGGACGGTTTTGTGAATTTGGCTGCCTCATATAAGTGAATCAGCTTGCAGGTTTATTTTAAGAGGGAGGAGGAGTCTAAAACACAGATTTGACAATGATACATAGGACCTATTAAAGACACAGGCTAACTGAAGCACAGATTTAAAAGGTGCTCCACGGGGGCGCCTGGGTGGCTCAGTCTGTTAAGCGTCGGACTCTTGGCTTCAGCTCAGGTCATGATCTCGGGGTGCTGCGATCAAGCCCCGCATTGGGCTCTGCGCTCAGCACAGAGTCTGCTTCAGATTCTCTCCCTCTCCCTCCTGCTCACTCTCTCTCAAATAAAGAAATAAAATCTTTAAAAATAAATCAATAAAATAAAAGATGTTCCAAGCATGGGCTGGGTGGCCTGTAACACTGCTGTTCGCTATGGTTTCTCTGTAGAAAACCACCTCTTCGGGTGCCATATTCTGGAGTGTGCAAGCTGACTCCCCTATTAATGACCACCAGGAGGCTTTCCCTGAGTCCCAAGAGTGGCACTTTGCCATTTCAGGACACGCCTCGGTTGTTCTCAGGGAATCTCTAACTCGATGTGGCACAGGCTAGAGGACAGGTGGGTCCTGTGTGGAGCAAAATGGAAGCTGGAATTTGCTAGTGAGGCTGAGCTGTCATGTGGTAGATGGAGCTCTGGTCTTAAAACCAGGAAATCTTGATTCACAGCTCCTGTTTCTATCATCTCTTAGCCCTGTGGTCCTGAGCATTTGATTCCTCATTCCCGAAAAAAAGGAGGGTGCGGCACCCGCCTCACAATAGGGGGTGTCACTGTGTGTGTGCAGGAGAAATGTATAGAGGGGGGACTCTAAATCTCAATGTAAAGAAATGTCTGGCACATCACAGGTGGTCAATAAAGGTTTAATGAATCTGGAATTGGATGAGGCTGGTATTGGGGCAAGCCAGATTTACATGGAGCCTGAATTCAAAGGAACAGCATTCTGTTTGTTGTTACCTGCTTCCCTAACCTCCCCTGGCGAGGGCCCTGGGTTTCAAAGGATCTCAGGAAGGTGTTTTCAAATGGCAGCTTCTCTTAGAGCTGACAATTTAAATTTATGAATTCACAAAAGACCAGTCATGCGACGGAGAAGAGGAGAAAGGAAAACTGTCCCAAGAGCTGTGTTAGCATTAAGGTCAATCTGAAGCTGAGAATAGAGGGCAGAAACCCAGTTTGCCATAATCTGACTCTACTGGAGAGCAGGGCTCTGTGTCGTACAGAGCAATCCCCTTGATTCATGGTTCTAAGCACTCAGGACACACAGCGCCCCCCTCCTCTGAGAGTCTTTTTCAGACCACCTTGTCTAAACCCAAGTTTCCCACCCTCTACTCCCCAACCTGCTTTATGTTTGCTGCGGTGCACCTGTCATTAGCTGATTTGTATTTGTATAGTGTTTGTCTCCTTCAAAACAAGCTTAACAAATGTAGGGACTTTGTCTTATTTGACGCTGCATAGGATATTCCCCAGGGCCTAGAATAATGTCGGTGCATGGTAGCACCACTAAATATGTATGCAAGACTAAATCAGACTAGTGAGTGCTTTGGGTAGTTCAAATCCCAGTCAGTGCCCCCACCCCGCCCCCCGCCACTCAACAAAGAAGCCTGCAGATTTTCCTGCAGGGGAAACCATTTTGTTCATATTTTTGGTTTTCAGGGTCCCATTACCTACAATATAGGGCCCAGCTTTATTGTTCACCTCTCATTTTGGCTAGTTGCATTTGCTGCCCTGCAGGATGGTCTTCTGAGACTTCCTGAAGTTCTCTAAAACATGCACAGAGGTTGTTGGACACACTTACCTCAGGATGAATTCTTAATTAGATTTCCATCCCACTACTCCCCAAATCTTACTGTCCCAATAAGCTTTCAAAAATGCAACAGTGACCTCTTTATCTCAAAAGCCACATGGGCCAAATGCCACATGGTATTCTGGTTTGGATCTTGGAACAAGAAAAGGTCATTAGTAAGAAAACATGAAATCCAAACAAAGTCTGGAGTTTAGGGTTGTACCAGTGATAATTCCTTAGTGTTGATCAAGGAACCAGAGTTCTGAAAGATAAAATCAGGGGAACAACTCTTTTGTGAATCTAAAATCACTTCAAACTTAAAAGATTTTTAAAAGTAAGGATGCTGGCTAGTAGAGTACATACTTGTAGTTTAAAGGCAAACAGCAACAGAATCAAAGAAGCTTAGCGCCAGGAGGGGCCTGGAGAAAAATCCACACCAATGTCCTTGCATCGTAGATGAGGAATGAAGGCCAAGAGAGTCAGCAATTGAAAAACCCATGAGATAGGTGCATTCCATGTAGGTGCTATTACCCTACGCCTAATTTCTGCGGTGCTTGGTAGTTTATAAGCATTCCCCATTTATATGTTCCTTTGCTCATTCATTCACTACCAAATGCTTTTGATCACAAATTGTGCCAGACTCCAAGATCATGAAGATGAATGCCATATGGTCTATGCCCTTGAGTTACTTGCAGTCTAATCTTATTTGATCTTCATGGTGCTACCGGGAGACAGGCACTACTATTTCTCTGTTTTACAGATGAGGGACTGTAGCTCAGAGCATTGGGAGACTTGCCCGCTGGGAGCTGGTGAGCAGTAGAGGGCAGGGCCCAAGCCAGACATTCTGATGCCCCAGTGCTGGCCGATGTGAAATGTTGGTGTCATTTCTGTTCTTGGATAAAGCTGGGCTAAAGAAGATATCACATCCATGTAAGAGTGACTTCTGAGGGCAAGAAGGCAAGTGTGGGAGAAGGGCTATGGCAGCTCCAGGATTCTTGCCAACTCTCCATCAAGGTCACTCTTCTTCTAAGTACTAGGAATCAGGTGTCTGGGGGAACTTGAGTTTTGCAAAAATGGCTCTTGGCCGTGCTGATAAGATTGGCAAAGTTTCACTAATCCCGGTAGGGGATTTTCTTGTGTGGGGTTTACCGGCCAGACATAATCTTCCCAATAAATAAGGATTTCCACAGAGTTAGGATATCTTCCTCTGTGCGTGTGCGTGTGCACCGTGTGTGTGTGTTTCTTCAAGTTATCTTGAAGTAATGGAAAGATAACTTTTGCAGTCAAACAGGGCAATTCTCAAAATGCCACCCCACTAATGCTCATGGAAGTTATGTCAACCTTCTGAGCCCCAGTTTCTACCTCTACAAAGACAGAAGTGTAGTGAGAAGTAAATGAGATAATATATAGGCATTATATATTATATAAGCATTCTCTCATTCTCTCATTCCTTGAGAGAATCACATAACATCTCTAAACCCAAGTTTCCTTATGTGTCACACTCTGGTGGTGGCGAGAACTGGTTATGCGAGCCCATTTCATGACATTGTTTTGATGACTGAAATAATGAGCCCGGGTTAGAGTGCTGAGCACAACACCTGGCATGCCGTTAAGTCCCTGACAAAGGTTACTTATTTTTACTCTTATGACTAGCCTGTAGAAACTGAAACTCAAAGAGATACATATCACACAGTCCATTTTAAAGCTGGGGCTCAAATATAAATTGCTACATTACAAAGGCCCCTGATGTATGTGTACCACTTTGTTTGGGGAACATATAATTCAGTTATGATCTATAAATATCTAAGCGTACGTTATGAGTGTCTTGAATATCGGTCACATTTTCAGATAGACAGGGAGGCAGCGTTAGATCTCTGGGTTAACAAATATTGTGATAATTGATGTTCGTGGGTTCCTGTCACTGAGGCTGAGATCCCTCCATGACCTGGATTTGCTCTCAGGCCATAACTGATCTCAAGACATTACTACGTCACACAAGATAATCCGGATCTTCTCAGACACCTTTGGGATAGTCTCTACTGCTTGTATTTTTCCAAAATGGGGCAGGAGTTGGTATTTTGGGGAGAATTTGTTTTTCTCTCTCTGTCCCGCTGTTTTTTGTTGTTGTTTTTTTAATCCAGAGAAGCTATTCGGCAAGCCATTTGTGCGTCACCATCTGGAAATCTGGTAGACAGGCAGGCAGACTTGAAACCAGACGCAGAGAAGACAGAACTCTTCCTCAGTTGCGGGCAGGCAGAGAAGAGACTGCATTCAGTGCAGCGCTCTTCAAACAGATTGTTCACGTCCCCACCTGAGTGGCAGAAGGCCCAGCGCTCAACAGCGCAGCACTTACCTCCGGAAACTCTGCACTATCGCACCTTGCCCCCAAACTGGGTTTGTCTCTGCCTCTTGCCACTTCCCTGGCCCAATGTCTGCACCCAGTCTCTTGCTTCTCTTCTCTGACTGGAGGGCCAGTCTACTTCTTCTCTCCAATCCCTTGTATTGCCATAGCCTTGGCTAACTGGTATAGCCCTCTGGAAAGAATTCTAGACCAAGCATCGTACCAGGCAGAGAGTAGGTTCTGATGAGGATTTGTTAGAAGATTTAAGGAACATTCTAAAACCCTGTGCTCTATGTTATAAATGCCTTAGAGCAACTCAAAGGATTAATCTGGGGAAAAGAGAATTAACAGGACTCAAAGCTTTATTCTAAAATAAAGAATCTCTCTTGGTGGAACTTAAGCCCTCATCAAGCTGGATTGGGGGAGAAAATGGGGGGGGGAGAGTAATGGAGGCTGTGTCACATGGTCTCCGCAATCCAGAGAGCTCTTATTCCATCTCTGCTGTGTGGTTGGAGACTGGCTAACAGGCCTGGAGCACCTTGCATGTCTGTGGAACTGGGAGGAAAGAGACCAGAACAACCAGCCCACCCATTTGATGTGACTATGAAAGCTTGACCAAGATGGCGCTGCTTTACCCTGTTCTATACCAGGCCCATCGCCATAAGTTTGAACTTTTTATAAGTTTGGGCCAAAACCAGTAAAGACTGGAAGGAAGCACTAAAACTCCACAGAAGGGTTCACCAACAAGACCAGACATATGCACACCTTCCAGTCCCCACCTCCATCACTTGGTCTGACCAAGAGCCCTGGACCCAGTAAAGACTACAGGAGACAGAGAGAAAGCCTGGCCAGAGAATGGACCAGAAGCAGAAGACAGTCTTCGACCAATCCTTTGTGCTCCCTGATAGCTCATGTACAGTTTTGGCCTCAGAAAAATGCATTTGGATCCTGCTCTTCCTGGTTCCATCTTGGCCAAGAGTGACTTAAATAAGGCTCCACACAGTGTGGTAATGACAGGGTGGGGACAGAACTTGGGTCTGCTGCTTCCTCAACAACAGCTTTTCATCTGCACCCCGTCGCTTCTTTGCTTTACTGCTGCAGACACAGGAAGTTTTCTGTCTTTGCTCTCCGGGGGATGGTCCCAAGATAAGCCACTTTCAAAAGGCCACCCTCCCAGAGAAGGTCCCTGAATATTTGTCAGGGAAGGGATAACTAACTGCCTTGTGATTTGCCTTCTAGAAAGTTTCTTCTATTAGGTGGAGCAGGGCCAACAATGATCCAGTTTGTGAAACAAAATTGAGCCTTCAGCCTTCAAAGGGATGGTGAGAAAGAAAGTCTGCCTTCTGAAATGGGGAGTAGACAACTTCTGAAGCAGGGCACCCAAGGACTCAGATTCCAAGGGGACGTTCTCAGGGAGTCCGTGCCCACGGCTTTGCTGGGGTCCCGTCACAATCCACCCAGAAGCCTGCAGTCTTGGGTCCATACTCTTCTGCGGGCCCATTCAGGAGTATTGAGCCGGTGCTGAGAAGTGGAGCAGAGCCTTTGGTGTGTCTTTTCATCACCAGCCACTTTTTAAAAATTGAGTTTGAATCCCATCAGTGATGCCAGCCCTCTCCTGCTTCCCCATGCCCCTCGTGTTCACAGCTGCCCTCACCCCTCTTCTCTCCTGCCTGCTCCCATGTTTGTGATCCTGCAGATGTGGCCAAATATCTAAGTGAGTCTCGCCAAATAAGGTGCTTTTACAAAAAGTTGATCGAAAGGGATAAGAATGGAGGGGAGGAAGGCCCAAAGCTCTGCTCATTTCACACCCTCAGCCGGAGCAGGCTTGGTTCCTGAGGGAAAAGGTGGATGTGGGGAGATCATCACTCACTCCAGATCCTGGAAACTTCTGGGGGGGAGTGTCAGGGCCCTTTCTGGATCTGAGTGATGGGCTCTTCAATGTCAACTCTGCCTCTGGTGTTGGAGGACGCCTGACCAGTCATCCGTTCATTCGTTCTTCTGTTAAACATCTGCTAGACCCACCTTTTCAGGCCCCATGGGGAATTCAAACTGAAGATTGAGTGATCTTTTCCCTTAAGGACTTTACCATCCACTCAAGTATCTATGCTACGAAGTGGGTGTGTGTCAGCAACTAAGACAGCCAACCTCCGTGAGCTTGGTTTTAGGGAAACAACAGCTCAGGGAATACACTGGAGTCCACCAGCTTTGCTCTGACTGGAGACTAGGGAGCCAAGGCAGCTTTGGCCAAGTACATTCACAATTGTCGAGTGGACAAAATGAAAGTATGATGACAATAATAAAGAATTTATTAAGCACCAGAATATATATGCATTGTCTTATTTGGTCTTCACAATAACTTAAATAAGTATGTGCTATAATGATGCCCATTTTACAAATGAGAAAACTGAGGCCAATAGAGAGTATGAAGCCTGCCCAAGGTGACACAGCCAGTCCAGCAGCACAGTCCATGCTCTTAGCCATTCTGCTCTACTGATCCCTACATGAGTGTGAAAATGTACCCCAACAAAAATCCAATTCTGGATTTCATTGTGTTGGCCACATGCACTGCCAAACTCCAGTGCATGCTTGCTCTACCAAAATGGGATGACCATGGGACAGAAGCTGGAAGAGAACTCTGCTTGGTTTTCTAATCTTCACAGGGCAGCATTATCTGAGGTGGTGTGTGAGGGAGTGACACATACACTTCCCATACAGGATCGTGGGGCAGGCTGCCTGGCTGACAGCTGGCAGAGAATTCATGGAACTTGGATTTCCTTCAGAACTGGTACTCCATGGAACAGGCCAGCTTATCTTGCTACACGTATTTTTACTTAAGGGAACTTACCACCCTGAGAACACTGTCCCCTGTGGTGATCCGAGTGCACAGAACAAATCCAAACAATTGGAACAACAACCACGGGGAAACTGCAAACTGGCTTGGTTTTGAAAGGGCTGTTTTAGAGGAAGCCAGAATTGTCATGATGGTAAGAAGGAAGATCACAGAAACTTCATTTACAACTTTTAGGGCTTTCTCTTGAAAAGCTCTCACTCACACTGCTAGAGTTAGGATATAATAGACTATCTTGGACTATCCACTGTCCTGGACCCAAACACTCCATTCCAATCACATTCCCAAATGTGCCAGATGTTTTCCAAAGTGGCACCACTCCTGGTGAGCTGTGAGCAGTGGTAGAGCAAAGAAGGCTAGTGCGTCAAGGGCATGGGTCTCAATGCACATTTTAATCTGCATTCCTGATCTTCCATAACTCAGCTCTCTAGGGTCTGTCAGAACCTCTTACAAGTCCCAGGGACAGGCACCTCGGGCTAATACAGCTAATACGTGTGACTAGCCAAATACCAAGCCCATCCCTCAGTGCCCTCAGCTTGGAAGCGTGGTGATTGATACAGAAGAATCGCCGGGTACAAGCTTGTTGAGTGGGTGAACAAATAAATACATGCATATTTGAGTGTAAACATGCATGAATAAACAAATAAATAGTGAATGAATGAAAAGGACAGGTGCCTTCCAATCAGAGTCATGAAATATATTTAATACCTAGTTTCATCAGATCCACAAGAGCATTTCTGGCAATTACAAAGAAGCCACCGATGGTTTTATAGTTTGTGTGTCAGCAAGGTCCCTGTCACCTATCAGCACAGAGCACTTATTCTTACTTTATCTGTTATATTTCCTGGGAATTTATCTGTACTTGGAAAATGGGATTGTGTTCCAGAAGTTTTCAAGCCATGACACATAGGCAGCTGCCTGTTCCACTCACTCATGAGACGGAACATGATCAATGGCTGGGGAGGTGGGGGGAATATGCAGAGAACCTGATGGAGCTAAGGACTGGTTTTGGAAGGACTTATGAGAGACCCCCCACCCCGCATAAGGCCGGGTGGGCAACAGCATCCTCATCATCCAGCAGAAAGTGGCAAACTTTGGGCACTGGTGGGATTTGGGGCAGGGATGGGAGAAAGTAGTACTGAAGGTGGGACAAAGGAAGAAATGATCATACTGTCCAAAGCCAATGCTTAGTTAGGAAGGTGCTGTGAAGATAAAAGGGGCTGACCCCCAGAGGCATCAGCAGCCCAGCTAAAAACAAAGAGTGACAATGCCCGTGGCCGCAGGGAGGGTCTGTAGACCAGAGAGGAAGGGTCACCTTCTTTGAAGAATTAGAACAGAGCATCTAAGACAGAAAAAAGACCCCTACAGGGAATTTGAGGAGGTCGGTTGTCCCGTCACCACCCTGTAAGGAGCGCTTCCGTATGCCAGGAGCCACTGTGGGCACTAGGATAAATCCAAGCAAAACCCGCCCCGACCACGTAGAGTTTACAGTCAAGTGGGCAATAAGAAGATTCCTGGGTAAGTGGTGAGAACCTGGGGATGTGGTCCCAGCTTCCCAGCGGGTGCCCTGGACCAAGTGCCACGCCCACCTGGGCTTTGCAGGTACGTGGGGCTTGAGTGAATGAGTGCCCCGTGCAAATTCCCAGGGCTCTGCTCTTGAGCAAAAGAAATGTTGTTTGAAGTGAATCAAGTCATTGTGTTTCTCTTTGTCTTCTTTTTATTTTAAATTCAAGTAAAAGTGTATTCTCTTTTAAGTAGCATAAATAATACAATCTTGCATTTGTAAAAGTCTAGATGCCTCTACATCCATCCATTTATGCTAGCTTCTAACTATAAATTCATAGAAGTCTACCAGGAGCTGAGCTTCCCAATTTCCTTCAGCTGAAATATTCTGAATCATTTGAATTTTAAAGGTGAGCATATGTTATTTCCACAAATATAGCAAAGTCTTTATTATTTGCATTGAAACGGAAGAAAGTAGGGCACCTGCATGGCCCAGTCAGTTAGGTGTCCGACTCTTGATTTCGGCTCAGGTCATGATCTCAGGGTCCTGGGTTTGAGCCCCGCATGGGGTTGAGTGCTGGGCATGGAACCTGCTTAAGATTCTCCCTCTCCCTCTGCCCCTCCCCCTCCTTCTCTAAGACAAGAGGCATAAATTGTCAGGAACCTAGGTCAGTCAAAGCATGGCCTGGCTCAGGAGCTGTGGGAGCTGGGGTCTTGGGTGTCCTTGCCGTTAGTTCACTTGTTCTCTTCTCTCCAGGTACCAGACATGCTCCAACAACGGGCTGGTGGCAGGGTTCCAGAGCCGCTACTTTGAGTCCGTGCTGGATCGGGAATGGCAATTTTACTGCTGTCGCTACAGCAAGAGATGTCCGTATTCCTGCTGGTGAGCCTGGCAGCCAAAAGCAACGCCTCAAGACTCCTGGGGCTGGAGGGCAGCTTGGTGGGGGCGGGGTGCTCCGGTCCCCATTTCTGACTTCAGATGAGCCTGGGCTGTCACGAACAAGTTTGGAATGCAGCAGGCAGCAGATAGAAGGAAACGAATGTACAAAATTCATGAAAAGGCTAGAATAATGTTGTCCCTGGGAGGGACCTCACAGTTCATCAGGCCAATGCATCTACACCCCTCTTTTGGCAGGGAGGAACAAACAGAACTATAGAACAAGGAAGTCCCTTGTCCAAAATTATGCAGCTATGTCGTGGGAGTTTCACCCCTAGAGCTGAGATCTATTGACTCCTGTTGCAGTACTCTTTCCCTCTATCACAATAACTTCTCGTCACATCCAAGGCTGTTAGACCTGTTTGGGAACCTATTTTTTCCTTGTCACCGGTCAGGGTAGCAAACATACTCTATAATTATAGACCAAAGAAAGAGGCTAGTGTTTTCTAGATCAATTTGTAATTCCAGTTTGTATAATTTTGCTCTTTCCTGCTCCCTGGGCTGATACCAAATATCCCCTGACCTAGTTTTCAAATTGACTAGGAGAATGTGTATATATTTATTTACCCAGATAACTTCCAATGGGTGTTGACAACACAACTTGTCCCAAGTTCTTCAGTCTAAAAACAAGCCAGGCATTTCTGCCTTGGACAAAGGGATCCTAAGTGTCAACTTTTTTGAAGTGTTTGAAGTGTGGCTCACTCAAGGGATTTATCTCTCTGCAGTGTGGTGCTAGAAAGGACAGCCTTGTGGGTTATGCTTTCTTCTGCCACCGGACAGTATTATTTCACGGATGCCCAAGCAGGGCACCATGGCTCTCGGCATAGGCAACTCCAAAAGCTAAGAGTTTTCTGTTTAAAGTAATGATAAATAGTGAACTCAGAGCTCAAAGCCAGTGGCTGTAGGATAGAGCAGGGGCTTGCTCCAGCTCTCCAAAGCTGCCCTCGTAAAGCAGTTCTTACCCCACCACGGCAGGTGAGCAGGCATGGCTAGGGTGTTAGGACAGAACTGTGCTGTCTCTGGAATGCCACTTTCCTTCTCTTTGGGCCTCAAGTCCATCACTTAAAATGATGGCCAGCTGTGCTGGGTCTCTGAGATTTTTGAAAATCTGATGGAAGCTAGAACTCTTGTCTTCAGGAAAAAGAAAATCCACTTCAGCGTATTTAGACAAAAGTTTACACAGAATTTCCAGGAGCCCTCAAACTCCTTGAAGGCCACGAAAAGATCTTTGAGGTTGTTTTGAGCCCTAAAAATTCCTTGACGCCAAAGGTGCTTTTGCAAAAGGCAATCCAGATGCCCAGAACTGACTTCCAAGACAGGCTGAAGGTCCTAAAGATGACTGGGACCACTGAGTGGGGAGAGAACGTAGGAGCCTGCCTTGCCACTGTGACCTGAGAAGCAGGGCTTTCCCCAATTTTCCTGTCCCCAGTCTGCTAACAGAAAGCCTCCCCCATGGTGAAATCTGTCTCCCTTGTTGAGAGGCATTAAAAGCCAGTTAAAATGTAAATAAATTATCCGAAAGAGCAACAAACTAATAGTCAGTTAATCCATTACCACATTAGCAAGACTTCCCCTTAGGCTCCAAAGGAAAACCTCAGGGCCGCTGTGGGGAGGATGCACAGCCTAAGGACAGTGGGAGGACCAGGTGTCTGGGGACCCTAGTTTCTGCCCCTCATGGATGTGTTACAGCTCTTAGTGCACTCCATTTGGACTGGGTCTAGACTGGGAGCCTCTGGAGCATACAGGGAACTCATTGATCTTTGCATCCCCAGTGCCCAGTGTAATACTTGGAATGTGGTGTCTGCTTGATAATTATTGAATGAATACTGGAATAAATGATTCTGAAGGGCATGCAGAATAAGGTGAAGAGGTCCAGAAAATATAATTTACTTACTTACTCTAAAAGTTTGTTGTTGTTGTTTTTTTAACTCTGTTTTTAAATCCCACTCTCCCATCCTTGCCCTAGAATGTAAACTCTATACAAGCAAAGATCTCTATATTGATATATTCCAAGCCCTTAACTAGTAACAAGCACTTATTAGGCACTCAATAACATTTGTTGAATGAATGAATAACTTTGGCCTACTTCCTAATTCTGCGAGGATAAAATGAGATAGTATATGTCTGGTATTGCCACTGGCTATGATCACACAGGGCTGACCTGTCCCCTGCAGCCCTCCCAGCTCCAGGGTAGACCCAGCCTCCTCACTGAAAGACAGGCCTTTCAAAGGCTGATTCTACCCAAGATCATCACAGTCAGGGGTGGGATCACCCTGCAGGAAGCAGAACCAGTGGCTGGAGCACAGAGTGCAGAGAAACAAGAGATGGTCCACTTGGACAGTCTACTAGGGGGCCACTGACTCATTGCCCCCCAGGCAGAAGAGGAGGGAGCCCATTCCATCACTGTGAGGACCAACTTCTCTGCCAAGACAGGTGGGAGAGTCTGCCCCTCTACTGGTCACACAGTCACTGGCTGGTCACCTGGCTTCTGGCCAAACAGAGTAACAACAGGGAGTGGACTTAGGGCCCAAGGCTTTTGGTGACAAGGCAGGCAAGAAACGGAGTCTCACTCATTTTGGAGAAATTGCCTCACAGCAGAGGTGGGGGTGAATGGAGGTAAGGGTGGGATGAAGGGGAAATAGCTCATCTTCCCAGAGTCCCTAGACTCTGTGGAGTCTGTGATCTGCATCACTATCCCGAGCATTGTTGTTTGAAGTTTACCCTGTTTCTTTGAATGCTGAGACCCAAAAGACATCCAGAATTTTATGTCTCAAAATTCCACTGATTTTCTAATGATGCTCCAGATGTCCACTGGTCATTTGCAGGGTGGGTTCCAGGCTCCTCCTGCTCCCCACAAGCACTGGATGTCCTTCGGCTCACATACTTTAGAAATGACTTTTCAAGTTCTCTTAGATGCAGCCCACCAATTACTAAGATGTTAAGAATTTAATGAACAGGGAAATATATACGTAGGAACAAAATCCTGAGGTTAGAGATGAGCATCTTTTCCTCAGTTACCTGAGACATTCAGAGCCCAGTGGCAAAACTTACCCAGAGCCTTGGTCTGCAATGGCCTGCCTCGCCCTCCTCCCCCCCACCTCCACCACCGAGACATGTCATTAATAGTCAGCAGAACCCATGGGGGGAAAGAGGAGAGAATTACTCAGAAAGACACAACAAGTCAACTTGGAAGCAAGTCCCCTCTGAGGAAGACTTTGCTTAGCTGCATCTATTTCTGACTGCACGGTGTTAGAGCTGAGAGCCACTGTGGTTATCTAAGGAAATGGTATTTTTTCAAAGGGAAACTTGGAGAAGCAGCAGAATGAGATTGCAGTATGCACCATGGTATGCAGTGCATGACTCACTATCCCACTGCAGTGTCTAGACGTTTTAGTGGCATCTTTAAATTGCCTGAGTCATGACATTATATTATGTCTTTCTAAACTACATGAAACCTCTAGGGCAAAAATTAAGTCTCATTTCTTCAGCATCTCAGCGTACTGCCTGGCACAAAAGAGACCCTTAATAAATTTCTTGAATGAATGTTGCAGGCCCGTAGGAACAGTAACAGTGGTGAAACCTGACACTGATATGATGATGTTTTAGAGTTGAAAAGGATTCTTTCACAAGCATTATTTTGTTTGATCCTTCTAACAGCCCGTCAGAGTGAGAAGTTTTTTTTCCCACAGCTTCCCACTGTGAAAACTGCTGATAACATTCCTATTTGAAGCCTTCCCTCATGTCACTTAAACTGGCTTGAATTACCTCCCAGGGAACTGGACACGTGTGGGTGGGGACATTTTTCTCTCCCACTTCGAAAGCCATTCTGTAGCACTGAGCCTGACCGTCTTTTGAACTAGCTAAATGGGCATCAATCATCTTTGTGTTTGCAAACATTTAAGGATTCAGAAATGGCACTGCTCTGGCAGGAAAACAATACAAATCATCCAACCAACTCCCAAATGAGTACGAGATTTATTTGTTTGGTGGGGACCAAGGTGCGGCTCTCACTTCAGACTGAGAAGTTTCTCGTTGGATATTACAGCCTCGCTGAACTCTGGCCAGAGAGTGAATTTCTGATAGATTCAAACATGCTGTCACTAAACAGTCCCCACTGGGTTGGATGCATATATAAATTTTACACATATTTATTTATATATGAGAATTCACATTCTTAGACCAGTCGTCTACAAACCACAAACACATGTCACTGAAGAAGCCGCAACCCTTCAGAGCCTTTTTGTAATAACTCCCCAGTTTCCAAGCAGCTGCAGCTGCTGCCTGCCCCACACCAGACTGTCTCCCACCGGCGTGCAGGGCTGGCCAGGCACAGGCTCTGGGTCCTGGGAACCGACGGTTTTGAATTGAGCATCAATTTCCTTTTCCATGGTTCTCCTCCAGACCTGTGGCCTTTCATTACATTTATTACATATTATGTTTTGATGAAAAAAGAATGTTATTCCTCAGAATCAACATAGATGACATTTCAGTTTCCTCCCAACCTTGAGATCTGATGACTCTTGCATATCACTTCCTCCACTGCCTATCTCCCCTCTCTCCCTGAAGCTCAAGTCCTACACCAGAGAATATTTTTCTTAATTCCTAGGTAGCTCTAGTTAACAACAACAAAATCAGCTAACTAGAACATTCTTCTCCTCTCTCCACCCCAAAACTCGATCAAAGCTAATCTGTAACTCCTCACCTCATGGCTCCGATTTTAATACAAGATGGGTGATGTTTGCATGACCAGTCCCCCATGATATCATGGCAGGGACAAGAATGACGTCATAGGCACCCCTACGGCTGTCTCTGTTGCCTCCCGCCCCTGGTCAGGTGTCACTCAGCACTGTGCCCAGAGGCTGGTAAGAAGGGCAGCTTCTATGATGGTTCCTCTGAGCAAGTTGGAAGCTGTTATTATAGAGATAAAGTCACCCACACTCCGTTTTAGCTACTTGCCTTTACTGGAATCTAGAGACAATCATTCATTCCTCCATTCATTAATATATTTAATCAGCCAGCCAATGTGAATGGATATAAAATAGGACAATTTATAGACTTTGATTCCGTTTGTTCCCTGTAATGATGATGGCGATACTTTAATTTATTGAGCACCTAGCATGTGCTCATGTGTTAGCTCATTCACTTCTCACACACAGAAAATATGGCACTTTCACACAGATGAGGGAAGTGAGGTGCAGAAGTTGTGACCCATTCAAAGTTCCAAACCCTGTTCAAACAGTCCTGTCTGCCTCCCAACTGCATGCTTCCACACGGTATTGAGCTCTCTCAATCCAGAGGAGAAAGTAAGACCCACACGGGTGAAGTATCAGGTAGCAACACAGTAGGCATCTGGGAGAAAACAAAGAAGAAAGGCGTTATTTCAGCTGGAACAGAGATGTTGGAGGTTGAGTTGCCCCCATCAGTGTTTAGGAGCAAGGTGACCATGATGTAATGTGGCTGATGAAAGCCAGTAGGGATGGAAACAAATGTGCTTGCTGAGCAGCCCTGGGCGTGGACAGTGAGCTAGAAACTTGGTTCCAAGAGAGCAATTTGGAAAATATTTAGAGGTTTTCTTCCTTCTAATTTAAGTCAGAGATATCTCTGGAAGTATGTTTTCCTCTGTGGTGATACATATTTGAACCATTTGAAATATAAATCTCCAAAATGCTGCAAGAAGACAGACATGAACATGCAAGGTTCTTTCTCATCCCCCCAAGGTCTAGGGTCTCTCCCTAGTGCAGAGAAGGGCACTTTGGTGGCTACAAGAGACCTGGTCATTCAGACCCACGGGGTCAGTTCCCCAGCTCTCTGGCGGGGGAAGCCAGGTGGCTGCTCCTTTGCAGGTGCTTTCCTTCATGCATAACTGCATTTGGGTCTTATCTTTCTCACCTTTGCAAAAATAATTCAAACAGGTTCTGATGCAGCTCCTATTGGGGATGCCAGGCCATTAGCAAATTAGCCTAACCTGAAATATGCTCATTCCTGCTAGCTTCCTTGGAAAAGTAGTATGCAAGAGGGTTGATCATGAACAAATTCTGTTTATTTAAGAACTTCTCACTGCTTTGCCTGTCCGAGAGGGACATACTCCTTGTAGCTGGTAGTAGAATGCGAGCCAACCTCAACACATCAATTCTACGAAGGCTGAATTTCTCGTCCATGCCACTGTGAACTAGATTGTTAAGATTTATATGCTGCCAGGTACCACTGACCCCTTAAGGAGCTCACCAGATTGGTCAGCATCATGAAACAAGATGCTTTTATGGGATCCTGGGGGTTTTTGTTGTTGTTTTGTTTTGGGGGGGAGGAATCCTGTTGTTTTTTTTTAATCAATGCTACATACGTGGTGCTGATAAGTAACAGGACATTAGAATAGGATATTTAAAATAAGGTGCTGATTGGGAAGTGGAGAAAATAGGGGCAAAACAGAATTAGAGGTTGGGTTGACCAGAAGAAGCTTCTCAAAAATGTTATTTGAACGTGGATTGCTCACCAAAGAATGGGTCAGAAAACATCCTCAGTTTATACTTGTTTAGAGAAAAGCTGAAGCTTCCTCAGGCACCCCCATTCTGGTTTGTTAACGTGTAAATGATGGATGTTCTTCCAATTCCTACAGTAGGGAGGCTGTGGGGTGTGCTTCTCTGGTGTCCCATGAAGCAGAATATGGTGGAGGATGTGACCCTAGCTGACTGTAATCCAGTTGTCCTCACTGGCAGCAGATCAGGCATGTGGCAAACAGATCCTGCTGCTGTGAAATTTGACTCTAGGTTTAACTGCCCCTTAATCACTAATAGAGGTGGATTTTTTTTTAAAGATTTTATTTATTTATTTGAGAGAGAGAGCATGAGAGATAGAGAGAACGAGAGGGAAGAGGGTCAGAGGGAGAAGCAGACTCCCTGCCGAGCAGGGAGCCCGATGTGGGGCTCGATCCCGGGACTCCAGGATCATGACCTGAGCCGAAGGCAGTCGCTTAACCAACTGAGCCACCCAGGCACCCTAGAGGTGGATTTTGATGCCATTTTACACTGAGTTGCTCTCTTCTGAGAGGAATAGATTTAACACCCCTTCTTTCAACTATTAAGACTGGTCCTCAATCAAACTTCTGACAACAAGTAAAACTGGACTCTTTATCCAACTAAACTGTATCTCTACTCCCTTCTTTAAAATGGGTGTGAGAACGTATATTTGGGCTGGCTCTGTCCCATTTTCACAGCATAGGAGCTAGGTCATCTCTCAGCGGCAGGCAGCTCCGATTCTGATAACAGACCGCTCAGCTGCCATGTTTTGATTCTAGTCGGATCTGTTGATAATTTCAGTGCATTAAGAATCTTAGATGAGAATATCTTCTATCAGTCTTAAAAATCACTTCAGTTTGATTGGGTTGTCTTCAGCTCCTAAGATTTATTTACTTTTCTTCCATCTCATTCAACCCCATCTAAGATGTTGTGCAAGTGGTTCTACATTATCAAGTTCCTGCTAAGCTTTTCTCAAGCTCTTTTCAAGTTCTCTGTCTGTCTTGTCTTGCCTGCAGTTGGCAGAGAAAATATTATGGGGTGAGAAAGTGTACCCCAATAGTCACTCATCCAGAAGTGATAGGAGGAACACACACACACACACACCACACACATACACACACACACACACACACACACACACACAAGTTCTTTGGAAAAGGGTATGTAAGGATCCCAAAAGAAGAGCTTCAGTTATATACCCATTTCAGTGTTTTGAATAAAGGCGCCTTACTGACTGACCCTTCCCTTCATCTTACCAAGCTGAAGGCTTGTTCGATTGTTGTAATTGGTCTAAGAATGTATGACAATGCTTAGTACGAAGTATACTTTGCCAAAAAGCTGCCTGGAGTGACCTAGTAATTCACAAGGAAGCTGGAACCACACAGAACTCTTCCCCACCCGCCCTCAGGAAGCCCAATGCCACCGCTTATGAAACCCTGATTTTCTTTTTTTTTTCTCTCTTAAACCCTGATTTTCTACTTCCTTGTAGCCTCCTTTAATTTCTTGACAAGTCCCTATGCCCTGTCTCAGTGTCTAGCTGACCGTTTAAATTCTGCTTTTTCTCAGAGGTGCTATTACTGGGGCTTTCATTTATTGAGAACTTTTGTGTGTGCATGATGTTGTCAAGAACTGAATGGAGGCACATCTATCTGGCTCTAAAACTCAGAATCTTAGATCATATTGAAACAGCAGTCCCCTCTATATATGGTCTTTGCGAGGTTCACTTTCTACTAATGATTTGGGCCATTTTCCTCTTTGTTTTTAGTTTCATAAAGTAGGCATAATTTCTGTCAATATCCAAATTCCTTCCCTGGTCCCCTTAATCCAAGGTTCTGTAAGATAGGCTAAACTTATCTCACAGTTTTGTAACAAAACAACAACAACCAAAAATCAAGTAAAACAAAAACCCAGCTGAGACCAAGTTGGAAATGTACCAATGAGCATGCACCACACCTTCTCTAGGGCAATCTAGAAATCTACTGAATAGCAGTAACCCCCAGAGAGGCTTCCAGACAAACTGTCCAGTTAATCGGGGGGCCAGTATCTGATCACTGCCAAAAATGAAGCAATAGAGAATGCCAGTTAAAGTATTGGATAAATTATTCCCCTTTGAAGCTTAAAACTTCATGCTTTTTTTTTTAAATGCAAGCTTCTCTTTTCCACTTTATTCCAAATTTCTTTAACTAACCAAGTAATCTGACATCAAATCAGCAAAAACTTAAAAAATAAATATCTAGGCTGGTTATTTCCAAATAATTTTGGCAATTATATTCAGTTTAGTGCAGTATTGCCATATGTAGATTCTGCCTTAGAACATATCAAAATGTTTGGCAATTAGCTTTATACATTGAATCCCAAGAGTGCTTCCAAGTTCTGGAAAATATTTTGTATTCCCTGAAGTAAGGAAAACACCTCCTACCAGATGTCTTTTAATCCTAATTTGCATTATTCACATTTCCCACCAATGCCTCTTCTTTGGATAAACTTTAGTCTAGCACTTGTTAGAATCTTCAGGGATCACAAATCAATGGGATCCAAGTGAGGCCCTATTAAGTCCATTTATGAGTCATTTAACACTTTTATTAGAAAGAAGAAGTCCTTGTTCTGGGTCTCTTTAGAAGCACAAAATAGATTTCTGAATTAGCAGAGCCTTATTTCCCTTCATGAATACATTAAGTGAAAACACATATAACCCAATCTGGGTTGGGCTTGACATCCTAATAAAGCATAACTATGTATTGGGAAAAGTCTCAGAACAAGGACAGCTATAAAATGTGAAGAAACAATTGTAAGCTTAGAGAATGGGCTTTCAGGGCTCTAGCTAACTCCATGTTATCCTGAGCTAACCATTGATCTTGCTGCATCTAAGCACTGAGATCCTCCTAGGAGACCTTCCAGTTTATAAATCAGTCTTTTTAAGATTTCATGACAATCCTTGCAATATTAAGTCTACATCGCAGAACATCTTTCTGTCATCAACAGATATACAACAACAACATACAATGACCTGGTGAACCCAAATCAGTTGAAATTACTGATGCTCGATAACTGCCTTGGAGATACAGATAAAGACTTTGACAGACCCATATCACACTGAAAAGACTGTTTTTGTCCCAAAGATCCCCTTATGAGAACCAAGAGATTCTAGATTTATTCCAGGCGGACCACAGCAAACCTAGAGAGATGCCTGGAATTGACTTAATATTAAAGGGGACCTACCATTTACACGTCACACACATCGGTACTAGTCTCAAGGACAGACCTATAAGGTAACTTTCATTCTTCTGTAGACCGGCAAACTAAGATTAAGTGACTCTCCCAAGGCCATTTATTTATTCAACAAATACTACGTAGCAGGAACTATTTCAGGTGCCACAAAACAATGGTGGGCAAGGAAAAGGGGAATTTTGTGGGGATTAAATATCACTTTAATATTTTTCATACATTTTAATCATGACTCAGTAAAAAATACATATTAAACTGTCACACCATATATGCATCATAAATACACATATACAGTATATTTGAAACAAAGTTTTTACACACATACACAAGAACTTATCTTTAGTGTCTGCTCTGATATTTTCTACTCTACTTTTTCTTTTTTAAAGCTCATTTGGTAAGAACCAATTAAATTGATTTCATGATCCACTAATAATCACAATCCATAGTTTGGAAACATGATTCCAGCAGACTTAAATGGCATGGACTAATATTGATATTAATTAATATTTCCTCAAGGCCTGGGGAGTTAGCTACATCTTTTTCAGTGTGTAGTTTAACGACAAGAAGAAAAGAGAAGCCGGAGGAAGCCACCCATCTTTTCATAGCCTGAAATGGTTTGGTGGAGGCCATCTAACTCTGGCTTGCGTTTCCCGTGAAGTTCAAATGCCATCTCTTCTTTGTAATAATAGTGTGTTTTATCTTTTTTCTCTAAACTTTTATTCTTCCCGCATAGGCTGACCACAGAATATCCAGGCCACTATGGGGAAGAAATGGACATGATTTCCTACAATTACGACTACTATATGCGAGGAGCAACCACCACTTTCTCTGCAGTGGAAAGGTGAGCCTTCCCAGGGGCTAGGAGCTAAAGGAGCCAGGGACCAGCTCTGAGCAAGTACCATGTCAGCAGGAATTTATATCCGGGATTTTCCCTACTTTATTTCTTTTTTTTTTTTTATGTTATGTTAATCACCATACATTACAGCATTAGTTTTTGATGTAGTGTCCCTACTTTATTTCTACTTGGTCTAGAATTCACTGAGAGGTGAAAGGCCATGGGAATGGAGCTATTCTCATAAACCCATTTCATGGAATAGCTCACCCTTGGAGATGAGGATGGGCTCCAGGCCACTCAGAGCAGAAGAGCCTCAGCTTGGTCTCCCGTGATGTTCTAAGCTCTGTCCTTCACTCGACTTCAAAGAGCACTTTTTCTGACCCAATGTTAGGAAGAGAGGGCAAAAATGGTTGAAGGAGTATCCACTGTCAAATTGGACCCCCACGGATGCCGATGCTGGTCTCTAGATGACCCCCATCTTGGGTTGCAGGGAGGAAGAGCAGAGAAGGGGAAGGGACTCCACCATACTTAGAAAGGAAAGGGGAGGATTTATATAACCTGAAGGCAAAACAAACTTCTTCCATCTCCTTTCCTAATAAGCTCCCCAATCATATCCCAAACATTCAAAACAAAACAATAAGAACATGAGAACTCTTCTCCCAACTAGTATAGACAGAGGTGTCGATAAATTCAGGTATTTTCAGTCAGGTGATAATCACTTTACACAGCACCTGAATTCCTGAAAAGTCACCAATAAACGTTTTGCAAACAGAACAAAAGTTACATTAACTCCTTAAATAATGGACTATGATGAATGTGTGACTTATCTTTCAGGGATATTTATGTTTTCAAGTGAAATGACATCTCACCTAACCAAAGTAACATGACCCAGAATTTAAAAAAAAAAACAAAAACAGGGCCGCCCTGGGTGGCTCAGTCGTTAAACGTCTGCCTTCAGCTCAGGTCATGATCCCAGGGTCCTGGGATCAAGCCCCACATCGGGCTCCCTGCTCCATGGGAAGCCTGCTTCTCCCTCTCCCTTTCCTCTGTTTGTGTTCCCTCTCTCTCTGTGTCCCTCTCTGTCAAATAAATAAATAAAATCTTAAAAAACAAACAAACAATAGAACAAACATTAAATAGCTCTGAAAAGGCACACTACATGGTGCAGGCTCCACAAAGACCTTTATATTTATTCCTAAGAGAGCCCCTCATGTCTCACACATTAATCATTTTTATTTTAGATCCATTTTTAAGTAGCTTAGTTATCTATTTTCTAGAAGCAGAAAACTAAAATTTGAACAGGGAAAATAATACATAAAATGAAACTCTTCACCAGTGAGAATAGCTAAATGACATAACACACACACAAAATATATTTAAGAAAAGGAAAGACTTAAGAACTCAAAACCATGGGAGCCTGGAGATAATTAGCAAGTGTGTCACCCCCAAGGGCAGACTGGAAAACAGTGCAGTAGGGCGTTCAAATTCTTAATGATGTCTCCATGTCAATAAGAAAATCAGTTCTGCATTGCCTGGTTAAGAAGGCAAGAAGGAATATAATAAAGGATACCATCCAAAATTATATATATATATATATATACACATATATATAATCGGATATTTTCACTGCATACATATCAAAATATCCAATTCCTAGTGGCTTGAAATTTTTCAGTTATGTAGATTAACCCAGAACCTTGGAAAACTGAGCTATCGTGTCATGCATTTGTTTAAAATGAACATGCCCTTGTGATTTTGCTGTTGTCACTAACATTCGGTGGCTTAAAGATCCACAGCATGTGTTCCTTCAGCTCTGCTGAAAGATGCTAAGGCCACCGCCTCGGAGAAAATAGCATCAGTGCAGGACCTACTGGGCAGGGACTTTCCTTCCATATGCAAATCAGAGTGGGTTCCTCCTGGAACGGAGCTGCTCAGCCTGAGCATCTGGGACAGGCAAGTTCTTCGTTGCAGGAGGCTGTCCTGTCATGCCAGATGTTTAGCGGCATCCTTGGCTCCAGTCACTAGATGGCAGTAGTAACCTCCCCTCCCCCATAGTTGTAACAAATAAAATCCCCCTGGGGAGCAAAAGTGTCCCTGCTTGAGAACCACTGTCCTGGAAAGAAATCAAAGACTGAGCCTGATTGAGTCCCTTGGTTCTCTTAGGACCAAGTTTAAAATTTGCTCAGCATCAATTAACAGTCTCTTGAAAGAGTAGTGTGAATGCCTGGCTTAAGAGCCTACTTATCAGTCTGTTGGTATACAGATAAGTAAGACTTGCCTACAGTAATGAAATTCATCTGATAAACATGCACGCCACCGATTTGCTAATCTCCATCTAAAGGAAGCCTTGTCCTCTGTTGACAGCTGTAGGAATAAATACTAATAAGTAGTTGGGCACCAAGACTCTCAGGACTTGTACCAGGAGACCCTCTTCCTAATCATTGCAAACAAATGACTTAGAGCAGCAGACTCAGAACTACAAAGCCTGACTTAGGCTGACCAGCATGTCCCCTAGCTGCTGGCAAGAGGTATCTCCTAGAACTAAGTGGGGTCAGTCCCACGTTCCAGATCAGAGGCTGGATGGAGACCTTCTAGGTATTGGTTGTTGTTTAAGATAAACCAACCTAGGAAGAAGCCTTGCAGGTTGAAAGGGAGAAGGGTAATTCAAAGATTAACTTACCCAGCTGTGCTTTGGAAGGATTTGCATGATCATATATGGAATGACTCTTTATTTTTGCCCTTTGTTGGGACTTTGCAAATGATGTGACAGCCATGTCCTCTGATGGGGTTATGGGCAAGTAGTTATGGGGATATTGTAGTATAAGACAAAGAGCAAGATTTCAGTTCAACACACTTGGAATCTGAAGTTGTCACCTCATTATCTTAAAGAAGGTCACATGTTTCTCTGAGTCTGCTTCTCCACCCAAATCATGAATCATGGTGAAGATTAAATGGTGTACAGAGGTGAGATCAGGTGCCCCTTGTGTTCCTAAGTTCTCCAGAGGTTGTTCATTGCTTTTCCTTCAGCAGCGATTTTTCTCACTGGCATTGGCTTTCTGACTCTCTCCCCACAGGGATCGCCAGTGGAAGTTCATAATGTGCCGGATGACTGACTATGACTGTGAATTTGCAAATGCTTAGATCTGCCACTTACCAAATCTAGGTGAGGGGAAGGGGGCCAGGAAACCTGAGGATGTCCACAGACATCAACATCAACTGGAGCTCCGATGTGGTTTCTGTTGCTCTTTTCTTCTCCCTGAGCTGGTTAGTGGCTGTAGCACCAGCTTTCTGGGCCTTTCTGACTAGTATCACACTTATAATAAAATCCACAATGAAATCGTGTTCTCACTTTCAACATGTTCCATAGCAACCGTTTTATATGACTGACAATGGCTTTCTTGCACCCTGCATAGACAGTGTGCATGCTCACAGCCAGAAAAAAAGCCTGGTTCCCAGAGCACCTGTCACAGCTTTTGCTACCAAGTGAGCTACAGGCAGGGCTGGGGCTGAGCAATATCTGTGAAGAGGTTCAGTGTAGTTGTGTGAATGGCAGAAACTGAAGAAAGTGGCAATCAATGAAGGTTCTTAGCAGGTCAGTGTGTTTGAATGAAACCAGGGGTCCTCACCAAGCCTTGAAGGGACATGTGCCCACTCTCCCCCACCACATCAGCCATGCTTGTCTGGAAGTCCAAAGTGCAGAGTTCTGTGCTCCAGGAGGGAGGAGACAGGGAGGTAAAATGGAGGAATAAAAGAGTCTGGGCAGAGCTGAAAACCTTAGCATTGGAAGAATTTCCTGAGTTGAAGGAAGATTGTAGGCATATCCAGTAATGACAATGATGCAGAACTCAGAGAAACCTATGCAAATCTGGCTTAAGTCAGACGGGAACAAGGAAGAAGACAGAGAGCATGGGACTCGTGTTAGGAACTTAGAGGGAAAGAAAGAGTGGCCAGATTGCTTTGGGCATAGAAAGGGCAGTTTGAGTCACTGGCACCTGGAGCTGTGTCCAGGACTCCCAGGAAGGCTAGCATATGCCTGCAGCCATGGGACTTACTGGCAAACTCACCTGGGAAAGGCTGCCCTGAGACTCCACTTCCCTTCTATTGATAGTTCAGGGGTGTTTTTTGCAGAGGTAACACTATCTTTCCTCCTGTGATGTCTCTGTCCCCAGCCCTTTGTACTCTCTTCATCATAAAAGGAATAAAAATGTTAACATTCACTATGCTGCAAATGTTAAGGGTCAATTTTTGCTCTCTACCCCTTCCCTTTCCAATTATTCATCCCATCCATTCGGAAAATGTAGCTTAGCATTGTGATTTGCGCCAAGCGCCGTGCCAGGCACCAGGACTACAGCGGTGATGACAGAGTATGGTTAGCAGGTCTAATGATTAAAACAGAAAGTGCTAAGTGCTTTCACTAAGGACTGGACAAAGGATAGAACTACATTTTTTGGTGCTGAACCTAACCTGATTTGCCATCAGCATCCTTCAGCCCTCCTCCCGCCAGCACGCCACGTGCATTTTTTTTATTATTACGTTCAATTAGCCAGCATATAGTACATCGTTAGTTTTTAATGTAGTGTCCACATGCATTTTTGACACAGGGGGTCCCTGTTCCCTTTATCCACACAGTTTACCTTTTGTTTTCAAATCTGTGCTGCCCCTCCCCCCCTCCTCTCCTCCAGTGGACCCAGGAGAGCAGGTAGCCGGGCAAAACCACAGGGGTTATCACCCTTGTCATGCACCCCATCCAGGTGGCCAGGCCAGTGCAGGTGCATTTCCCATGGTGACATCCTGGGACCTTGAAGGGGAAGGCAGAGCTAAGATGTCCTCCTGTGCCTCCTTTTTGCCCTATAAGGCAATTTTTCACAATATGGCTTTGCTTTACTCCCTCCATTTCATTGTTTTCCACCTCCCTGGCAAATTTAATTTACAGCAAGGTTTACTGTGTTATTTTTCACAAAAGGATCCATTAATATTTTAGCAGTTGCAGCACTGGTGCAGGATGGCAGCCAGGAAATGGCCTTAACTGGGCATGTGGAGCACAGCTGGAAGGCAGCCATGAGGAAAACAAAGGGCCAGTGAGAGGGTCCACAAGGGAGGGGGGTGCCAGCTGGAGGGCTGCAGCTGGGAGGGGCAGTCCAGGGGCCTGCAAGAGAGCAAAGCCCCCCCCCCCAAAAAAAAAACAAAAAACATCTGATAAAGCCATCCAGTAAGTGCCTGCACCAAGTAGAATAAATAGGTTTTTACTAAGAAAAAAACTATTCTTTGCATATAGGCCAAGGACAATGATAGTAAAGATATTATCACCTTGGTTCAAATCTGAGTAATTTATACTTTATATCATATGTCAATCAGAAAGAACTAAGAGTCAGCCTGGAGCTAACTCCGTGTTCTCATTGCTCCAATCTTTCTACTCATTTGCTCCATAGCCTTGGATAAGCCACCTCCCCATTCTATGAGGACATTTATTCAGGTAACCATTGTGGTTTCTTGCAATTCTGTGAACTCTATCGCTGGCCCCAGATTGTTTAGAAGGACCCTTGCTAAGGCATTTTCTTCCAGATTAGAAGCCTGGGATGAGAGTTGAAAAGTGAAATCTGACCTCTGACTCTGACAGAAGGTGGCCTTGTCCGATTAGACAAACCCCCAGGCCACCATTTCCTCATCTTCCTGGAACAGACAGGAGCCCCTCTCCTGACAACCTCACAAGATGGTGGCCACACAAAGCAGGAAGAAGAGAGACAGGATTCCCGCCTCCCAGGGACTACAGTCCTAATAGGGAGAGGTAAGAAAATGGACAATGAAGACACAGGTATAGGAAAGTTTACTAAGGGAACCAAGTCATGGTCCCGAGAGATGAAGAGAAAGTAGAGGTAAGTAGAAGAGCACGTGGGATTTTGTTCAGACTGTCCAGGCACAAATCCTGGACACTTACCAGCTTAATGGCCTTAGCCCAGTCACCTACCTTTCCCAGTTGGTTTTCTTACCAGTAGAAATAATCATTGGACCTGCAGCTTGTTGTAAGGATTACATGAGATTTCATAGTGTCTTGCACATAAGGACCCAGTAAATATAGTAAGAGGAATGGAAATATTATTAGTATGTATTAGAAATAACCTTCCTCAGGTGAGTGGACATTAGTAGAGGTCAACAATAGAAACGGTTTACCAAAGAAGTAGAACTTCCTTTTTGCTCTCAATCATTTCTTCATTTACTTAGTCACTGAATCAATAAATTTTTAAGTGCTTATCATATACCAACCACTGTTCCAGGCACTGTTCCTGCATTCCAGGGGATTATAGACTAAGAAAGCCAGACAAGCAAACAGACCATTCAAGTCCAGGTTCAGAAATCAAGGATAAGCAGCGTTTCAATAGAAAATGGACAGGGGTTGGGGTAGAGAGGGGATTGTGGAATTTCAGGCAATGGAAACAATATGATAGAAGGCACAAAAGGAGGGATGGGCTTGGGAAAAGAATCCCCAGGAAACCCTGACATCAACGGAGTCTAGAAGGCCCAACACACAGTCATAATGACCTAAGAAGGGATTGGTAGCTCACATGAGCACCATAATGGATTCTACTGTTTGGGCATATGAATTGCAATATATTGTCTCTGTCTGGAACTCAGTTTTCAGCTGGGGCTTCCTACAAATCTAGGGAGTGGGAATTCATCAAGTGCTTCCTCCTCACCCCCCATTCCTTCCCCACACACTGTGCCATGGCCGGGGGAAGTCCTTTCTCCATGCTGGGTCTTCATCCATACATACTGTGTTTATGATCAACTGTTTTGACCCAGACATGAAACAACATTTTTTTTAGTTCCTTCAGAAGAATGTATTCTTACAAATGCATTAGTGAATGGACAAACTCAAAAAGGTAAACCTAGACATACCCTTCTTCTATGGTTTTTTCTTACTTGCATGCAAACCCTTGCTATGCAGGGGTTTTCCTCTCTCTAGCTGGTCTCCGTCTAGCCCCCAGCCAGCTAGGCTCTCTCCTCACCCTCCCAATCTTCCTCCCCCTATTAACAAGGGAAAATGTTGCTTTGAGCAGCCCACACCCAAACAGGTGGGCCAACACAACCAAGGTCATATATAGTCAATAGCATCCACTCTCCTTACAAAACCTCAAATCAATTTCAATTAAACCACTTCTGTTTATTTTTTTAAAGATTTTATTTATTTATTTGACAGAGAGAGACACAGCGAGAGAGGGAACACAAGCCGGGGGAGTGGGAGAGGGAGAAGCAGGCTTCCTGCAGAGCAGGGAGCCCAATGCGGGGCTCGATCCCAGGACCTGGAATCATGACCCCAGCTGAAGGCAGACGCTTAACGACTGAGCCACCCAGGCGCCCTAAACCACTTCTGTTTAGTTCTGTTAAATTAAAACACTTTGTTAAGAAGTGATAGCTGAACCTGATTACCATTCTGGGATCCAGAGTCAGTGAGGTAAGTGAAACCTTTGCAAAACCGTGCCTAAGCCTACGTGAGTGTGTTACCCTTTACTTATTGAACTGCTGAATTTCTTTTTATCAGTTTATTCCTTTTTGTAAAGCAAGGATAAGAAACACGCCTACCTCAAAAGTCATTTTTAATGACTAATAATAATATAGTCACACATAGCTCAGATTTCATGGAACTTACAACTTTTGAACAGAATGGAATGTCCATTGTCTCCTTAAAACTAAAAACCAACCAAAACTCCTCATGTCCTTTAAACCTATTTATTAGAGCCTGAGGTGCCTTGCTAATGCTGGAAATCTACCACTGTGTGGCCTCCTTCTTCCCTCCCTGATGCATCCACAAGGAGCCAGTTATCAGTGTGAACGACTATGTATCTGTATCACTGAAAAACACGGATCAGACATACTCGAAAATGCAAAAAAAGTCTGCACTGTGGCATCACTCTTTCTTTGTTCTTTCCTTTTCTGTCTTTCTCAACTTTAAAAAACAATTGCCATGGACTGTGTTCATAATCAAAAAAGAAAAGTTATTTTAATCTTATAGAACAAAAACAGGGGCGCCTGGGTGGCTCAGTCGTTAAGCGTCTGCCTTCGGTTCAGGTCATGATCCCAGGGTCCTGGGATCGAGCCCCGCATCGGGCTCCCTGCTCCGTGGGAAACCTGCTTCTCCCTCTCCCACTCCCCCTGCTTGTGTTCCCTCTCTCGCTGTGTGTCTCTCTTTGTCAAATAAATAAATAAAATCTTTAAAAAAAAAAAGAAGAAGAAGAAGAAGAACAAAAACAGTCACCAACTGTCAAACAGTTGAGCCCTAGAACCTCGTTCCAGCCAAAAGGTGAGCATATGGTGACTTCATGAAAAGAGATTATAAAACCAAACCGTTTCATCTAACCAGCTGCCTGATGGCTTATAATTTAATATGCAGAAGTACCTGCTCTTTCCAGTGCTGCTCACCATCCCCAGAGACAATGGAACAGATGTTCAGTCTGTCAGATGGCCAATAGGAAACTATCCTTTAAAAGTCCTCCACTCACCGAAGTCCTTGGTATACTTCAGGGCCAAGCAGACACTCAGCTTCCTCAGAAAACTGCCTACGCCTTCTAAGACCTGCCCAGGGTCCCTTCCTTGCTCCCTCAGTACTGTCTTCCTTCTCTCTCCTGTCTCTCTTGTTCACTGGTAGGTTTCTAATGCCTAGTGAGGTGTTTTACACATAGTGGACCTCCAAGACATATATTTTAAAATTAATCTGGATTTCTGGTTGATTTTCAGTTTTTACTGAAATCAGACCTCTATCGAAGCTCTGAGCAATGGATAATTGAAACTATGTGTAAAAGCACTTTGAAAATTATGAAATTCTATTAGAAGGCATGGAATGATGATGATGGTTTTGATGAGGGTTAATGCCATCTCCCACTCCCTTTCTCCAGCATCATTAGGTGACCATAAATTTTATCCTTTTAAAGAGCTACTCACTAATGATGGGTGTGTTGGAAAACACACCAATCAGTCACAATTGTCACTTACATGTTCAGAAAGTGTATGTCTCCATCCTAAGGACGTGAATGTCAATTTTGTTATTGTTATGACCTCTAAACTTCACTGAAATCAACACCTGAGCAGTCAGCACCTGACTGGGCATTTGGTGAGCATGACATAGAGCCTTGCTAACACCCCTAAGGCGACTGGAACACTGAGGGAAAAAGAGGTTCAGGTTGGTTAAATAGGTGCAGCCCTGTATGAATTTAGATGCTGTTTTTAAGTCTAATGACAGCATATGAGTCCAGGGGAGGTAGAGTAGTGATTTTTGTTTGATGTACCTCCTGCACAACAAATATTTAATGAATAAATAAAAACAGAGCCCTAAGACAAACCCTAACATAGATTATGACGTCATGAATATAGATTGTATGACCCTTGCTTTTTGTTGTTAGTCCCACTAAGAGTTTACTTGTGGAATTCGCTGCTATTTAGCTGGACCCAAGCAGTAAAATTTGTTTCTCAGAGTTAGGTGGTTTCCTGTTTATATGGTAGCCTGGCAGCCATTCATAGCCCATGCTGGTGTCCTGCATCTTCCTTGTCTGTGGCTGGTGGATTTCCACTGATCTGGGTGTCTCCGTGGGCCTCTTTTGTTGGCAGACTCAAAGGTGAGCTCATTAGCCATACCCCCAGGAAAGATGTTCTTGGAAATCAAACTCACTCTGAGTCACATCTGCCTGTCCCCTACAGAGACTGTATAATGTCATGCAGATTGGTTCTGCCCACAGGCTTCCAGGAGAAAGGAACTAAAAATCTCTCATAGCATGAAACAGCACAGCTTCAGTTGGAGAAGGACTTCACTCCACAGAAATTCAGAGTGAAGGCAGGCTTTTAGTTCACTTACACGTGTAGGTTAGCCTTGATAAAATTTGCAGGTCTCTGCAGAGGGCTGTAAAAAAAAAAGAAGAAGGAAAGAGGTGAACAAGTAGATTATTGGTGCAGAGGAAGCAGACTCAGCTCTTCCCAGAATGGTACCAGTCCTTGTTCTAAATTCAAAACCTCACACGTCTGCGCTTTTGTATACATCATGTGGACTGTTGCTTCAACAAGGTGTCATTAATCACCTATGTTGCTCCCGGCACAAACTGAAAGAAGCCAGGGGTACAAAGCACACTCCCTTATGCAGGGAGATTTGTGTTCTGGATAGGGAAACAAGAACTAAAATCTGGAAAGGTTCATAAACAAAATAAGGCTGCTTATAATCAAGGGCACAATGAGTGATGCAGGAAATCTTAGGACTATTGCAGAGATAGGAGGATCACCATGGGCTGATGAAACAGAAGACTGTAAGACAGCTACAAGAAGACCAAGTTTCAAGGCAGGAGTGAGCAAACCTATGCAGTGAGGATGTTCACTCAGGACCTGAGATCTTGGGGATTGTGAAACCAATACTTACATCTTACCAATAGGGAGCTGGGACCCACTGAGATACATGACCTACTCAAGGACACCCCATGCGTTAGTGGCAGAGCCGGGTCTGGAATTCCAGGCTCTTGGTGATGTTTCTCCCAGTTCGCTGTGCAGTGCGCTAGACGGCCAAGGGAGAGGAAGGTTTGGGCCTTGCCCTCTGTGCTTGAGCAGGCTTTCCTGTTTACTGACTGCAGCTAGCTATTCTAGACAGGCTTGTTTCCTGACATTTTATAGATGGCTTCAAAGGTGTCTGAAATACAAGGTAACTTGCCCAAGCTCACCCATTTGGTGGAAGTGGATTTTGAACCCAAGTCTGGCTATTTTCAAAGCCCAGTTTTTCTCTGCTCTGTCAACCTGGAGTCAAGGGTTTCCACTGAGAGCAAAGAGAGATAAAGTGTTTACACTTGATATTTTATAGCTCCATAGACGAATGTTGCACAATATGAAGAAATGATTCACCTACTCCAATAGTTTACATATGCCCTTGAGGGAAGAGGTAGCAACAGGGAACATTGTTGGAGGTCCAAAAAGCAGACAAGTGGTCTGAAAATCATAATGTTGCTACACTACTTTTTCATTGTTATCGTAAGCCTTACCCATCATAATAAAATCAGAAACAGATTTAATATCTCCTGCAGTTACAGTAACACTTGTTGTCTACCTTTGAAAAATGTTTCCTACATAATAAACCCTCAATTCCATAAAATCAATCTAACCCAAGTAAGCAGAATTGCTCTGACAACTGACAAATTAATGCCTTTGCTTCGTCCCCCAGCCTCCGCTACTGTTTTGGCTCTCCACACAGAGTCACAGTCTTAATTCTCTAGCCGTATGTGTTCTGGGAAGCTTTCTGCCTGGAGAATCTGTAAGCTCAATAAGAACCACTGTCCTCCTCAGCTGATTAAACCCTAGAATACCCTGTCTGTTAGCAGAAATGTGTTGCGTGAACCTCAAATCTCCAACCCACCTCATCCCATGAGGCTTTCTTCCAGTGTTATTTTAGAGTGGGCATGTTTCCTGCATCATAAACCAAACTGATCGCTGGCATTTGGTAGTTACAACCAATTCAATAGACACATACATTATTTTTCATTAACTGTAATTCCCAGGGAGGAAATATGGACACCTAATCTAAGAAAGAATATCGTGTTCTAGTTTTATTGGGCATTATAAAGATCTCACTCATTGAAAGTGGAAAAGTAAACAAATTTCCAGAATAGTGGCAATTTTGAGGTCCTTCTGCATGAAACCCATCTCTATGGCCACTAAGGAAGCTGCTTCTTAGATTATGTGCAGCTTCAGCCCACACTGGTCCCAGAGAATTCAGAACAGGTCTCCATTTCCTGAGGTAGCCAGGTCTTTGATTTACCTGTGCCTATAGATATATGCACTAGATAATGATGATGAAACAATTATTTTTACTCCCTGAGCCAGGTACCTTACTCAGCTCTTAAATGCACCTCATTTGAATACTCACAGTAGACTTATGAGATGGTTGTCATCATCCTAATTTTACAAATGAAAAAACTGAGACTCAGGTTGAATTATTTCCTCAAGGCTACACACCCCACACATCAAAGCAGACTCAGGCTTGGCTAAGTCCAAGACATGAATAGTCCAATATAGACATCACTATGCTGCCTCTCATAGGCAATGCCATAAACGCTAATGGCAACCTATCTCTCACTGTCGGAAGCCAGCATGGGCACCAGATCAACTTGACATCAAACTCGTCTGAAACCACAGGACCAGTCACTCCCTCCCAGTACAAAAGGTTCATTATTGTATTCCCAACACCTAGCAGAGTACCTCGTATATTGTTGGAGATTAATACACATTTGTTGAGCGAATGAATGACTTACTTGGTTGGTTATTCGTGGATGATGCTCTAAGTGGCAGCCACTTTACTCATCTATTCTCTCCCATCCTCTTTATTCATATCCTTTCAATCATACCCCTTCGCTGTTGCTCTCATCCTCACATCCCCAAACATCCCCACCATCTAGGCTCCTAGAACTTCTACCCCATGGCTCAGGTCATCCTAATCCTCATCAACCCACCTTCCCTCTTTTCACAGACTTATGCCTCACCTCCTGGTTTTACGTGAATCTTGTTTTTGCCCGCAGCCCTCTCACGTGGGGACATGCACTCACATATGCTCTGAGTACCCTGGACTCATCAGTAGAATTTTCACCTCTTAAGCAGTTCTTGAACTTGACCTCTGTTATTTATTCTCCAACTGCCACCTTTTTCAGACCCTTATCCCTGCTTCTGCCTATCCTTAGCTGTATTCTTTTCTTCAAGAACTCCATCCATCTTTCTGAACATAATGCAATACGTTGCATCCTTGCTTAAAATCCTTTTGTAACCCACAACAATATGGCCAGTTAGTCTTGGACAAATCAGGAAAAAATATCCAGTGGGAAAAAGACAGTCCCTTCAACAAATGGTGTTAGGAAAATTGGGCAGCAACATACAAAAGAAGGAAACTGGATCACTTTCTTTTACCATACACAAAAATAAATTCGAAATGGATTAAAGGTCTAAATGTAGACAGGAAACTATAAAAATCCTACAAAAGAACACTGGCAGTAACTTCTTTGACTTTGGCCATAGCAATATCTTTTTAGGTATGTCTTCTGAGGCAAGGGAAACAAAAGCAAAAATGAACTATTGGACTTCATCAAAATAAAAAGCTTCTGTACATTGAAGGAAACAATCAACAAAACTAAAAGGCAACCTATAGAATGAAGATGATATTTGCAAATACGTATCCAATAAAGGGTTAGTATCCAAAATATATAAAGAATTTATACAACTCAACACCCAAAAAACAAATAATCCAATTAAAAAATGGGCCGAAGACATGAATAGACATCTTTCCAAAAAAAGACATCCAGATGGCCAACAGACATGAAAAGATGCTCAATGTCACTCATCATCAGGGAAATACAAATCAAAACTACAATGAAATATCACTTCACACCTACCAGAATGGCTAAAATCAATAATAAAACAAAAAGAAGCAACAGGTTTTGGCAAGGATGTGGAGAAAGGGGAAAATTCTTGCACTGTTGGTGGGAATGCAAACTGGGGCAGCCACTCTAGAACAGAGTATGGAGATTCCTCAAAAAGCTAAAAATAGAACTACCCAAAATCCAACAATTGCACCACTAGGTATTCACCCAAAGAATAAGAAAAAATACTAATTCAAAGGGTTACATGCACTTCGATGTATATAGCAGCATTATCTGCAATACCCAAAATATGGAAACAGCACAAGTGTCCATTGACTGATGAATGGATAAAGAAGAACTGGAATACACTTCCACTGATAGATGATAGATAAGAAAGAAAGAGAAAAAGAGAGAAAGAAAGATGAAAGAAAGAAAGAAAGGAAGGAAAGAAAGAAAGAAAGAAAGAAAGAAAGAAAGAAAGAAAGAAAGAAAGAAAGAAAGAAAGAAAAAGAAAGAAAGAAAGAAAGATGACAGATAGATAGATAGATGACAGATATAAACGGAATACTACTCAGCCATAGAAAAGAATGAAATCTTACCAGTTGCAAGGACATGGATGGAGTTAGAGTATTATGCTAAGTGAGTATTATGCTAAGTGAAATAAGTTAGTCAAAAAAACATATAGACCATATAATTTCACTCATATGTGGAATTTAAGAAACAAAACAAATGAGCAAATGGGAAAAGAGAGAGGCAAACCAACAGACTCTTAACTATAAAGAACAAACTGATGGTTATCAGAGGGGAGATGAGAGGGGGAATGTGTTAAATAAGTGATGGAGATTAAGGAGTGCACTTGTGATGAGCACCAAGTGTTGTATGGAAATGTTGATTCACTATATTGTACAGCTGAAACGAATATTACACTCTATGTTAACTAACTGGAATTTAAATAAAAACTGGAAAAAAAATCCTTTTGTAATTCCTAAACACATTTCAAGCAAAACATACTTTCCTCTCAATGACAGAGTATCCTTCACACTCTGCCCCCCAAGTGCCTATACTCCAGCCATGCAGAATTATTCACATTTGCCTAAAGAGACCATGTTGGTCATATATTATTTCCAGTCCCCGGGTGACTCTGTACCTGAACATTCTTTCCTGCGCTGACTTGCAGTACTCTATTTCCTGATTCCCAAGGTGAGTTAGAAGTCCCTGGCTGGTATTGCCCTGACACCTAATTATATCCACCTCATAGCATACGTCACACTTGTGCATTTTGCTGTTTTGACAGAGACTAAATGTTCTCTTTGTCCCTTTTACCCAGTGATCGGCATCAGTACATATTTATTACCTATTAACTATTCAAAGAATGAAAGAAGTGCCTTCCAACACCTGAGAGTCTACAGTTCCATGAAAAATAACTACACGTAGAACTCACCCTCTCTTTCCCAAACTGCTGCTCCAGCTTCTTGCCTAGGCTCCTTCTCTCCATTCTTCCTTGTGTCCCTCAAACCCCATGCACATACGGCCACCAGAACGAGCTGACAGTGATCTTTCCCTCGAATTTTACACCCTCGATGTTCCCCATAGGGCATGGATTTACATTCCACTGCCTCATAAAGCATCAGTGCCCTCCATGGGGGTGTCCTCTGCTTCTCCTTGTTCCATTCCATACCTTCCTTGATCCCTCCCAGGCGGGGTTAGGAAGCCTTCATGGCGGAACCCACCATACGGTGTGCAGAGCACTATCACTGCCCCCTACCACAATACTTTATGGTAACTACTGAAATGACGTTCCCATTGCCAGACAGTAAATTCCTTGAGGACAGAAACCGTGTCATATTTATCTCTGGATCCCTGCTAGCTTGCACAGTTGCTGACTGATAGCTGGTGCTCAATAATGGGTATTGAACTAATAGGATCTGGGTTGGCAAGAAAGTGTTGCAAAGAAAAGCAAACTTTTGGACAAAGAACAGGCCTCTCAGCAGACTTTAAATTTAATGTATCTCAGAATGTTAAGGAACTTATTTTTCTCATCAAACGTTTTCAACTGAGGACAATATTTCATAAATACTCTTTGGTGCAAGTCGAAAACTGATTAGATCATAAAACATAAGTAGAAAATAAAAATGCAGATAATCTTCATCAAATACAGTGAATTTCATAGAGCAAGAAGTTTTTAATACACATTTTCATAACTAATGATACATAGCATTCACAGCATTGAACTTTTAGATAGCATAACAGCGGCTAATTGCATTCTGACAGCACTCATGTTCTGTCTCACTGTTTGCCAGTGCCTGATAGCCCCCATCAATAATTAATTGGTCAACAAGTATTTATTAAAGACTTCTTGTGAGGACAGCACCACAGTGGTTGCAGTGGGAGAATAATGGAATAGCAGATTTCTGACACTCAAGCAGCTCACAATGTATTTGGATAGAACAGAGACACCCAAGAGCAATACAAGATAATCTGTGGACATTAGAATCCATAGATTCTATCCAAAAGCTGACCACTGCAGATCTGATGCAGGGGCACTGGCTGAGGGCTGAATGGAGGAAGTGCAAAGGCTATAGAGAGCTCAAATAGAAAGAAGGCTCCTACAAGACTGGAGGGTCAACATCTGCTTCGTTTGTTTGTCTCTTCATTAAAACTGAGGTTTCAGTGCCAAGTCATCTCCATCTCTCAGCACTGGCTTAGTCTCAGTCATACATGTTCTGTTCATGATTATTACCATGAGCACTGTAAAAGGGACTTCAAAATGGAGCAAGCAAGCCTAGGTAGGAAAGCCTCTTTTAAAATAGAGTCATGGGGCACCTGGGTGGCTCAGTCGGTTAAGCGTCTGCCTTTGGCTCAGCTCATGATCTCAGAATCCTGGGATCGAGTCCCGCATCGGGCTCCCTGCTCATCAGGGAGTCTGTTTCTCCTTCACCCTCGGCCCCTCCCCCCCCCAAATAAGTAAATAAAATCTTTAAAAAAATAAAATAAAAAAGTAAAATAGGGTCGGGGGTGCCTGGGTGGCTCAGTGGGTTAGCATCTGACTCTTGATTTCAGCTCAGAGCATAATCTCAGGGTCGTGGGATCAAGCCTTGCATCGGGCTCACATTGGGTGTGGAGCCTGCTTAAGGTTCTCTCTCTCTCTCTCTCTCTCTCTGCCCCTCTCCCCCCACACCCTTCTCCCTGCTCACACACTCTCTCTCTTTCTCTCTCAAAAAAATAAAATAATAAAATAAAATAGGGTGGCAAGGCCATAAGAGAGGAAGAATTTATGCAGGTCCTCATCAGGAAAACTATGAACTTTTTTGCCAGCTGCAAGCCCTCAGCCTGGCCTTACCTCCCTCCTCACCCTGACATGGGAATCTTTTGCATTCTTCACTTGGAAAGGAGCCAGGGTGATTTGACAAGCTTCAATCCCTCGTTTGCATATTAATCCAACCAATCTCAGTTAACCCAGTTTCATAGAGGACCTAAGTGAGAACTGTACTCATGACCTTTTGCCTTACAACTCTGCCCCCTCTTTGTCTTCCCCAGAACACTAGTCAGCCTTCTACCTGATTTTATGTCTCCTGAATTGCAATTCTAATAGCCCAAATAAATGCCTGATAGCTTTAATTTTCAGGAGATTCTTTCTCTGTCAACAACATAAATATAACAAATAACTATATAGCTCGACTACAGCCTGTTTGATGGGTATTACTGCCCCTATTTTGCAAATAAGCAAGAGGGCACCCAGGGATTGTGACTTGCCCAAGTACATAGCTATGAGACAAGACTAAAACTTGAATTCACATCTTCTGACCCCAAAGTCCAAGCTCTTCCCAGTATGGTGCAAGAGGCAAATGTCAAATGTTGCCAAAAAGTATCACTAGTACTTCCAAATTCCTTCCAGCCTGAGATTTTATAGATGAAATCTGTTAGGGCAGATTTGGTTACATATGTTGGACTAAGAAGTCTATAATGTATCTTCTCAACCAAAAAGCACACAATTCTCTCTAGCCTATTTATAGACACCATCAATGCTGCCATAATTCAGCCATTACAACTGAACTGTTCCATCAAGCAACCAGTCAGGGCAATGAAGAAACAAACAATATATCTGATTTATTTAAGCAAGTGATTTAAACACAATGGTTAAACTGCTTCAGAGTGAAACAAAGCCATAGTCTTGGCCAAGATTAATATTACTTCATTCCTCCAGTGTTATATAATATGCTGGATTCCTGTTTATAGACATCACTATACCTTCATTAAACTGCATTTTGTGTATTAGAGAGTCTATTAAAATTCATTTGGCCATCCAGAAATATTTATATTAGTCCCTTGTGGCTTCTCTCATATCCCTATACTCTTCCACAATGCCTTATTGTTTATTTTTAATAATAAATTGCTGAATGTATTACTGCTATGGATTTGAGCATTACATACTTATTAAATTTTCACAGAATTCTCCACTTTTCTATGACACTCAAGGTATGTCTTATTTTTTTTTCAAGGTATGTCTTAAACTATGAATGAATCTGAATCACTAAAAAGAGAATCTTTTGGAATTTCTAATTTTACTTTTTTTTCCCTTGGCTGGAAGACAACATCCACTATTTCAGGGAAATTTTCAGCTTTCATCCAGCTCTTATGGTAGATCTTTGTCCCCACGGTAAATTTCTAAAAAGCCAGGGATTGTGGCTTGCTTCTTCAGAGAGCCAACATTAATGAGGACAGTTCCGAAGTATCACAAGGAGAGAGAGCTCCTAAGTGCAGCCCAGGGGCATTAGCCTCTTTGCCTTCAGCAACTCTGTAGGATCTGACAGCTGCATTCTACCTTGCCCTGACTTCCAAGCCTGGGCACCCGGTATAAGTGCTAAATTCCAGGACAAACAGTCTCTGAAGGACAACATTTTACCTTAAAACACAAACAATCTGCCCCTAACCAGGACTACAAGTTTTATGTATATTTAGTTCAGATAAGAAAAGCAGGAAAAGAATTTCTTTACAATGAGAGTTCTTGCTTCAAAGGCAAAGGATGACACCTCCTACAAAGGTAGTTTGGTAAGGAAATACTTCATCAAATTGGGAAGGCAGCAGTGCAACACCTTTGGGAGAGCAAGGGATATGGAGTCAGGATATCTGGTTCTCATTCTGCCGCTAAAATGTTCAGTCTGCACAACTATGAGCAAGTAACTCAATTCTTATGAGTCGGAGTCCTCCTCTGTCAAATAGAGATAGCTATCATAATTCCTCCCTTCCTTATTGAGTTGTTGTGAGGATCAGTTTAGTTATGGTAAAACATACTATAAATACCATATGCTGATTCATTATTAGCATTAATTCCACATTCATACCTGCCCTTTGAGACTGCATGAGTAAGTCCTTTTAGGATTCCCTAAATGCCTTCAGCTTTGAAATAGGAAAGAGTTTGTAAAGTAAGTATTCAATGAGCACCAAGTGTGGGTCCCATACTCTGTCAGGAGCTACAAGGGTTAACAATAAATAAAAAAATATATACAGGAATCCTAACCTTAAGCACTTCATATTCTAGTCATGGAGAAGATATGGCTATACAAGAAATAAATACTGAAAAAAAATCAACATGACATAGATTTAAGGCCACTTAGGTGAGACCTGATGGATGGATTAATACATAACAGGGGTGAAGGGTAGATGGTGCTGAGGCAAGGCTTTGTGGAAAAAATGTTCACAAGCTGGGTGAAGATGCGGGCACCTGGAGAAATTAAACTAAGGAAAAGATCATCCCTTAATTGAGCCACTCTTAAATTGAGATTGATGTTAAAAGAAACTGAGGCATATTAAATTTTTTAAGAGTTTGAGCAAAAATTGATTTGAATTGACCAATATCTGATCTAGCAAATGAAAAGGAGCTCCAAGGAGTTGTACAAAAGGAAAGATTTTTATAGGCACAAGGGAGTGGGAACAAGGAAGTGATGCTAGCAAAAAAAAAAAAAAAAAAAGTGGGTGGGTTATGACAAGGTTACTTTCCTTCAGGGGATGGCAGGGATCTATCAGGCAGATTACCTAACTAATTCTGATCGGGTGACTAGTTTAAAATTCCATTTCTGGGAGAACTGAAACTGTAATCAAGTTAAGTTTTGGCTTGGTAATATGGGGCTTAGCATACACAACTCCATTTTGGACCTGTTGTCTTGTTTTTACTACCAGAGAAGAATGACAAAGTAATAGAAGAGACACAAAACGATGGAATCCAAAATTTAGATCTCAGCACAAAGATTCCTATCTTCTTAGACAAAGGTGGAAATGTATAAGGAAACATGTTCACTGAAGTTTACTGCAAGGCAGAATAGAAAATTCTAAGTGTTTTGGTTGACAAGCTTGGTCAAGAGGAGTCCTTGAAGTGGAACCACAGTGAAATACTCATGCATGTAATTCTATCACACAAACTAGGAAAAAATATCTTACTAGAAGATCACATTTCATGTTTTCAAGTATCCATGTCTTTTTAAAAGTGATGAACATTTTTGAGTCTGTAACGTGTACAAAATAAGCATACTTGCAAAGATAAAGTCTTTACAGAAGTCCCCTAATTTGATACAACTCCTCAGTGAGCTAACTTTTTATATCTCCATTTTACAGATGATAAAATTAACGCATTTGAGCGGTGGATTCACTTGCCCACATGAGTGGCAGAGTTAAGATTCCAAGAGACATGCATTCAATCTTTTTTTTTCTTTTTTCTTTTCATGAGCTATTTGTTCATTCAAGTGTTGATGGCTTGCAAAACTTTTATGTCAGAAATGGCTAAAACTGGAGATCTATTCTGTAATTTTGTTTTCTCTATGAATTGGAATGTAATCCCCATTGTTCTATTTTAGCAACAGAACACTCGAGCACTAAACATGTTAACTGTGGAATGTGGAATGTCCGCTGTAGGATCTTGGTTAGAAAACCACTGCGAACCAAGTCAAAAACTTTGAGAAAGACAAGAACAAGGATCTTTGTCTGGCACCAAGAACACTCCTGGCAGCAAATTAATTGGCTTTCTCTAGCAATTTTGCAATGCTCAGTGTTGGGATCCCAGGCAGCACCAGGAAAATGGCTGTTGGGCTCTTTGAGAGATTCAGCCACCATTAAAGGCAGTTGGATAAAATATGGTTTTAACAACCCCAATATTTTTTTTAAACATTGCCTTGAGTTCCAGCTGGCAGCTCTGAATATTTCTGCCTCTGTTTTCACCACCAAACTGAAAATTTTCCAATGTCAAAGGTAAACCACTGGGCCCTCCGACAGCAGCTCTTCCTCTCCCTGAAATATGTGTGCAGGCTGCATGAGCCTGAGCGGCCCATAAAATGGAGACGAGGGAGGTCACAGCCTCTGAGGCTTGCTAGACAACATCTTCTCTTTCCATTTGACCCAGACTCTGTTTCTCATCCCTGGAGGTACTTTTGTGTTCCAGAAATGTGCTCATAGGTCATGGTGCAATTCAGCGTGGCTGAAATATTATTCAGGAAATAGATGTGCTTTTCTGTTGATTGCTTAGTTTTGTTTTTGTAGAAATGTTGAGAGTTTTGCAGAAACTTTTTGATTTTGCTATGGAGCACCTTAAAAATGAACAACATTGAAAAATGGGGAAATTCAGACAGCAGGTCTTTAAGACAACATCTGTTTCTCCCAAGACAAGACCAGTGGAGATATTAAATTTTTAAAATCCTGAAATAGGATTTACTACAATTCCCAAAAGTCCCCATTCAGGCTTTTTGTTTGTTTGTTTCTGTAGTATAAGCCTCTCAGTCATAGGCAGCTCTAGGGAAATGGACCTATTAGGCAAAATTTAGCTCCTCACTCAACTGAACTGAAAGATTCTAGGGCTCCAAATGCCTCCTTAGATTGTGCACCTGCAGAAAGGGAGGGGGCAGAACAGTGAAGGGTAGTCATCACCCCAAGTAAAAATAAGCAAAAAATAGAGGAGGAAAAAGATTAGAAGAGACAGTGAACGCATACAACAGTAGCATAAACCAACCACATCTCAAATTCAAATAGCCCACCAGGTGGTCACATACCACACTCCATTCTGACTCCAAGAGTGGAGGGAGAGGATTTGGAAATCATCAGTGATGAAGTAAGGCGATGTTCATTTCTGGGAATTAGTCGTGAGGACCACTGTTGTAGGTAGGCGCTTGAGAAATAATAAATTCCTTAAAAGATGCAGGGAAGGGAAGAACAAAGATGATTCCTAGAGATCCAGCCAGAACTTCTTAAATTCAGTGACACCTCTGAGGGAGAAAACTGGTGTTTCAGAGACTTCCTGTTCTTTGTTGGCCTCTGTTGGAAGATTTCAGAGGCAGCTCTGGCTCAGAAGCACAGGCTCCTTCCTTTGAATACGTCCAAATGTACGGAAAGGAGCAATGATCAGGTTACCCATGGCCCATGCCCACATCTCCCAGGTTTCAAATTACCAACAATGATAAGACTCTTTGTCTGGATTATGCAGATAATCATCTCAATTCTCCATTTCCATGGTGAGGCTCACTGTCATACTTTATTTTTGCCTCAAAAATAAATGGCCAGCCAAAAGTGTGCTGAGCGGGAAGAACAGAGTGGAGAGAGGAGTGTATTCCTTGGGAAACCCATTGCAGAATCTTGGTGAGCAGAGACAGTTATGGCAAATTTGGAAGAGGGGCCTCACAACCCGTATGTATAACCTACTGGATAAGAGCATTGACCCTTTTGGAGTATAGGGACCTCTTTAAAACCTAGGATGGCCAACCAACCCAGTTTGCCCAGGATTACCCCAGTTTTAGTGCTGAAAGTCTCTTATCTCTCCCAGGTATGCAGAAAGTCCCAATGGCCATAGATACGGAAAATTGGGGAAACATAGAAAACCCGTACAGCAGCCCAAAAAATAGGGCTGAAATTACACTGTTGCTGATGTCAAATGACTGCAATGCAGATTACCCACCTTCTAGGGTGGCCATTGCTGCTTGTTTCCCCATAATTCTGTCTTAGTCTGGGTTTCTGTAACAGAATGCCCAGACCGAGTAGCTTATAAACAACGGAAAGTTCTTTCTCACACGCCTGGAGGCTAGGAGTCCAAAATCAAGGTATTGGCAGATTCTGTGTTTGGTGAGAGCCCACTTCCGAGTTCACAGATGGTGTTTTTTCTCTGTCCTCACGTGGCAGAAAAAGAGAGGGAGCTCTTTGGGCTTCTTTTTTAAAGGCACAAAGCCCATTCAGAAGGACTCCACCCTCATATCCTAACCACCTCCCAATGGCCCCACCTCCTAATACCATTACCTTGAGAGTTAGGTTTCAATATATGAATTTTAGGGGGACACAAACATTCAGACCCTAGCAACTGCTGATGTTGGGAACCATAATCTGCAGTTCAATATACCGGATCATTCACTGTCGTATTACTCCGAGGGATTAGTGTGCAATTTCAGTGCCTGGTAATCATGAGCCTTCACAGTCCACTTTTTACTTTGCATCTGGATCAACTATTGTGCTTTTTATCAAAATAAACCTAGTTTAATTTTTTCACATATTGACTATCGTGATCATGTTTTCTAAGAGTTCAGATAAAGAAAATGAGAGTGATTATGAAAGCTACTGCAGCGTGATGTGGAAATTGCTAGAAAAGAAGGCTAAATGACTGCTATTTTAATGACAGATGGAAGAACAGGTACAATGGGATTGGGGAGCTAAGTAACCAAAACAGAGTACACAATCTGCATCATCAGTACACAATCTGCAGGAAAGAATTTGGAGTTGGGCATGGCAAAAGGACATTTATGGTGAAAGGCTGACTTGGAGACCAAATCTCTTAAGTTCAAGACAGGACAGGCGTGCATTTCTTTCAATGAAGAGCCTTTTGGGGGGGCACCTAAAAAGACACCAATGCTCAGTTGACAAAGGAACCAGTGAATTAGCTTAAGCACACCACACAAATGAATAGACATTGTCATATCTTTCTCTTGGCGTCTCTATGAAACTGAGTAGTTACATGTTCTGACTCAAGTTACAACTGAAGTGTCTATTGTTGAATAAAAGAGAAAATTTTCATAATAAATGTGCTGGCCTCTTAGAGTTTAGAGTTGATTCTGTCAGTTCTTACCAATGACCATGCTATCTGCAGTTAATGAAGTGTTGAGTCAAACTGAGGCAACAAAAAGTGTTCTTTCTAGCTCTTCAGAACTTTGGTGTGAAAAATGAATTTTCCAATCATTCTCTTGAATTCTGTGAAAATTTAAAAGAAAGCACAAAAACATAGAACAAAAGATTCTTGATATCTAAACACACACTAGACTTAGCAAATCTGCATATTTGGCAGACATTGCAAATGTAAATCTTGGTAAATTCCATTCAGTCCATATACTTCTTCTTGCAGAAGAAAATGGGAGATTTAGTTGCTAATGTCCTGCACACTGGGTACACAATACTGCTAAGAGCAGATGTGATTTACTTCTCTGTGAAATTGAGGCTCTCATAATGAAAGTTTCTACTCTGAGGAATTTTTCACTTTCCTCAAAATGTGCAGAAGCCTTTAATGAAGTATTGTACAGAAATTAAAGGAGATAGACTCCTCACACATGTATCTAAAAGGGGGCTATAATTGTTACGAGCCATCAATAAATATTTCATGGCAGCCCAATATTTTAACACCTTTTGTATGATCTCCTTTCAGGAGATGATGTAGAAGTGGGAGTTTAAAAAACATGTCCAGAAAATTTTTGATACACTTCCTTTTAAGAAGTGGAGGTTCAGAGGAGCAAGATGAGGTGGAGTGGGAGACCTAAATTTTGTCTGGTCCCAGGAATTCAGCTGGATAGGGATCAAACCATTCTGAACACCTACGAAGTCAACAGGACATCAAAGGAAAGAACAGCAGCAACTCTCTGAACAGAAAAGCGACCACTTTCTGGAAGGTAGGACGTGCGGAGAAGTGAATCCGAGGCGATATTCGGGAGGATAGACAGCGGGGGAGGGGGCCTCCGTCGGCCACTTCTGGCAAGTGCTAGAGCCGCGGAGCACAAAATCGGAACTTTTAGAAGTCGGCTCCGCTGAGCGACGTCGCTCCAGTGGCTAAGCGGGGGGTGGAACCCTCGCGGGACAGTGTGGTCTCAGGACCCTCGGGGTCGCAGAAAGACCAGGGGTGACTGAGTGCGGCAGAGCTCCCAGGTATCAGAGCAGGGAAGCCGGCTGCGGAGACAGAGCCGAGGCGCGGGCTCTCAGCTCGAGGTTGCCATAAACATGATCGGCAACACAGTCAGGCCACTGCTCTTCCAGCAGGGACCCAACAAGCAACAGATCCGGGGAGACTCCCCTTCCTCCCCAGGAGGAGTGGCACGTCAGTGCACTGCAGGGATCTGCTGGGTTTGGAGACTCCACACCGAGTCAGGTGCCAGAGTTAGAAATGCATGGTCTCAGGCCGGGTGAGCACAGAGTGCGGCCAGAGTCCGGGAGACGGGAGTGACTGCTTTCCTCTGGGGGCGCACTGAGGAGCGGGACCCCGAGTTCTCAGCTCCTCTGGGGGAGAGTGGGAGGCCGCCATTGTCACTCTCATCCTCCACAGCTGTACGAAAAGCTTGCAGGGAACAAAAGCTCCCGAGAGCAAACCCGAGCAGATTACTGAGCCTGGACCCGGCAAGGGCAGGGCAATTCCACCTCCGGCAAAGACATCTGGGAACCATGGCAACAGGGTCCTCCCCCAGAAGATCAGCAAGAACCGCCAGCCAAGACCAAGCTTACCCATCAATGAGAACGGCAGAACTCCAGCGCTAGGGGAATACTGCACATAGAATTCATGCCTTTTTTACCATGATTCTTTAGTCTTTCAAAGTTAAATTTTTTTTTACTTTCTTTTTTTTTTCAATTTTTCTTTTTCCCTTTTTCAACCAACATCTTATCAATCCCCTTTTTAAAAAATCTTTTTTAATTTTCATTTTCAGAGTCATATTCTACCCCTTCGTGGTAGATAACCTTATTTTGTGTATATATATATATATATATATATATATATAAGTTGTTCTCGCCTTAAAATTTTGGGATAGGGTTTCTTCTAACAGAAAAAAATATATACCCTAAATCTCTAGTGTATGGCTTTGTTCCAGTCTCCTGCCTGATCACATTCTGTCCCCCCTCTTTTTTTTAAATGCTCTTCTTTCTTTTTTCAACCAACTTCTTATCTTCTCAATTCCTTTTATAAAATCTTTTATAATTTTCATCTTTACAGTCATATTCCATCCCTTCATTGATTTAACCCTTGTTTTTTACATACATAAGTTTTTTTCTTGAAAATTTTCCAAGGCACTTTCTTCTAACAGACCAAAATCCACCCAAAATCTAGTGTGTGGCACTGATCTTTGCAACAGCTTGATCATATTTTATCATATTATTTTTTGGGGTTTGTTTGTTTGTTTTTATCTTTTTCTTTTTTTTTTTTCTTTTTTCTTTCTTTCCCTTTCTTCTCCCCCAGTTTCAGGTCTCTTCTGATTTGTTTACTGTATATTTTTCTGGGGTTGTTGTTACCCTGTTAACATTTTCTTCTCTCATTCATCTATTCTTCTCTGGACAAAATGACAAGATGGAAAAAATTACCTCAAAAATAAAGAATAGGGCGGAGCAAGATGGCAGAGGAGTAGGAGACCTAGATTTCGTCTGGTCTCAGGAATTCAGCTGAATAGGGATCAAACCATTCTGAACACCTACAAACTCAACAGGAGATCGAAGAGGAGAGTAGCAACAACTCTCTGAACAGAGAAGTGACCACTTACTGGAAGGTAGGACGTGGGGAGAAGTGAATCCGAGGCGATATTCGGGAGGATAGACGGCGGGGGAGGGGCCGCCGCCGGCCGCTTCTGGCAAGTGCTAGAGCCGCGGAGCACAAAATCGGACCTTTTAGAACTTGGCTCGGCGGAGGGACGTCGCTGCAGTGGCTAAGCGGGGGGTGGAACCCTCCCGGGAGAGTGTGGTCTCAGGACCCTTGGGGTCACAGAAAGACCGGGGGTGCCTGAGTGCGGCAGAGCTCCCAGGTATTGGAGCGGGAAAGCCGGCTGCAGAGACAGAGCCGAGGTGTGGGCTCTCAGCTCGGGGTTGCCATAAACGGTGATCCGCGGCCCAGTCGGGCCACTGCTCCTCCAGCAGGGACCCAACAAGTGGCAGAGCCGGGGAGACTCCCCTTCCTCCCTGGGAGGAGCAGTGCAGGAACGCACCACAGGGATCTGCTGGGTTTGGAGACTCCACAAGGGGTCGGGTGCCAGAGATAGAAATGCTCGGTCACAGACCGGGTGAGCACGGAGAGCGGCCGGAGACTGGGGACACGGGAGTGACTGCTTTTCTCTGGGGGCACACTGAGGAGCGGGACCCCGAGTTCTCAGCTCCTCCAGGTGGAGATTGGGAGGCCACCATTTTCACTCTGGTCCTCCAAAGCTGAACCAAGAGCTTGCAGGGAACAAAAGCTCCTGAGAGCAAACCCAAGCAGCTTGCTTAGACCAGACCGACAAGGGCGGGGCAATTCCGCCTCCGCCAAAGACATTTGGGAACCACGGCAACAGGCCCCTCCCCCAGAAGATCAGCACAAACAGCCACCAAGCCAAGACCAAGTTTACCGATGAAGGAGAACGGGAGAACTCCAGCGCTAGGGGAATACTGCACATAGAATTCATGGCTTTTTTTTACCATGATTCATTAGGTCATCAAAGTTAATTTTTTTAACTGTTTTTTTTAATTTTTCTTTTTCCCTTTTTCAACCAACATCTTATCAATCCCTTTTTTAAAAAAAAACATTTTATTTTTCATTTTTAGAGTCATACTCTATGCCTTCATAGTAGTTACCCTTATTTTTGGCATATATATGTAAGTTGTTCTCTCTTTAAAATTTTGAGATACAGTTTCTTCTAACAGATAAAAATATACCCTAAATCACTAGTGTATGGCTTTGTTCTAGTCTCCTGCCTGACCACATTCTCTCCCTTTTTTCTTTTTTTTAAACTCTTCTTCTTTCTTTTTTAAAACAACTTATCTTATCAATTCCTTTTATAAAATCTTTTCTAATTTTCATCTTTACAGTCACCTTCCATCCCTCCATTGTATCGACCCTTATTTGGTAGATACATGTCTTTCTTCCTTTTAAAATTTTAGGAGGCACTTTTTTCTAACAGACCAAAATACGCCCAAAATCTAGTGTGTGGCACTGATCTATGCACTAGCCTGATCATATTTGATCATATTCTGCTTTTTTTGTAATGTTCTGTTTTTGTTTTTATCTTTTTTCTTTTTTTTTTTCTCTCTTTCTTTTTTCTTTCTTTCCCTTTCTTTTCCCCTGATTTCAGGTCTTTTCTGATTTGTATACAGTTTATTTGCTGGGGACGTTGTTAACCTGTTGGCATTTTCTTCTCTCATTCATGTATTCTCCTCTGGACAAAATGACAAGACGAAAAAAATCACCTCAGCAAAAAGAACAAGAGGTAGTACCGTCAGTCAGGGACCTACTCAATACGGACATTAGTACAATGTCGGACCTAGAGTTCAGAATCATGACTTTAAAGATACTAGCTGGGCTTAAAAAAAGCATGGAAGTTATTAGAGAAACCCTTTCTGGAGAAATAAAAGAACTAAAATCTAACCAAGTCGAAATCAAAAAGGCTATTAATGAGGTGCAATCAAAAATGGGGGCACTAGCTGCTAGGATAAATGAGGCAGAAGAGAGAATTAGTGATATAGAAGACAAAATGATGGAAAATAAAGAGGCTGAGAAAAAGAGAGAGAAACAACTACAGGATCACGAGGGCAGAATTCGAGAGATAAGCGATACGATAAAGCGAAACAACATTAGAATAATTGGGATCCCAGAAGAAGAAGAGAGAGAGGGGCAGAAGGTATATTGGAGCAAATAATAGCAGAGAACTTCCCTAATGTGAGGAAGGAAAGAGACATCAAAATCCAGGAGGCACAGAGAACCCCCCTCAAAATCAATAATAATATTTCAACACCCCGACATCTAATAGTAAAACTTACGAGTCTCAGAGACAAAGAGAAAATCCTGAAAGCAGCCCGGGAGAAGAGATATGTAACCTAAAATGGTAAAATATTAGATTGGCAACAGACCTATCCCCAGAGACCTGGAAGGCCACAAAGGACTGACAAGATATCTTCAGAGCACTAAACGAGAAAAATATGCAGCCAAGAATACTATATCCAGCTAGGTTGTCATTGAAAATAGGAGGAGAGATCAAAAGCTTCCAGGACAAACAAAAACTAAAGGAATTTGCAAACACAATACCAGCCCTCCAAGAAATATTGAAAGAGGTCCTCTAAGCAAAGAGAGAGCCTAAAAGCAGCATAGATCAGAAAGGAACAGAGACAATATACAGTAACACTCACCTTACAGGCAATACAATGGCACTAAACTCATAACTTTCAATAGTTACACTGAATGTAAATGGGCTAAATGCCCCAATCAAAAGACACAGGCTATCAGATTGGATAAAAAAACAAGACCCATCAATAAGCTGTCTGCAAGAGACTCATTTTAGACCCAAACACACCCCCAAATTGAAAGTGAGGGGGTGGAAAACCATTTACCATGCTAATGGATACCAAAAGAAAGCTGGGGTGGCAATCCTTATATCAGACAAATTAGATTTTACACAAAAGACTGTAATAAGAGATGAGGAAGGACACTATATCCTACTTAAAGGGTGTATCCAACAAGAATATCTAACAATTGTAAATATCTATGCCCCTAACACGGGAGCAGCCAATTATATAAGGCAATCAATAACAAAAGCGAAGAAACACATTGACAACAATACAATAATAGTGGGGGACTTGAAGACCCCCCTGACTGAAATGGCCAGATCATCTAAGCAAAAGATCAACAAGGAAATAAACACTTTGAATGACACACTGGACCAAATGGACTTAACAGACATATTCAGAACATTCCATCATAAAGCAATGGAATACACATTCTTCTCTAGTGCCCATGGAACATTCTCCAGAATGGATCACATCCTAGGTCACAAATCAGGTCTCAACCGGTACCAAAAGATTGGGATCATACCCTGCATGTTTTCAGACCACAATGCTTTGAGACTAGAACTCAATCAAAAGAGGAAAGTCGGAAAGAACTCAAATACATGGAGGCTAAAGAGCATCCTACTAAAGAATGAAAGGGTCGACCAGGAATTTACAGAAGAATTAAAAAAATTCATGGAAAGCAATGAAAATGAAAACACAACTGTGCAAAATCTTTGGGATGCAGCAAAGGCAGTCCTGAGAGGAAAGTATATAGCAATACAAGCCTTTCTCAAGAAACAAGAAAGGTCTCAAATACACAACCTAACCTTATACTTAAAGGAGCTGGAGAAAGAACAGCAAATAAAGCCTAAACCCAGCAGGAGAAGAGAAATCATAAAGATCAGAGCAGAAATCAATGAACTAGAAACCAAAAGAACAGTAGAACAGATCAACGAAACTAGGAGCTGGTTCTTTGAAAGAATTAACAAGATTAATAAACCCCTGCCAGACTTATCAAAAAGAAAAAGAGAAATGACCCAAATCAACAAAATCATGAATGAAAGAGGAGAGATCAGAACCAACACCAAAGAAATACAATTTTAAGAACATATTATGAGCAACTCTATGCCAGCAAATTAGCTAATCTGGAAGAAATGGATGCTTTCCTGGAGATGTATCAACTACCAAAATTGAACCAGGAAGAAATAGAAAACCTGAACAGACCTATAACCACTAAGGAAATTGAAACAGTCATCAAAAATCTCCCAAAAAACAAAAGCCCAGGGCCAGATGGCTTCCCAGGGGAATTCTACCAAACATTTCAAGAAGAATTAATACCTAGTCTTCTGAAGCTGTTCCAAAAAATAGAAATGGAAGGAAAACTTCCAAACTCATTTTATGAGGCTACCATTACCTTGATCCCCAAACCAAAGACCCCATCAAAAAGGAGAATTACAGACCAATATCCTTGGTGAACATGGATGCAAAAATTCTCAGTAAAATACTAGCCAATAGGATCCAACAGTACATTAAAAGGATTATTCACCACGACCAAGTGGGTTTATCCCTGGGCTGCAAGGTGGTTCAACATCCACAAATCAATCAACGTGATACAATACATTAATAAAAGAAAGAACAAGAATCATATGATCCTCTCAATCAATGCAGAAAAAGCATTTGACAAAGTATAGCTTCCTTTCTTGACCAAAACTCTTCAGAGTATAGGGATAGAGGATACATACCTCAATATCATAAAAGCCATCTATGAAAAACCCACAGCAAATATCATTCTCAATGGGGAAAAACAGAGCTTTCCCCCTAAGGTCAGGAACATGGCAGGGATGTCCACTCTCACCACTGCTATTCAACATAGTATGAGAAGTCCTAGCCACAGCAATCAGACAACAAAAGGAAATCAAAGGCATCCAAATCGGCAAAGAGGAAGTCAAACTCTCACTCTTTGCAGATGATATGATACTGTATGTGGAAAACCCAAAAGACTCCACCCCAAAACTGCTAGAACTCATACAGGAATTCAGTAATGTGGCAGGATGTAAAATCAATGCACAGAAATCAGTGGCATTCCTATATACCAACAACAAGACAGAAGAAAGAGAAATTAAGGAGTCGATCCCATTTACAATTGCACCCAAAACCGTAAGGTACCTAGGAATAAATCTAACCAAAGAGGCAAAGAATCTGCATTCAGAAAACTATAAAATACTCATGAAAGAAATTGAGGAAGACACAAAGAAATGGAAAAACGTTCCATGCTCATGGATTAGAAGAACACATATTGTGAAGATGTCAATGCTACCTAGAGCAATCTACAAATTCAATGCAAACCCCATCAAAATACCATCTACTACTGACCAAGTGCATTTCTTGCCACTGAGGTGCGCCCTGTGGAAACCTGTGCTTCCCTCGCCCAGCCTGTTAGGCGCTGCCCTCCGCGAACATGTCCAAGTCTCTGAAAAAGTTGGTGGAGGAGAGCCGGGAGAAGAACCAGCCGGAAGTGGACATGAGTGACCGGGGCATCTCCAACATGCTGGATGTCAACGGCTTGTTCTCTTTAGCCCACATCACGCAGCTGGTCCTCAGCCACAACAAGCTAACAACGGTCCCACCAAACATAGCAGAACTGAAGAATTTGGAGACGCTAAACTTTTTTAATAACCAGATTGAGGAGCTGCCCACACAGATCAGCAGCCTTCAAAAGCTCAAACACCTGAACTTGGGCATGAATAGACTAAACACTTTGCCTCAAGGATTTGGCTCCCTCCCAGCTCTGGAGGTCCTTGATTTGACTTACAACAACTTGAATGAAAATTCTCTTCCCGGAAACTTCTTCTACCTTACCACCCTGCATGCACTCTAAGTGACAACGATTTTGAAATCCTGCCGCCAGATATTGGGAAGCTCACAAAGTTGCAGATACTCAGCCTTAGGGATAATGACCTGATCTCGCTGCCTAAAGAAATCGGGGAGCTTACTCAGCTTAAGGAACTCCACATTCAGGGGCCTGACCGTTCTGCCCCCAGAACTAGGAAACTTGGATTTAACTGGTCAGAAGCAAGTGTTCAAAGCAGAGAACAATCCCTGGGTTACCCCAATCGCTGACCAATTCCAGCTTGGCGTGTCCCATGTTTTTGAATATATCCGTTCTGAGAAGTACAAATACCTCTACAGCAGACACATGCAAGCAAACTCAGAACCACGGAAGAAAAATAATGACAAATGGAAAAAGATCAGCCAGAAACCCCTGACAGGCAAGAACAAATAGAGGGTTGGCATGGGCTGAACTTCTGGTTGCTTCCCTCATTATGACTTCTGTTCTCTCTTACTGTATCCCACAAATAAATACATGTGTATGTGTTGTTTTTTTTCTCTTTCTAGAGCTTATCACTTTACCTTTTAAATGTTTTTGGTAGGTGGTAGATTTTTATAAATTCTTAAAACCAGTTCCATTTGTTTGCTTAAAAATGCCAAAGGCAGGAAACAAAGCTCTAATTCAACTGCAAATTCTATAGTAGGCACGGAGTTCAGTCCCTTGAATAGATGTTCACAAAGTTGCGTGTTATCAAAAGAATAATTAAAACCATGTGATCATTTAAATGTGACAGCTAACACCATTCACTCTTCTGTTTATTCACATAACTCATTATTTTGCTTTGTTAAAAGCTTGTTAAAAGCTGTAACCATCGAGATATTATGTTAAATAACATAATTTTTAATAAAATCTTGAATTTGTATCACATGTTACTTCTTGAATAAAGAACAGTCTGATCTTAGGGTAAAAAAAAAAAATACCATCTACTTTTTTCAAAGAAATAGAACAAATAATCCTAAAATTTGTATGGAGTCAGAAAAGACCCCGAATAGCCAGAGAAATGTTGAAAAAGAAAAGCAAAGCTGGTGGCATCACAATTCCGGACTTCAAGCTCTATTACAAAGCTGCCATCATCAAGACAGAATGGTACTGGCACAAAAACAGACACATAGATCCATGGAACAGAATAGAGAGCCCAGAAATGGACACTCAACTCTATGGTCAACTAATCTTTGACAAAGCAGGGAAGAATGTCCAATGGAAAAAAGACAGTCTCTTCAACAAATGGTGTTGGGATAATTGGACTGCCACATGCAGAAGAATGAAACTGGACCATTTCCTTTCACTACACACAAAAATAGACTCAAAATGGTTGAAAGACCTAAATGTGAGACAGGAGTCCATCAAAATCCAAAAGGAGAACACAGGCAGCAACCTCTTCGATCTCAGCCACAGCAACGTCTTCCTAGAAACATTGTCAAAGGCAAGGGAAGCAAGGGCAAAAATGAACTACCGGGACTTCGTCAAGATAAGAAGCTTTTGCTCAGCAAAAGAAACAGTCAACAAAACCAAAAGACAACCGACAGAATGGAAGAAGATATTTGCAAATGACATATCAGATAAAGGGCTAGTATCCAAAATCTGTAAAGAACTTATCAAACTCAACACCCAAAGAACAGATAATCCAATCAAGAAATGCACAGAAGACATGAACAGACATTTCTGCAAAGAAGACATCCAAATGGCCAACAGACACATGAAAATGTGCTCAACATTGCTCGGCATCAGGGAAATCCAAATCAAAACCTCAATGAGATACCACCTCACACCAGTCAGAATGGCCAAAATTAACAAGTCAGGAAACGACAGATGTTGGCGGGGATGCAGAGAAAGGGGAACCCTCCTACACTGTTGGTGGGAATGCAAGCTGGTGCAGCCACTCTGGAAAACAGTATGGAGGTTCCTCAAAAAGTTGAAAATAAAGCTACCAAACAATCCAGCAATTGCACTACTGAGTATTTACCCCAAAGATACAAATGTAGGGATCCAAAGGGGTACATACACCCCGATGTTTATAGCAGCAATGTCCACAATAGCCAAACTATGCAAAGAGTCAAGATGTCCATCGACAGATGAATGGATAAAGAAGTTGTAGTGTATATATATATATATATATATATATATATATATATATATATATAGACACACAATGGAATATTATGCAGCCATCTAAAGGAAGGAGATCTTGCAATTTGCAACGACGTGGATGGAACTAGAGGGTATTAAGCTAAGCGAAATAAGTCAATCAGAGAAAGACATGTATCATATGACCCCACTGATATGAGGAATTCTTAATCTCAGGAAACAAATTGAGGGTTGCTGGAGTGGTGGGGGGAAGGGATGGGGTGGCTGGGTGATAGACATTGGGGAGGGTATGTGCTATGGTGATTGCTCTGAATTGTGTAAGACTGTTGGGAAAAAAAAGAAGATAGCAGGAAGGGAAGAATGAAAAGGGGTAAATCAGAGGGGGAGAGGAACCCTTAGAGACTATGGACTCTGAGAAACAAACTGAGGGTTCTAGAGGGGAGGGGGGTGGGGAATGGGTTAGCATGGTGATGGGTATTAAAGAGGGCACGTACTTCATGGAGCACTGGGTGTTATACACAAACAATGAATCGTGGAACACTACAGCAAAAACTAATGATGTAATGTATGGTGATTAACATAACATATTAAAAAAAAAAAGAAGAAGAAGTGGCAGTTCATTGCCTTCCCCTGAAAGACAGCCTTGCCAGGTAAAGTATTCTTGTTAGGCAAATGTTTTCTTTCAGCCCTTGTTTCTTAGACTTTCTTTTACGTTTATTTTCTGTGGTGACCTATGAGTTTTATGAACTTAAATATTCAAATCTCTCCCCCTATTTGGGACATTCCCAGCCATGTTTTCTTTCTATATTAATAAGCATGTGATCCTTGGCCAGCACAGTGGTGAGTCTGCAGTGGCTAAAGGGGCTGGTGGGGTCCTCAGTGGTGCCTCCAGGTTCAGCGGCCAGAAACCACAGCAGGCAACAGTGATGGCCAGAGCTGGTGGTGTGCACAAATGTGGCTGTAGGTGCCTCTGTAGTAACAGAGGCCATCTGCACACACACGTAGTGATGGGGCCAGGGCAGGCAGCAAGGGCCAGGGCCAACGGCAGGCACATTGGTAACTGCAGGAGCCCTGGATTTGGTGTGTACTGCTGTGGCTGCTGGGTTTTGTCATGGGAGCATGGCAGTGAAAGCCATCGACAGAGGTCAGGCTGGGAGCATGCAGGTGCAGAATTCGAAAGGCTAGTTAGAGATGAGTGAAGTCATGCAGGTCAGTGACAAAAGACAAGCCGCACAAGCAGCTGTGGGCGACCCTGCTATCCACAAGTGCCTATGGGATGAAAGCTGGCAAAATCCGCAGGGCCTGCTATGGCTGTGCTAGTCCTTGGTTTCTTTAGAAATGAAATCTGCTGGGTTTGTCTGCAAAGCAGGTCACTGGGGACTGCGGTAGGTGCTATTGGCAGCCCCTGCTTTTTTGCTTGGATAGGCAAGGTTCTTACCCTGTGAAGAACCATTCACAGTCTCTTGAATAAACTTCCTATATTCTCTTGCTTCTGGGATTTTGTACATGCTCTTTTTTTCATTCCATCCTCTTCCTCAACTAACTCCTAACATTCTCAGAGGTTTTCCCTAAATACCCTAGACTGGGTTGGGTACCCTGGCTCTGCATTCCTGTAGCTTCTTGGGCTTATCCTTATCATAGAACTTATCATGTCATGTGGTAATGACTTTACTTTGTTTTTCTGGTATATTTTACAAATGTATTTTGCTCACTGTTATATCCCCAGCACCTAGGTCAGTGCCTTTCACAAAGAGCAATCACATAATAAATGCCTATTTATGTTTATAAATAAGTGATATAAGGCTATGTATTAGTTTTTTAGGACTATCCTAACAAATTACCACAAGTCTGGTGGCTTAAAACAACAGAAATATATTCTCTCCCAGGTATGGAGATCAGAAGTTGGAAACCAAGGTGCCAGCAGGGCCATGCTCTCTAGTGAAAAATCCTTTCTTGTCCTTCCAGCATGTTGGAGGCTCCTGGCACCCTTGGCTTGTGGCAGCAACATTTCATTCTCTAATTCCATCTTCATGTAAACTTCTCCCCTCTGTCTCTGTGTCTCTTCTTTTCTGTCTCTTATGAGGATACTCATCATTGGATTTAGGGTTCACCCTAATCCAGGATGAGCTCCTCTCAAGATTCTTACCTTAATTACATCTGCAAATACCTTTATTCCAAATAAGGTCACATTCTGAGGTTCTGGATGGACATAATTTTGGAGATCCTCTATTCAACTCACCATATTCTGCACTCCGGCCTCTCACTTCATGTCCATTCCCTGTGAAAAATATATTCACTCCATCCCCACATCCCCAAAGTTAAGATAACTCATGACAACATCAACTCTAAGTCCAAAGTCTTCTATAAATATTATCAGTTCAAAAGGTCCCCAGTTTCATCACCTAAATCATCTGAGTCAGGTATGATTGAGATTCCAGGACCAATGCATCCTATAGGAAAAGTCTTCTCCATCTCTATCCCAGAATTCTTCTGAGATGGCTAATTGGATCCAAGCCACATACCTAATCTCTTCAACAAAAGGTTGTCCAGCAATACCCTTGGGCTTCTCTTCAAAATACTTTTCCTCAACAGAGAATTTCCTAATTTTAGCATCCTTTGCAATCTGGATAGTTTGAGAACCTCTCAAATCATCAAATGCTGGTTCTTTTTTGTTTATTTTTTTCTCTCAATTTCTCATTCTTCTTTCATTTGACTATAAGCAACAAGGAAAAAACAAGCTGCACCTTTCATACTTTGCTTGGAAATCTCACAAAATATCCAAGTTCATCATTTACAAGTTCTGCTTTCCAACCAACAGTGGAATGCAATCCACCCAAGTTCTCTGCCACTTGATTAAAAACGGCTGTTTTTCCTCTAGTTTCAAATAATATGTGCCTCATTTCCTTCGGAGATCTCACCAGAAACATGTTTAACTTTTGCCTTTCTACCAACAGTCCCTTCAAGGCAGTCTGGGCTTTTTCTATCATGCTTCTCAAAATTCTTCCATTACCTATCACTAATTCTGAAGCCACTTCCACATTTGTAGGATTTGTGACAGCAGCTGTCCACTGCCCAGGACAAAAAAAAAAAAAAAAAAAAAAAAAAGACCAAGCATCATAAGGGTTCTAGAAGAGAAACAACCAATAAGATATATATATCCTGACACTGTGCTGTGGTCTACAGGCAGAATTTCTTCTAGATTTCAGGGAAATCTCAGTTTTGCTCTTAAAGTCTTCCAACTGATTAAATGAAGCCCACCAGATTATCAAAGATAATCTTTAAAATCAACTGATTGTAGATGTTAACCACATCTACAAAACACCTTCATAACACCACCTAAATTAGCGCTAAATTAAATAACTTGAAACTATAGCCAAGCCAAGCTGCCATATAAAATAGGTATGTCATTAGTGAGGCAGGAAGTAACACAGAGTATTAGTTCTCTCTGGCTTGTGTGGTCATTTATATGATAACGTAAAGATACTGACTCATGAAATGAATATGTTGGACTGCAAATTTGATAGAAAACATACTTAAAAAGAGCCACATATGGAAATGCATACTTTATGATTTCCTTCATAAAAGAATATAGAGAACCCCACTGAATTATCACTTATTAGTTATTGTTACCGCTTTGCACTGCTTCCCCTGGCTGATGAATTAAAAGAAGTGAGGAGCACAGGGTGAAATGAGGGTTCAGCTCCCATTCTGTCCCTCAGTTACTTGAAATGGTGCCCAAGTTAAAATGTTACATCTTGTGCATTACTGCCCAGAATACTGCGGCTGAAACATTCCTTTAAATTCAAACACACCGCTAGAGAGAGCATTTCCATATGTCTCGAATTATGGTTGGAAGTACTAAATAATAATGGTACTTGTGGTTACTAGAACATTATCTTAGGACATTTCCTGTGCTGCTTTATATTTTATTAAGGTGGTTTTGCCTGAGAGTTTTCCTACAAATTCTCTGATTTTCACTTGGTTATCATCAATTTAAAATATGGGCTACATATGTGTTCCTGATATAGTTAAATAAGTATTGGCAAGGACTACATAGAAAGAGATTTTGACAATGTTAAGAGAGGCCACTTGTCACACAGGGTAAAGCAGCCAACTTCCCTGACAAAATAACAAACCCCTTCTTCTGGTGAATGGTCTATAGTTCAGTGCCTGACTTTCAGCTGCATTGGCTCAGAAATTCTACCTCTTCAGTGTCCTGGAGTTGATTTAACTTAAGAAGTTGAGTTAAGCTAATGAAGCTCACAAGAAAACAATTTATAAAGCCAGAATATCAAAGTATTAATTTAAAATAAAACTACACTGAGTGAACTAGATGTGTGCATCCACCTGACTATCCCTTTCTTTGTAGAAAAGCTTCATGGTTCTCATAAAATGAGATCAAGGGAAACTGAAAGAATCAAATACTGAATGGACTTAAGGCTTTGCTAAACTAATGCTTCCATTTCTACAGCAGGGATCTACCTATCAACAAAGGCTTGCGTCTGTCTATCTAAACCCCTCTTTTCCAGAAAGAGCTTGAATAACCCATTGGCAATATCAAAATCCAGGGCTCTGCTTCTATGTTACTAAGGCAGCTGACTTTCATGTACAATCTAATTGACATATTCTTCATGTACATTAACTTTTTCAATGTGGTTACAGTCAATAGTCATATTGGCCTGTGAGCCAATCATTTTCTTGAAGATGGGCTAGTAGTCATTATAATGACCCCTTCCGAGCACATGCCCTTCATAGCCTCTTTGAATTTGGGGAGATCATATAACTAGTTCTGACCAATAAATTTCAAGTGGAAGAGTCACGTGTCACTTGTAGATTGGAACATTTAAATGCCAGTGTAAACTCTCCTGAGTTCCCTTTATCTTCCAAGATACCCAACTATACCTCCAAATAAGGTCTGCTCTAGGTCCCAAGAAGAAGAAAATATGAAACACAGGCCCTCAGAGAACTTGTGAAGAACACATATCATGAACAAGAAATAAGTCTTGATGTTTCACTATGGAGATCTTTAAGCTGTTTTTCACGGTAGTGAAATCTAGTCTATTCTAACCAGTAAACTGGCACTACATGTTTTATCTATGATAGTAGGTTATCTCTGATGGCACTTTTATTTCCATTTTTCAAAGTTATTGGCAAGTACCTCACTGTTGTTTATCTCCATTAATCACCTATGGTGTCATAAATAAATGAGTTCTGTTTATGAAGCAGAATACTTACCTATCCAACCACAGCTCTGTCTATATACCCTGAACTGCCACAGAAGATAAATTATTTCAAATATTTCCACCTAATCATGCTTGTTAAATAATATGAAATTTTCAAATCAAGCTTCAGCTTCATTTACCATGTTCTATTGAAAGAACTAAGAAGGGTCTGGGACTATGCCCAGTTACTACTTTATTTGTTTGTCTGTTTTGGGGTTGGAAATATTGGGAAAGTAGTTAGATTAGTCCCTCCTATCTTATATTTGACATAGTTCCCTTCATCTCAAACCATTAGACTTGACCATCGACCTTGATCCTCAAACACTAGGAAAGGTGTCCCAAATCCTGATCATATCAAGATTTATCCTCCAATGAAGGAAAGCTCTGCGCATGCAGATAATTAAGAAAGGACACTTGAGAGTCTCTCTCTCCCTTCTCCTTTCCCTAATGGCACACCACCATCTTTTTCTCCTCTGTGAAAGAAAAAAAAATGGGGAACACACTTTGGAAAGAACTTCCAGATCAGAGACTCTAATTTTGCTATAGTTGAATCAAGATATTGCTCTGATCACCCCCTCCTTTTTTTTTTTCAAAAAAAGTTCAGCTCTCTGGATAGACAAAAGAAGGATATGAGGCATTTTGGATAAAGCACTTAAGACCTGTGAGTACTACAGAAATGTTATTTCTCATTTTTAGGGACTGTCAACTCATAAGTCAGAAATGTAATCAAGATACACTTCAGTGTATAATTTTCAGTGTGATTGTATTTGAAGTCATAATCATATAAGGGAAATTAGCATCTCCTTGTAGCTCCTAGCTTTTCTTTGATAAGTTCCTTTGAGGTGACTTACTTACATGCTCCAGAAATTAAGGCTATAAATAACAATCACAGCAGAAGAGAGGACTGCTGGGCATAAGGCCTTGGAAACATCACCACCAAGTCACGAAGTCCTTCATCTGTGTCTCTGGTCAGCATCCAGTGGATGTTGGCAGCAGGCAGAAGGCCCATCACTTCTCTCATTACCATTCTGTGGCCTTTAAGAGATGAGTCAAGGGTTATTTTAACCAATTCCTAGGGATTTGTAGACTAAACACTATTCTTTCATGACTCTAATAGAAATTTAAGGGTAGAGTGGGCCAAAGATCCAGAGAACTGAATTACAAGGGAAATTAAAAATCATCCAGATGGGGCACCTGGATGGCTCAGTTTGTTAAGCCTCCAACTCTTAGTTTTGGCTCAAGATCTTAAGGTCATGAGATTGAGCCCCATATTAAGCTCTTTGCTCAGCAGGGAGTCTGTATGAGATTCTCTCTCCCTCCCCCTCCCCCCTCTGTCCCTCCCCCCTGCCGCTGCTTGCATGTGTGCATACACATTCTCTCTCTCTCTTTCTAAAATAAATATTTTTAAATATTTTATTTATTTATTTATTTGAGCAAGAGAGACAGCAAGAGAGAGAGTGAGCACTAGTTGGTGGTGGGGGAAGGGCAGAGGGAGAGGGAGAAACAGACTCCCCACTGAGCAGGGAGCCTGAGGCAGGGCTCAATCCCAGGACCCTGGGATCACCACCTGAGCCAAAGGCAGATGCTTGACTAGCTGAGCCACCCAGGCGCCCCAATAAAATCTTTTTTTTTTTAAAAATCATCCAGACTAGTCTCAGCCAGTGAGAAATCTCCACAGTATCCTTGATAAATAATGTGTTAAAGGAATTGTGCTTTCTAAGCAGCTATAATGGCTATCATTTATTGAGTTATTATAAACTAGGGAATGTGTCCTCACCAAAATCCTATGAGAGAAATAATTATAGTGCCTCCCTTTTACAAATGAAGGTATGGAGGATTAGAAGAGCTGAAGAATTTATCTGAGATCTCAGATTACTCAAAGCCAACTCTGGCACTTTCTAAATTTCATGATTACAACCCTTACTTTACATTGCTCCTAAGAGGTAACTATTAAAGACTTTGAATTTGAAAGTGATATGATGAAGCTTTTGTTTTAAGAGATAACTTTAATAGCATAGAAAGAAGAGAGTTTATATAAAAAGCCAGAGAAAGCTCTACCGTCAAAAAGAGAGAAAACCAAACTAATGTATCATATCAAAGTCTAGGTGAGAAACCAAATGGAAAATAAAATTTGCACAAAGGCTTAAGATGAGAGTTTAACAATGGGTAAAAGGAGACTTAACTGAAACATATATAATTAATTTTTGTAATTCATATGCCTGTGTATTTTCCAGTGACCTCATTTCCTTTCCTGATATCTTTCTTGTTCATCGTTGTAAACTCAATGTCTGGCATCAACCCAAGTGAGACAGACACAGAAAGTTGTTAGTTGACAAGTGATTCAGCGTGGCCTTTAGTTCTCTATTGTTCTTTGGTTGTTTGATTTTTGTTTTGTTTTTTTTTAACCAGCATGCTGTTCTCTTCAAGGAACTCAATATTGAAGCCTTACTCTGAGTAAATATTAACTCACTTATATTTCTAAATGATCTTTATTATATTTTAATCTTATAACTGCCAAAATTACTATGTTGAAGACATATTTTCTAACAACTCACCTTCAGGCTGAATTACAACAAATAAGTTAGGAACTTTGATAGAAAACAGGAGACACTGAAAATTGTTCATCTGAGCCATTGGACAGTCTCAGATTGTGCCAAGGGCCCAAGTTCTCTAAGTACTTATTTACTTTACTCTGTTGTTATCCCTCAAACAGTTGAACAAGTCAGACTCTGAAGGGTTGTTATACATCTTTCTCAAATGTATATATCAAAGGAAAATAAGCAATCATAAATAACTGATCAGAAACAAATAATAAAATTCAAGGCATATACCCTTTTGACATGAGGTCAGTATTGTCACCTCCATTTTAGGAAAGAAAATGCAGTAAGCATCACCTTCCCCCATGATACATAATGCATGCACTATGAATAGGGAGTCAGTGTGGTCAACTTTACTACCGAAGTATGACAATGATTTTTCATGGTGTTAGCATCTACTATTTGGAAAAAAGGATTGAATAAATGCACACTCTCAAGAGAGAAGCCAGCCAAAGCTTTCGGAATCCCTATTAAGTTGTGAGTCACTTCACTCATATCTAGGTAATAATTTTGATGTTGCAGGCTGCTATGATATTTTATAAACCCAGAAAGAAGAGCAGAAAATTATTTCTTTAGAGACACCAGGATTCAATATGTTATCTGATGCCTTTTGAGACCCATAGTGCCCTAAGAAATAAATAAAGGCCTCTCTAATTCTCTTTCTACTAAGAGGTCAAGGGTATAAAAGACTTTTTGAAACTATGTTAATTCAGTTAGGAAACATTTGACCATATCCTCATGAATTGCTTGTTCTGTTGTCCTCATGTTTTAAAGAAAATGTTTGCTTTTCCTAAATGAGTCCAAAAATAAATGGTTTATTTGACCTGTTTAACTAACTAGCAAACTTAGTGAGGAAACATTAAAAAAAAAGAACATTCGAACAAGTAGTGAGGATACCTATGCAGGAATTACCCCTTCAAAGCCCTTGCCTCTTTCACATGAGTATGAAGGAAGTCACCACACAAGTACAAAGAAATCACACTCCCACGTGAGCAAAGAGTCTCCACCCTCCCCACAATCCCATGGTCCCCATACTCCCATCAATCAGCTGTTGCAAGTACAATTACATTGCAACCACAACTGATTGGTTCAAGGGCAGATAACTGCCCATACCAATGAGTCTATTTCTTGGATTTCATCATGTACTTGGGACAAAATTAACCTAGTCCCTTTCAGGTGACCAACACTGTAATGCATAAAACTAAAAACTGTCCACAGCCATATTTTCTCATCTGTAGAAAGACTGACCTGTGGTGAAAGAGGAGAAGAAAAGCTGAGGTGTGAAAAAAGCAGAGCCGTGAGCACACTTCAATCTTCAAATTCAGTTGCTCCTAAGGGTCTGACATCTTCAAGTCCTTTAATGGTTTTTTGTTGTTCAACTTTCCCTTCTGACCTGTTAGATAACCCAGCATGTTTGCAATATAGTCTTCTTTTAATTTAACAAGGTGGTTCTTCCAGCCCCCAATAATAGTTTCAATTTCTGTATCAGTAAGTACAGATTTTGTTGAAGTAACAGAGAAACTTCAAATGGCTTTGAAAAACAAAATTCTAATTTTGTTCTCATCTCTTTACTGTAAGAACCCAGGCTGATTGAACAGCCATCATCTCAAATATTGCTGGTTATGGTGGCAAAGGGAAAGATAATTTTTGAAGGTCTCACTTTGTTTAGCACTTATGGGTCAGAAATAGTCACAGACCTATCCAACCACCCAGGAGCCTGGAAGTACAGGGGGAGAACTGTAAATATTTGGGAAATATCCCATCACCACCACATCCACATCTCAATGTAATCAGCATGGAAGCTGAGATTATTTCCATCAAATATACCATGTATTGAAGAAGGGGAAATTGCTCGTGGTACCCATTTTGTTGTGGGCCACAAATGTTCAGATCCTCAGCCATCAGGTCACTTTTGCTCAATAACTCAGAACTAAGGTTTGCTAATTTAAAAAATAAGATAGTTTCAGCACCAAATGGCAGCTGCACCAGGAGCCCGGAAACCCCTGGAATGGAAGGCCAGGGGGCTTCCTCAGAGGTTTCCCTAGGGTTCTGGGCTGGGATTGGGGAGGGATCGGGGTGAGCCTGGGTGGGGCAGAGGCTGGGAGCTCAGGGAGGCAAGGACAATGGCAAGGAGTGTATCCCTGTCACCACGCTGGACCATTTGGTCAAGGATATGAAGATCAAGTCCCTGCACGAGATCTATCTTGTCTCTCTGCCCATCAGGGAATCTGAGATCATTGACTCTTTCCTGGGGGCATCACTCAAGGATGAGGTTTTGAAGATTATGCCTGTGCAAAAGCAGACCCGTGCTGCCCAGCGGACCAGGTTCAAGATGTTTGTTGCCATCAGAGACTACAGTGGACACGTCGGTCTGAGTGTTAAGTGTTCCAAGGAGGTAGCCACTGCCATCCATGGGGCTACCATCCTGACCAAGCTTTCCATCATCCCTGTACAGTGAGGCTACTGGGGGAACAAGATCAGCAAGCCCCACACTGTTCCAGGCAAGATGACCGGCCTCTATGGCTCTGTGCAGGTGCACCTTGTTGCCACCCCCAGAGGCAATGGCATTGTCCCAGACCCTGTGCCCAAGAAACTATTGATGATGTCCGGGATTGATGACTGATACACCTCGCTCTCACCAGGGGCTGCACTGTTACCCTCGGCAACTTGGTTACAGCCACTTTTGATGCCATTTCTGAGACCTACAACTATCTCCCCCTAACCTCTGGAAAGAGACTGGGTTCACCAAGTTTCCCTATCAGGGATTCACTGACTGTCTTGTAAAAACCCACACCAGGCTCCAGCTGTGGCCACCACATAGTTTTATACGAGAAAAAGAAAGTGAATCAAAGCCTGTTAAAATAAATAAAATTCAAAAAAATAAATAGTTTCAGCTGTGAGTTTTCTACTTATTTGAATGAAGCTAGTGATAAGGTTAAATGTGAAAGGAAATTGTTTAATTAATTTTTGTGTTTTGATGCTGAAGTGTTTAACATGTAGACAACACAACTGATACTAAGGTTGAAAATTACAAAAGACACACAATAACCATTATTTTGGAATCCAGAATACAAAAAGCAACCCTCCACCCACCCAGCCAATCTACATTAGACATATAGTGTGAACAAAAAATAAAACTTTGTATTTAAAAGTGTTTTGAAGTCTTTTGTTACTTCAACAAAATCTATACTTTCTAGCTGATTCAGAAACTGAAACTATTATTGGAAGCTAGAAGAATGCTAACAGTGACAAAATATTTAATAAAAATGCTGCCAATTATAACTTGGAAGGCAAATGAGGTCCCTAATGAACTTTCACATATCAGAGAAAATGCTATAAAAAGGATGTTAGTAGGGGCGCCTGGGTGGCTCAGTCCCTTAAGCATCCAATTCTTAATTTCAGCTCAAGTCATTATCTCAGGGTCATGGGATTGAGCACGACATCAGGCTCTGTGCTGGGTGTAGTGCCTGTTTGGGATTCTCTCTCTCTCTCTCTTTCTGCCCCTCCACCCACAGCCTCCACGCTCTCCCCCTCCCTCCCACGCTGTCTCTCTTTCTAAAAAAAGAAGAAAGAAAGAAAGAAAGAAAGAAAGAAAGAAAGAAAGAAAGAAAGAAAGAAAGAAAGAAAGAAAGAAAAAGAAAAAGGAAGGAAGGAAGGAAGGAAGGAAGGAAGGAAGAAAGAAAGAAAGAAAGAAAGAAAGAAAGAAAGAAAGAAAGAAAGAAAGAAAGAAAGAAAGAAAGAAAGAAAGAAAGAAAGGAAGGTAGTAACATGTGTTTGTTTAGCTGGCTGAACTTGACAAGGCACAAGAAAAAGATAAGCCCAGAGAAAAAAATAGAGAATATCCAGGAATTTGGGTATGAGTAGGGGTAGAAAAGGCTATATTTTATTATGTTAAGCAGTAAAGGATAAAACTGTGAGGACCTTTGAACCAACTAAAATTCAGCCTTGAGTAAAGGATGGAATCAAGGGCGTGACCATAACACCCATTTGTCAAACCTCTGAATGAAATAAGGCATCTCAGAGCAGAGATCCATTTAATTTCAGCGTACCCAGTATATACCTGCAGTTCAGCAAAATACTTCAGAGAAAAGATATTAGACGTGTGGTTCTCCCACTGAAGCCTGATAGACTGAGAAACTCATAAATAATTTGAAAGAAAGTCACAAGATAAAGAAAGCATAAAAGTATACCAAATGTAAGAAATGTCTGGGAAAGAACTGTAGGTGTGGCTATTGGCACATAGAACTGAGTAGGAGCAAATAGATAAGGATCTCAGTGAGTTTTTAAAGAGTTATATTGCCAAAGAAACTGTGAGCCTGTACTAAAAACGTTTACAGTACTCAAAATTCAAAATGACACTTGGATCCCACCAGTCTATGACTGAGAAAGCTGTTCAGATCTCAAGACGGGCATGTTCTAAAATACCATTTCAGGATTATTGCAAAAGAAGGATCTCCCCAAGAGGTGGATGTGGGGAAGATCCAAGGAGAACATCAGGCTGGGGAACTACTCCAAGGGTATGGGTTAACCAAGAAGCATTTCCCATTCCCAAAAGAGAGGGCCATCACAACATCTGCCAGGTAAGAGTTCAGAATTGCTACAGACCGATGACTGGAGATTCTCATATTCTTTTCACTTAGGAACTAAAGTGTTTATTTCAGTTATCCTGTCTGTATTCCACTAGTGTATATTGGGCATGGGGATGGGAGCATGTAGTGGATTGAATGGTAGCCCCCCAAAAGATAGGTCCACGTTCTAATCACCAGAACATGTGAACATGAACTTATTTGTGAAAAAGGGGTCTTTGTAGTTGTAATAAAAAAATGACTGACAGCTTGTACTGAAAGGGACAAAGACAGGAAAAAATGAAAGAAGGCCATGGGCCTTCCAAAATTCTACAGTCAGGAAATTGGTTGATAGAGCTACTCAACTGCAAACACATGTTACCCCACAAAAAAAGGAAAGATGGCTACAAGGGCAGAGCCATAACAGGTGGCAGAGAGACCAGTCGAGCCATCATGGGCCCAGAGGGTGGAGTATTGCCACAAAGGATTACTCTCTAGCTTTGGAATCTAATAGAATTTCCCCTGCTGGACTAAGACCTTGCTTGGGACCACTGACCTCTTAATTTTCCCCAATTCCTCCTTTTTAGAATAGGAATTTCTATCCTATACTTATCACACCATTGTGTTTGGGGAGTATGTAACTTGTTTTCTAGTTTCATGCGTTCTTAAAAGGAGAGGAATTTTTTTCCCAGGATGAAGTATACTCAGAGTCTCATGCATAAACCGATTTAAATAGTTCAGGTCATGACAGTGGGGATTTTTTGAACTGATGACATTTGGGTAAGATTGGGACTTAGAGCTGATGTTGTTGTTATGGGCTAAAACGTTGGACGGTTTTTGGAATTTGAATGTATTTTGCTTGTGGATGGATACGAGTTTTGGCCAGAGGAAAGACTAGAGTGAGCTGCAATCATATGTCCTAAAAGATATGTCCATATCTTAATCCCTCAACCTATGAATGTGACCTTATTCCAGAAAAAAATGTCTGCAAATGTAATCAAATTAAGACTCTTGAAATAAGATCATCCTGGGTTCTCCGAGTGAGCCCTAAATCCAATGACGAGTGTCACACAGAGAAGGATGCACACACAGACAGTAGAGGAGAAGCCACATGAAGACGGAGGCAGAGAATGGAGTGGTGTAGCCACACACTAACACCTGCAGATGCCAGACACTGGATAAGGCAAGGAGGGAGTCTCTCCCAGAGTCTCTGGAGGGAGCACAGCACTCCTGACACCCTGATTTCAAACTTCTCATCTCCAGAATTGTGAAAGAATAAATAAATTTTAAGTCACCAATTATTGGTAATTTGTTATGACAATAATAGGAAACTAATACAGGACATAAGACCTGCCTTTTAATTTAGTTCATAGAGCTGCACATCAAGATGAGTCACATCCAGATCTGATGTGGACACCACTGAGCATTACCATCCAATATAGAGACTGCCTTGCATCACCCACAGCCCCTAGACTTTCAACTGGTGTCCACATAGAATTTTTGGGTTGTCTCCCATGGGGTGGCATGAGAGTACTTTGCCTGTGGGAGGGAAAACGTGCCAAATGTTTGTTAACCAAAAGAGTGCACTGTGATGGTCATAAGTGTTATTTCCCAAGGTTTTCCTGTGCTTTGGCTTCCAGGAACATGGTAGGATTTCATTTCTCAGCTCCCTTATAGTTGGATTGAGCCATATAATAGTCCTGGCCAATGAGCTGGGAGAAGAAATGACATGTCATTCTAGATGTGGGAACTTTAATAATGGTGGCTACTATATTTGAGGTGGGGGTTGCTCCCTCAGCTCAGATCCCAGATAAGGAGATGAGAAGAAAGCTCCCAGCTCTGTGTCTGTGACTGAATATAAATCTCACTAATAGAAGACAATAGGATTTGTTTGGCTGTTGTTGCTGCTGCAACATAACCATCCCTCATGACTGTCTTAAAGATTCAAAAATTCAAAGGAACACCTGCTATATACTGGTAGGGGGATGGATATAAAGACAAACAAAAAAGCATTTAATCTTTCCAAGTAATTTATGATCTGGTAAAATTTAGAGCCATGTAGAGCAGTGGCATCTATACTTGACCGTGCATCAGAATTACCCAGGGAACCCGTGTACCCCACCACAGACCTATTGAATCAGACTCTCTGGGCAGAAGTGGAATGGGCTCCAGCTGGGCATTGGCATAGTTGAATGGGTGCCAGACTTGTGTAGTCATAGCAGCTAGGGTCAAGACACGCTGATCAAGACCAATTATTATCAAATGCTTTTGGTCATAGAACTCCTTCAGATGGCATCCTATTAAAGCTCAGGATGTAAACAGTAAAGGTAAACCAGCCCTGGTCAAGTGGAGTGGGAGCCCAGAGCCCCAACCTTATGCTTCTCTCACCCCTAGCTTGAGCCCTCAGATAAGGAACCCCCAAGAGACTGTAGAGAGGATAACTTTTAAAGGTGACTAACAGAATATGACAAACACAGTTAGGGTAAAGTGTAGTGTCTGGGGGATTCAGAAGAAAGTTTAGGCATGTAGGACTAGATCAAAGAAAGCTTCATGGAGGAGGCAGCATTTAAGACAAACTCTTAAAGACTGGAAGGGCGTCAGCATGTAACAATAGTAGCGTAGTGAGTAGGTAATGGGTAGAAATAAGTCTCCTCCTTATGACCATGCATTTAAGGAATCCCATAGCTATTTATAAGCCACCACACTCAAGCTCCACAAGAGCAGAGACTTAATCTGTTTTCTTCACTGTTGTATTCTCAGCACCTGTAAGAGCAGAACGGGTGTTCAGTAAATATTCATTAAATAAAATGAATGCTGTCTGCCAAGTGTCATTTACCTTTAGTGGCATGCCTTCATCAGCCACCAGAAGCTGGAAGAGGGGAGGAAGGATTATCCCTAGTAACTCTGAAGGAATCATGGCCCTACCAACATCTTTATTTCAGCATAGCAACACTGATTTCAGACTTCAGATTGGCCTCAAGAACAGTGACAGAATAAATCTCCATGTTTGTTTTAAGCTACTAGGTATGTGGTCATTTGTTACAGCAGCATCAGGAAACTGATACAAAGCCCAAGGAGGTTCAGTGACTTGGCTAAGGACTCACAGCTGAAGAAGAGTAGACAAAAATCAAACGCTTAGGTCTTTGCGGTACTCTTTCCACTACAGCATTTTTTTAATAGTATTTTTTAAGATTTTATTTATTTATTTATTTGAGAGAGCGAGAATGAGAGAGAGAGAGAGAGAGCACATGGGAGGGGGGAGGGTCAGAGAGAGAAGCAGACTCCCCGCTGAGCAGAGAGCCTGATGTGGGACTCTATCCCGGGACTCCAGGATCATGACCTGAGCCGAAGGCAGTCACTTAACCAACTGAGCCACCCAGGCGCCCCTCCACTACAGCATTTAGACTGAGGGGATTTTTATTAAAAATTCGAGGGCTAGAGGTAGAAGTGGGGGTGAGAGGGAACAGTGATGAACATGTTAGAAATGATCATTCCAGCACTTCCCCAATTCTCTTCCATAACCATTTGGTGGCTTTCACAGTGGAAGAGCAGATTTCTAGGACATTGAACTGGCATCCACTTCTCCAGCCAAGAACATGAGTCAGCCCACAACAGTGAGCATCTCTGGCCAAAACTTGATGAGCCACCTGTTTGTCTTTTCTTTTTCTCTGCTCCAAGTTTGCAAGTGGATCAGCATATTTTTCAACAGAAGAGATTCTAGAGTTTGACACATAAAATCTATAGAGATTAATGGCCCTTTTAGGCTGGAACCTAATTAATTTACTAAAATGATGAATGTGGCAGAGAGCTGCAGTTTGCTGTTGCAGGGCTCACTGGGCACACCCGCATCAGGTAATCTTCATCAAGTCCTTGGCTCCCCAGCTGGTGGAAAGTGTGTTGCCCTTGCTCTTTCCAATTCACAAGGATAGTAGGACACATTGCATTAAAAAGCTCAGAATCTAAGAGCCCCTGATTGGAATGCTAAGCTTCTCATCCCCAGGGAAGTCTAAGGAAAAGGGAAATCATCAGCCTGGCTCAGGAGTACCATGGTGCATATCAGTGAGGGAACAGCTAGAATCTCCAAGCTCCCAAACACATGTATCCCTACACATAGGACTAAAGTACATCAAGTGACTAAGGGTGAAAGAGCACTGTGCTAGGGGTCAGGGGAACTGAGGTCAGTCCCAACTCTCCAAAACTTGCCTCGGCAATTCACTTGGCACATCTGAACCTCAACTTATCTGTGAAATGGTAAAATCAGGGTCTTTAAAGTTCTTCCTAGGGAACCCTCATGCACTGTTGGTGGAAATGTAAATTTGTTCAGCCTCTGTGGAAAACAGTAGGGAGGTTCTTCAGAAAATTAAAAGTAGAACTACCCTACTGGAGCACCTGGGTGGCTCAGCTGTTAAGTGTCTGCCTTCAGCTCAGGTCATGATCCCAGGTTCCTGGGATCGAGCCCCGCATCAGGCTCTCTGCCTGGCAGGAAGCCTCTTCTCCCTCTCCCACTTCCCTTGCTTGTGTTCCTGCTCTTGCTATCTCTCTCTCTGTCAAATAAATAAAATATTTTTTAAAAAAAAGAATTACCCTATGATCCAGAAATCCCACTTCTAGGTATATATCCAAAGGAAATGAAAACAGGATATTGAAAAGATTTCTGTACTCCCATGTTTATTGCAGCATTATTCACAATAACCAAAATATGGAAACAACCTAAGTGCCCATCAATGAAAAAATGGATAAAGAAGTGATACACACACACACACACACACACACACAGAGGAATATTATTCAACCATGAGAAAGAAGGAAATCCTTCCATTTGGGATGATATGCATGGACCCTGAGGGCATTATACTAAGCAAAATAAGTCAGACACAGAAAGACAAATCCTGCAGAGAATCACTTACATGTGGAATCTAAAAAAAAAAAAAAAAGAAAAGAAAAGAAAAAAAGTCAAACTCATAGAAAGTAAAAAAGTGGTTGCCAGGGACCAGGGTAGGGAAAATAAGAGATGTTAATACAAATGTTCAACTATAAGATGAATAAGGTCTGTACACCTGAAACTAATAAAACATTGTATGTTAACAATACTTCAATAATAAATTTTTTTAAAGATGAATAAGGACTGAGGATTTCAGGTAAAACATGGGACTATAGCTGATAACACTGATAACTGAAATCTGTTAAGGGAGTAGAACTTAAATAGTTTCACAAAAAAATACATATGTGACATGGCAGATGCATTAATGAACTACATGGGGGGAGTCCCTTCACAATGTATATGTATATCAAATTACCATGATCATGATGTACACTTTAAATATCTTACCATTTTATTTGTCAATTATGCCTCAATAAAGCTGAAATTTTTTTAAAAAAGAAAGAAAGAAAAAAAAAGTTTCTTCCTGGCTCTAACAACCAGGGTTCTACATCCAGGTAATTAATACAACCTGGACCGAGACATCTGAACAGATGCACACAGCCATGCCCCTTGACTACATCCTTTAAGTCCAATGGGCATGAAGTAGACAGGGACTGGGGACTCTCATGTGTGTGACTGGAGTATTCAGACACAGTGTTCTCTGATTTGCAGCTATTTCTGAATCTTATGAATGCATATGCTTTTGTTATTTCCCAGCAGAGCTTGGCTGCAGTGTGTATCACTGTTGGAAGAGAGAAGAAACATCAGTATTAGGTGAAAGCCTTAAGGTCTTTACAGATATAAAGAATTACCACCAAGAACGCCTCGCTTTCCTAAAGTAATAAAATGTTAAATGCTATACTTCCATCCCTAGATAGTATAAGGAAATTCTCAGCAAAATGCAGTTTGGTATAGTAAAAACAAATAAACAAGAAAACATACAATCCCACGCAATCAATAGGCAAGTGAAAACTTGTATTCAAATTCTAAATGTTCATTTTACTAAGTCAACAAGTGAACCTTAGTTTGCAAGGGGAGACATTCTAGCTATTTAGGTCAGTGGAAGACATTTTTTAAAATTTTATTTATTTGAGATAGAGTGAGAGAGAGAGAGCACAAGGGGGGGTGCAGAGGGAGAAGGAGAAGCAGACTCCTCACTGAGCAGGGAGCCCAATGTGGGGCTCGATCCCAGGACCCTGGGATCACCACTCAAGCCAAAGACAGACGCTTAACTGACTGAGCCACCCAGGCACCCCAGTGGAGGACATTCTTTTTTTTTTATTTTTTATTGTTATGTTAATCACCATACATCATTAGTTTTTGATGTAGTGTTCCACGATTCATTGTTTGTGCATAACACCCAGTGCTCTATGCAGAATGTGCCCTCTTTAATACCCATCACCAGGCTAACCCATCCCCCCACCCCCCTCCACTCTAGAATCCTCAGTTTGTTTTTCAGAGTCCATCGTCTCTCCTGGTTCATCTCCCCCTCCGACTTACTCCCCTTCATTCTTCCCCTCCTGCTATCTTCTTCTTCTTTTTTTTCCTTAACATATATTGCATTATTTGTTTCAGAAGTACAGATCTGTGATTCAACAGTCTTCCACAATTCACAGCGCTCACCATAGCATATACCCTCCCCAATGTCTATCACCCAGCCACCCCATCCCTCCCACCCCCCACCACTCCAGCAACCCTCAGTTTGTTTCCTGAGATTAAGAATTCCTCATATCAGTGAGGTCATATGATACATGTATTTCTCTGATGGACTTATTTCACTCAGCATAACACCCTCCAGTTCCATCCACGTCGTTGCAAATGGTAAGATCTCATTCCTTTTGATGGCTGCATAATATTCCATTGTGTATATATACCACCTCTTCTTTATCCATTCATCTGTCGATGGACATCTTGGCTCTTTCCACAGTTTGGCTATTGTGGACATTGCTGCTATAAACATTGGGGTGCATGTACCCCTTCGGATCCCTACATTTGTATCTTTGTGGTAAATATCCAGTAGTGCAATTGCTGGGTTGTATGGTAGCTCTATTTTCAACTGTTTGAGGAACCTCCATACTGTTTTCCAGAGTGGTTGCACCAGCTTGCATTCCCACCAACAGTGTAGGAGGGTTCCCCTTTCGTGGAGAACATTCTTGATTTGAACCCCAGCTCTTCCATGTACTAGGAGTGACAGTGGGCAAATTAATTTTCTCAGACTCAGTGTCTTTATAAAATGGGGGATAATAATGATTTCCTCACAGTATTGTCAGGATTCAAAGGAGATAGTCAATGTAATAGACTTTCTGCAGTGCCAGGAATATCTAAGTTCTCGGTAATCAGTAGCTGATTTTGCCAAAGATTGAGGACAGCATGAGTGATGAACATAAATGGAAAGTGTATTTAAATGACTATTTCAAGTAGTTTGGCTAAAAAGGGAAGGAGAAGAGACAGAGGCGCTAAGGGGATGCGTGGGGGTAGATGGTGTGACTGATGCTTTGTTGTTATTGTTGTTTGCTTGTTTGGCAGTTACTGTGTTTTTGGTCTGATGATAAGTGATGGAGTAAGGTCCCAGGGGTCAGGAGGGATGGAATCCAGTACGTTTAGTAGGAAAAGGGACACCTCTTCCACTGAACTATGGGGACAGGAGGGAAGCAGAAGCAGTAGATGAGAAGAAGCTGGCTTGGTGGAGGAAGATGGTGAAGGTGAAAGTACCCTTGCCTCATGGCCACAGTGTACCCCAAGAGCTGAAGATTATGATTCTCTGAGGGAAGTGGCAGCTGGAGGCTTGAGGAGAGTCACAACCATTCCAAATGTTGTTAGGAGAACAACAAAAAATGTGTTTGCTCGTTTGTCCCAAGAAAGTTCCCCCGGGGACACATAAAAGACCCGCCAGGTAAAACCAAAGACTCAGCAGAGGTTGAAAACTGAATTTGTAGAACACAATTCTATAAAATTATTAACTTTTTCCCAGCAGAGAAAGAAAGTCTTTCCAAATGTATGAATAGAGAATATGGGTCATCCAGGTGCTTCAGGAATGGGGTTTGGCTGAGTGATTGGAGTAAAATGACAATAATACTACAAATCATTTTGTCATGTGCATATGCTTCTCCAGAGAGTAGTTTAGTGTGGACAGTTCAGAACATGCAAGTTTAGGCATCCGTAAAATGGGAATAATAGTGTCAATAACAGGGCAGTTTTTGTTCATCACTATTATTGTCCTAATGAACAAAAAACCTTAAAAATGGGGTTTGTGTTAGCTGATCACACTAAAAAATATCAAAATGATATTTTAAACTTCCCTGCCTCAAAACTGCTCTTCCCTGGGTCTTTCCCATCTCCGTGAATGATGTCACCATTTACCTATTTGCCGGCACCCTGGATTCAGCTCTGCCCACTCTGCCGCCTGCCTCCACATTCAACCCCATCCTGCTACCTCCACATCTGAAATAGCTTCTGAATGTACCATTTCTCACAATCTCCTACTCCAGGGCTTGGCAGACTATTTCCACAAGGGCCAGACTTGGTCCCCAGGCCATTATCTGCCTCACTGGGCTGCCCCTGAGCATGTCCCATCTTTATCATCTGTCTGCCTTCTACAGTCTTCTCCCTGAGTTGACTTTTGCTCCCCTGTGGCCCATTCTTATAGTAGGAAGAATGACCCTTTTGGAAAAAATTCAGATTATCTTAAAATCATGCAATGGCTTCCTGTTAACTAGAACAAAGCAGTCTCCTGGCTTCGGGAGCATGTCATGATCCGGAGCACCTTCTACCCCTGCCTCCTCTCCCACCGCCCCCCTTTCACTAACCCCTCTCTGCTTACCCTGTCCATCTGTCCTTTGAACAGCCTCTTCTTGACTCAAGCCATGCTGTTTCCTCTGCTACAAATGGACTTCTCTGGACTTTATACTAGTATACTAGTATACTAGTATACTAGTATCACTAGTATCACCTCCTCAGAAAACTCTTTCCTGGTCCACCTGGCGGACATACTCCTGTGCACACCCACTCGTCCCAACCACTCTGCGCCCCTTAGCCTGCTTAGCTTCTTCCAGCCCAACAACCTGAGCTCATTCCATTTATTTACTTATTTATTTACATACCAAAATCTTCTCCATGGCCATAAACTCCATGAAGGATGGGATTTTGTCCCATTTGTTGGTGTATCTGTAATCTCTGTAATATTCCTGGCAGATTGCAGGCATTCAAAAAATACTTGAAAGGAAGAACAAGCAATGCATCATTGATCAATGTTCAATGGTTTAAGGATGACATTCAAAGCCAAAGGTCACTCTCTGGTCTCTCATTTCTTTTCCACTCTCTCACTGCCACCGAGTACTTGAAAACATTTCAAATGTTTGGAGCTACACTGCACACTCTGAAGCCTTAATCAGGAAAAAGACTCCATGCTAATAATTTTGCTATCTAATGATCCAGTATCATCATTGCCATGTTTTAACTCAGTCAAGGAGTGAGTCTAACTTGGACAAGGTCAAACATTGGAGCAATTGTGAGGGCTTTTTTTTTTTTTTTTTTGGTCCTATGGGTCCTCGAGGATTGCTCAAAATCAACAGAGACTGTTGGTGCCAGGACAGAGTCAGGAGACCTCAGCTAAGCCCTGGCCTGTCATTTACTGGATGTGGGACCACAGACAAAGTACTGAGCTTCTCTCACACTCCCTTTCATCATTGGTAAACTGTGCTACAAATAAGATGATAGCACAGATGCACTGTAAGGGTTAATCCAGTTCTGTCTATAAAAGTGCTCTGTAAACTCAAAACTGCTGTCAAATCTCAGTTGTTTTTTCAAAAGTTTGCTTCTTTGCCCAGGTGGTCTATGCTGTGCAGACCCCATACATTTTGTCTTCAAAAGACAAGATCTTTGTGGATTTTTAATGTGTTACTGACCTGGGACACTTTCGCATTTTATTAGGAGCCTTCAATTAATAGGGGGGCTAAAAAAAAGAACAAATGAAATGAAAAGAAAAAATGAAATAAATGAAATGAAATGAACTTTAAGTACCACCAAATGAGGGCAGGGGAGGGGGATTTTATAAAAAGCACAAGTTCTGAGGTTAGACCTGGCCCTAAATCCTGCTTCTGCCATTTCTTAGTTGAACGACCTTGGAAAAGTTACTTCACTCCGAGTTTTGGGTAACAAACCTGTACGCGGAAGATAATAATTCTTACTTTAGGGATTTGTTAAAAAGATAAAATGAAAAAATACATGTAAAAAACACCTGGCCCCATGCCCAGCTCATAGGAGGAAGAGAGAAATTTTGGTTGTCTTTTCTGTAATTTATAGTGGGCAGGATAGCAACTGCCACTTCTATTCTGGAGAGAAAAGAGCCCCAAAGAGAGTATCCTTCAAGAATCTTTGAGCTCAAGTGGGATGAGGGAGGACTGCAGCCATGGGCTGATGTCCAGGGCGGGAACCTTCAGCTTCCTCAGGGGACTCCCCCAGGAGGAAGAGAGGAAATGGACCTGTCTGTTTCTCAGATGTCCCCACATGTGTGGCTTCATAAGCAATGTTTCAACCTTAACCAGAACAAGTTGGGAGAGCTCCTGCCCCGCCTCCAAATCCAACATTTACTGACTTACATCCATCTGTGGAGCCAGGACATTTTCAAAACCCAGTACTCATTCAGACACAAACGCTACGTAAATATGTGGGACAGGAAAGTGCCAAGCAAGGCATACACACTGCAAAGAAGTTATAGGTGGTACCAGACCTGGTATTTCAAATTTGCACAGCGATTGTTTTAGTTACACTGGAGGCTGCTGATGAGTGGTAGAATTATTTCCCAGTTGAGAGAATGTTCTTGTTCTTTGTTTCTCTGTGTTGTCTCTTCCAAAAGGAGTCTAATCATTCCTTCTGATTAATTTCTAACTATATATACTTAGAATTAAAAACAGGTATATGTGCCAAATAAGGAGGCATCAAATGAGCTACATCCTAAAATAACATTCTTTTTTTTCAAAGACAGAGTATGGCTGTAGACCTCATCTAAGTCCACAACAGGACAAAAGGTAACGAAATCTGGACTGGGCTCAAAGGTCCATAAAGTGTGGTCATTGTTGGTGACAGGTCAGTGGGGCCCTCACCACCCTGAGGATGGCATACTGGCTCAGTCTTACTTACCAGGAAACCTGGAGCATGGTCAAGCAACAGCTTCTCATTAAGAACTGAGAACTGAGGACTGCTGGTCTTGGGTTAGAGATGAGGAATGTCTGGTCTGAGCCAAGTGAACAAAGCCCTCAGGGCTGGCACCTTGGGTGTTCCTTCTCAGAGATATGTTACAGGTTGTTTCAAGCCACGAATAAAATTGCTCCTGAAAGGACATTTGGGTGTTTAGGGCCAGCAACCTGAAGTGAATTTCTTGTAACAGATATCTCCCCAAAATACCTGCACCGTGTTATCTCCTTTCATTATGTCTGCATAAAGCTAAGAAAAGAAGCTTGTTGGATGAATCATCCCATCTAGTTACTTGGGAAGAGGGACTGGAGTGATGGTTTCTGAAGTGTCCAGTTTTTTAACTGCCTTGATGTGGAAATGAGAAAAGAATTTCCTAGGAGAAATTGTCTTTCCTTCATCAGAGACAATTCCTATTTTCATGGTGCAGTAAGACCCTAAAATTGGGGGGTACAAGCCTGCTTTTGGGGGGGCTGGCTAACAGATAGAACTGGTATCCTACAAAGACCTCTGGGCTCTAGGCTGGCAGCCTCGACGTTATGACCTTGTCCTCTCCTCTGCTAAGGTCAGAGTTGGCGAAGGTGCTACTTATCTTAAAGGCATTGACTTCTTAGCCATTCACAGATATCTAAATGTTATTTTCTCTTAAATCTTTAAACCACTATTTCTGATATTCTTCCAAGGTGAGAGTACATAGGCAAGAAAGAACAATGAATTTATTTATTCTATTCATGTGCTTCAACCAGGTAATGATTCATACTCAAGATGATAAAATTCAAACAATGCAAAAATAAGTCCCCCTCATACCCCAGCCTCCCAGTTGTCCATATTTTTCCTCTGAGAAATCCAATATTGCCAGTTTCTTCTTTTTGTGCATCCTTCAAGAGAGAGCTTATACATACAAAGCATCCTTTAAAAATGCAAATGGGCTGGGGCACCTGGGTAGCTCAGTCAGTTAAGTGTCAGACTCTTGATTTCAGCTCAGGTCATGATCTCAGGGTCGTGAGAGCCCTGCATCAGGCTCTATGCTTGGCGGGGAGTCTGCTTTGGATTCTTTCCTCTCCCTCTGCCCTCCCTCCCCACTCTCTCTCTCTCTCTCTCCTCTTTCTCTCTCTCTCAAATAAATAAATTTTAAAAATGCAAATGGAAGTGTAGTATATACAGTCTTCTGCATTTTGCTTTTTTTTCATTTACTAGTTTATCTTGGAGATAATTTTGTGTCAATAGATCTACTTTATTCTTTTTAATGGATGGATTATTATATTAAGTATACCTGTTATAGAAATGTACCATAATTTAACTTGTCCAGTATTGATGAACTCTTAAGTTGTTTCTAGAATTTTGCTATTATAAACAATGTTGCCACTTGTATGTTGGAGCAGGTGTAATTTTGAGCAAAGATGAATTTGGTCAGGATCTCAGCCCTTAAATCATTGGTCAGTTGCCTGTCTCCGCAGTGTGTGCCAGAAAGAACATCAGAAGCACAAAAGATTAAGCTGTTCTTACCCACTACCTAAATACACACACATAATAATTATTAATAATAATTAATAATAATAATAAAGAGGATTAAAGGAAGCTTTGGGACATGATGGTCATGCCTTGGCCTTGATGGTTGTGATGGTTTCATGAGTGTATATTTACCTCCAAACTCATATTTCAATATGTGAAGCTCTTTACGTGTCAATCATACCTCAACAATGTGTTTTAAAAAAGGAAGTGCGACGAACCATGAGAGATGATGGACTCTGAAAAACTGAGGGTTCTAGAGGGTAGGGGGGTGGGGGGATGGGTTAGCCTGGTGATGGGTATTGAGGAGGGCACGTTTTGCATGGTGCACTGGGTGTTATGAACAAACAATGAATCATGGAACACTGCATCAAAAACTAATGATGTAATATATGGTGATTAACATAACAATAAAAAAATTAATAAAAAAAAAAAAAAGGAAGTGCTAAAGATACTCTGACCAAATGCATATGCTCCATCATTGGGGTAATAAAGTGCTTACAAAGACAGCTGCAATAATTCTACCCATCCCTGTATGCACACTTCTTTGCAATGGCCTTCACTATTCCTCACATCCTGAGGGACAGTCCATTTCTCTACACCTTCTATCTGACCTCACCTTGCGATTGTTTTCTATAATCGAGAGTAGCAAGCGTGACATTGTGAAGGTTCCAGGTCCCGGCCTATTGACAGTGTTGTTCTGGGCTAGGAATGCCCGAGGCCCTCACTTGGGCCATACTGACGCCTAGCGAGCCCTACACTTGTTTCCCCCAACCACCACTGGGGCCGAGCTTGTGTCTTCATCTGCCCTTGTGGTTCTTATTATGATTGCAGTGTGCACCACAGCAAAGCCACCTGGGGTCTTTGAAGAACAGGATTTGTACTCATAGGTCCTGGAGGATACATGGTATGCCCAAGGGCCACTCAGAAAAGTCTCAGTGAGAGAGTTGTGGGGAGTGTGGACCTGGGGCTCTGCCTCTATTAGGGTCCAAGGGTGGGGTAGTGTTTCACAGGCTGACTCTTCATTGGTGAATTTAAAACATAAGAGCAGGAATTAGGGCAAGGTGAGAGAGAAGCTTGGCCACTCCTGAGTTAGCTAGGTTCCCCAGGGCTTTCTAAAAAGGGAAATTCATGAGGGGGCACGGAGGGTCTTTCTTCCTTATCTAGTGGTTTTGCTAGTCACTGTGTCCCACAACTGGCACTATTTTGGAGAGGAACGTCTTTGAAATGGATGCCTCTGCCATCAAAAGCTTAAAGTCAGGCCATGATGCTACAATCAAAATGCTTAATGCCAGGCATTTACCCTGCTACCATCTCGCAGCTGCCCCAGCTTCTCCTGCTCTCTGAAAATGCAGCCTGACACCTGAGAAAGCCCAGTGAGGCTTGCTGAGGGTGAGAGACCACGTGAGGGCCAGCCGGCCCCAGCTCCAACTCCCAGCTGTGAAAATGGCTGCTAGTTGAGCCACTAAGTTAAGGATTATTTGCTAAGTAGCAATAGACACTGACACTAGTGGGTAAGCTTCTGCCCCAGCCTCTATCTCAGGGATGTTCAGATCATGGGCTCCAGACTCTCCATGACAACCACCTGGACTGTGTTTTAAAAATGCAGATTCCAGGCCCTGAATTAAAATTCTCAGGTTGGGCCTATGAATTTACATTTCAGCAGGTTCCCCAGATGGTTCCTTTTTAATGTAATATTGGATGCATGACTTACATGCTACCTTTATGTATTATATGAGGTTGTGAAGCAGAATAAGAAGCCCCAATAAACCCTCTACCATCTTAAGAACTAGAAATTACCAACACCTTGGTAGTCTCCTTGCCTGTCCCCTTCCACTGTCTCTCCAACTAAAGAGGCAACAACATCCTGAATTGGGAGTTCATTATACCCTGTGTGTGTATTATATATAAATAATGTTTGTGTAATATATATTATATTAATTAATATAATTAGTATTATATAATTAATATGTATGTTAATGTATAGTTAACATACTATATTAATTAATATATAATATATATTCTTATACAAATATTCACATACTATATATAGTCAGGGGGAATATGTGTGTTCATATTTGTGTGTATATAATACACACACAGGGCGCCTGGGTGGCTCAGTTGTTAAGCGTCTGCCTTCGGCTCAGGTCATGATCCCGGGGTCCTGGGATTGAGTCCCACATCGGGCTTCTTGCTCTGCGGGAAGCCTGCTTCTCCCTCTCCCACTCCCCCTGCTTGTGTTCCTGCTTTCACTCTCTCTCTCTCTGTCAAATAAATAAAATCTAAATATATATATATATATATAATACACACATACATTCACATACCACATATATTTAGTTTTGCTTATTTTTAAACTTCATTTAAGAATTGTACCACAGTGCCCGGCAAAGCAGAAGATTAGAGTGATAAGGGTATGATCTCTAGTGTTAAGCTGCCTGTGTTCAAATTCTAGCTCAGTCATTTAGTATCTGTGTGACCTTAGGCAATTTACTTAATGTCTGCATGATTTGGTTTCCACTTTCATAAAATAGGAGTGATAATAATATCTAAACTTTTAGGGTCTTGGTAGAAGTAAATGAGCTAACACATGTAAAGTACTTAGACTAGTGCCCTCCACGGAGTAAGTGCTCTGTCAGTATTACTATTTTTATTTTGAAATTTGCTTATTTCGGCCAGCATTATGTGTGTAGGACTCACGAGTGCTCTGCTATCCCTGTGGTTCATTCTTACAGAGTTGCTCTAAGTGTCAGTGTGGTAAATAACTGGACCACGAGTTATATACCCATTCTCTACTTAATGGATTATCATCATCGTCTCCAGTTCTTTACTTTTACAACAATACTACTACGAACATTCTTCTATACATCTCCTAGGAGACGTGCAGACTCTCCTCTGGGGTGTGTTGCGGGACTGCGGTTGCCGGGTCATAGATGGGTGGGGCCGAGCGCTTCCCGCAGCGCTGGTATCAGGGCCGGGCCCTAGACTCCTGTTGTTTCACATCTGCACCACTATTTGGTTTTATCAGACTCCAGAATTTTAATGCATTTATTTTTTCTAGAATTTTATTTATTTATTTGAGAGAGAGAGAGTGAGAGAGCACGAGCAGAAGGAAAGGCAGAGGGAGAGGGAGAGGGAGAAGCAGGCTCCCCACTGAGCAGGGAACCCCATGTGGGGCTCCATCCCAGAACCCTGGGATCATGACCTGAGCCGAAGGCAGACGCTTAAATGACTCAGCCACCCAAGTGCCCCTAATGCATTTATTTTTAAGGCTTGGAGAAACATTCTGGCTCAAGATTTTGGTGAAAATGAGGTATACCTTTTGAAAAAAAAGTTGAATAATTTGCCTTTGTTGACTTCACACTTGAGGAAGCCTAAAGGCCTTCCCTCACTCCTTCTCAGACCCTCCCTCCATCACCCCTTCCTACTGTGGTTCTTCTCTGCCCCCGCAATGCTGCACCATGTGTCCCCCCTACTTCCCTGACCACTCTCTCCTTTCTCCTCCCTCTCTGCTGATCTCGTTTATCCCTTGCTGCCCTTCCAGGCTGCCTGGGTTTGAATCCTGACACTTTTCCGCTCCCCACTGTGTAACTACAGACTAATTTGTTAATCTTGCTGTGTCTCAGTTTCCCTAGCTCTACCTCACCTGGTAGAGTGAGCATTTGATGTAAAGCACCCAAAACAGGGTCTGGCATGTGTTAAGTGCTCACTAACGTTAGCTGCCATTATTCCCTTCATCTTAAGTTTGCAGGGCAGCAGACTCCGAGATCTGTCTGCAGGAGATTTACTGGGGAGTGTCCTCTGTATCAGCACCCCGTAGGGTTGTCAGAAACAGAGAGGGCAGAGAACCATGACTCAGTAACAACAAAGGTCTCAGCCAATCCTGCAGGAGCTCTGGAGCTGATGGCCTTTCAGAACCCCCCAAACTGGGGCCCGAGGTCAAGTCTTTCATCTCCCACATCCACCAGTCACCGGGTGCCTGCCTGGAAAAGGGACAGTTGGGCAAGGCAGCTCTCTTCAGCTTTTTTGAAAACAAAGGCCAGAGACAGCTCCAGCTGGGCCACTACCAGTGGCCCAGAGACAAGGGCTTCAGTCCTAAAGGGGGTGGGGTCGGCTGTCCACTGCAATATTCACTATATTTCTTCTGTATTTTCTCCCGTGGAAACCACTCAGGTTATTTCTTGCTTTTAAATTGTATTCGACTTTGTTCTCCCTTGACACAGGTTGCCATATGGTAACAAAAAAACCCTATGTCATTTTGAGGACAAAAAGAGTCTACTTTATTTGGCATTTTAGGAACTAAAGTCAGTTGCAGGTTGACTTCTACTTTGTCGGTTTTGGTGGTATTGCATGGAACTAGCCAGAGTCTCCCGTGCTATGTGTCTATGCTATATTCATTAACAACAAACAGCATAAAAACATACAGCCCTTCAGCAACGTTGCTGTTAATTGATGCCGAGCTACATCAATCTACTGTTTATCTTTCCTATTAAATTCCAGAGGTACCATAGCAAAGAAAAGTTAATACTGCTAAGAGTCCATGTTCTTCATCTGTAAAATGGTTAAAATTTACCTATCTCAAAGGATTCTATGGGGGAAAATGTACAAAAAGAAAGTCCAGTGAAGAAATGACCACTGTCAGTATAAGGTGTTAAATCATCAAAGCATATGACAACATTGCCTTTGTTGCACATTTATAAAAAAGAACTTAAAAATCCTAGTAATCCTAAACAATCCTCAAAACCATACTGACCACCAGCATAGATGGTGACCTCAGAGGCCACTCAGTGTTGAAAACTTTCAACAACAGACTCATTTACTCACCTTCATTCATGACGGGAAAATCTAGATGAATACTCTCTTTAAGAAAAGAACAGTTCAGATAAATGTCACATGGCTAGCAATAACCAAAAGCTGATTAAATATCGAGTGCCTATAATCCAATTTAGAGTGTTTGCTCACTTTTTCTGCTTTCTAAAAGCTGATCAATAAAAATAGACTTGGAGTTTTTGTGTGTGATCACAGGCAATATTGAGACATACTTTGATCACAGATATGCCAGGCATCCTCTGGCTTTCATTGATCTACATGGTACCGAGTGCCTAGCGTGAAAATAGCAGTAGGCAAAGATTAAGGCCTCCTTACAAAGAAAAGAGCAAGGACCCCTCTATACTTGAAGGATAGGTAGGGAGCAAGTAAGATGAAGCTACAGGTCTTTGAAAGGCTTTCTTTCTACAAACCCATGTATGAATGGTGACTAACAATGATGGGACATTTTTTTCTTCCTCTGTCTATATTAACATGGTTTCTGCACATAATTTTCTCCTGTATTTTTTTTCTCTTTTCCCCATTTTCTCTTAAATAGAGAACAAAAATCAATTCCTTTTTCAACAAAACACAACACAAAGAATGAACTGAGAAGAGTTCTCTACCCAAGAGCCTGGAAGACCCCTTTATCTACCTGAGGAGATTATACCTGCCTCTTGGACCACTGCCCCCACCCCTTGCTTCTTGTCATAGTCATAGCATTTGATTCTCCTCTTTCCTGTTGTTCTTTTTCTTTGCACATTGAGCCAGTTAGGCATTTCTTTGCTAAATCACTAGAGGATACAACCAAAGAAAATGCAATCAATACAGCCAAGTTGCTGAAGTACAGATTCCTTTAATAAGTAGTAAAGTAGTTGCTGACTTGCCATATGCCAGCAATACAACAACTACAACCACATTTCAAGAACTCTACTGAATTATTTTCTATTCCCTGCTTGTTCCTCTTGTGACCACTGGAATCTATTTGTTTCCCTGCAACCAGGACAGTAATCTACCTGGACAATTTCTATTTTACAAGGGCTATTCAAACTACCTTAAATGAAACCTGTCCTACTCTCAAACATCAGTTACCTGCTCAGGCTCTCCCATTCAGCTTCGGTCTCTGCTCTGAGAAACACACCTATTTAACAACTGACAGTGATGATCAACATTCCCCAGTGACAAAGTGATGAGAACTTTCCTAGAGTAGTGTGTTGTCTCTGCAAAACAATGTGTCTTCTATGAAGACTCAGGCAATTCTTCTTAAAGTAAATAAATCATTCATTAGCCTCATAAATGTCTACCCATTTCCATTTCACAACACAATCATAATAACCATTCATTGGACACTTGTGTGCCAGGCCCTACCTTACAGGTTTGTCCAAGGTGGTCCACTTAGTAAGTGGTGGAGCTGAGGTTTGAACCTCGATCTCTGACTCTAAAGGCCATGCTTTTAATCACCACATGCTTTCTCTATTTATTTATTAATAATTAGTACATGAGAGAATGTAAATGAAGGGCCTTGCACAATACAAAGCTCACAAATACTTCTCTTCTGCTCACCTGAATCATACAATAGTGATACTGTATGTGAGCCTGATGTAAGTAGAGAAACATGAAGCCCCAAATGCCATATGAGGAATTAAAAATAAGGTGGTCACTTAGTTTAGTGAAGGGACACTTGTGTGGTTTTTTTTTTCATCCTTAAGCCAAGAATATAGTTAATTTAGCTTGATGTCAACGATTAATTGCAGAATACAATACAGGAAAAAGGTATTCCTAAATATTTGTTGAGTATTACTTGTTCTCAGTGAGTACATAAGTAGCTTTTCTTCAAGGCCACACTGAGATTACTAATGATAATAATTATAATGATTAACTTTATTAAGCATACATTATAAGCCAGCTAATGTTTGAGACATTTTACATACTGTATCCAATTTAACCTTTAAATAAAACCCTATGAGATCAGTTGTATTATCCCTATCTTACATAAGTAAACATTAGGACTCTATAAAGTAAGTGTCTTGACCAAAATCACAGAAGCAGATAGTGAAGTTAGAATTAAAACTCAGATATGCCTGAATCCAAAACCTTCCCTCTTTATATGTTCTTCACTTGAAATTTATTTACAGATATCTCTCTGAGCACCTACAGAGTGTCACACATTAGGCTAGGTTGCAGGGGTAGCATACTGAACAATACAGATCGGATGCCAGCCCTCATCAATTCTTCAATCAGGTACAAAACCAACATGACAAATATTAATATATGCTAAATGAGGCAAAAGAGCCATATGGAGTGTTATGGGAACATAATTATAAAGAAATATCTAACCTAGTTTAGGGAGTCAGTGAAAACTGTACTGTGAAAGAAACATTTAATTTGAAGCTTGAAGAATGAGTATGAGATAGCCAAACAAAGGAGAATAAAAGAATACTGGGGCAAAAGCAATAGCATGTTTGAAGGACTGGAAGCAAGATAATATGGCTCATTGGAGGAACCATGAGGTCCAATGAAACTGGAACACAGAACTGCTCTATTACAGGCACTGACGGGGAGGAGTTGCTATCAGAGAGCCAAGGATGAAGTATAAGTAGACAAGGACCAAATCACCATGTGCATGTCAACCCCCATAAAGATACTGGACTTTATGCTAAGGACATAAGGAGGCATGTAAAGGGTTTAGGAGAAGAGCAGTTATGTGCTTGGAGGAAGGGCAAGAGTGGAAAGAGGGAGCTACAGTCTGCCTTAGATATTGTACAAAGTCACAGAGAAAGAGAAGACTTTTTTTCTTAAGGGACATGGACTCTAAAGAAGGATATAACAATATGGTAACACTTACTGAGAACCTCATGCCATAAATTCACTTGTGGATATTTACTGATCACCTACTTTGGTGCCCCGCATTGTTCTAGGCACTGAGGAGGCAGCAGTGAACAAAAATGCACCAAAAAATGCCTACAGTCATGGAACTTATATTTGAGATTTGAGTGCCAGACGCTAAGTACTTTGCAGATGTTAACTAGTTGAGCCTCACCCCAGCCCTATGATGTGGGCTATCCAATTATTTAACCTCACAAAGATACAGGTGCAGGGTGGTCAAAGACTGCCCAAGATTTCCCTGCAGGTCTGTCTGGTTTCCAGAGCTGTGGGATAAATGCAAGAGACAGAGAAGAACTCAGGGAGGAAAGCCTAAAGCATGGCATCTAAAGGGACTGTGGCAGTGGGAGCAACTCAGGGTCCCACAAACACTGAATCCACAAGCTTTAATTTCAGTCTTGCCAAAGGTGATTTTAAAGTTTTCCATGATTGAGGGGCACCTGGGTGGCTCAGTCGTTAAGCGTCTGCCTTCTGCTCAGGTCATGATCTCAGGGTCCTGGGATCGAGCCCCGCATCGGGCTCCCTGCTCAGCCGGGAGCCTGCTTCTCCCTCTCCCACTTGGTAAAGCCTCCGACTTTTGGTTTTGGTTCAGGTCATGATCTCAGGTTGGAGATCTCAGGGTCATGGGATCAAGCCCCACGTCTGGCTCTGTGCTCAGTGCAGAGTCTGCTTGTCCCTCTCCCTCTGCCCCTCCCCGCCCCCGCTTTTTCTCTCTCTCTTTCTTAAATAAATAAATAAAATCTTTAAAAAAAAAGCTTTTCATGATCTTTTGTTTTGCTTTGTTTTGCAACAAAACCATCATTGCCTTGTAGTATTTCTTTCCATTAGTAAATTCCATCCTCTGCTTGGCACAAAAATTAGCTGTGTCCCTGGGAGAGACAGCATACTTGATGGGCTGTCTCCACGGGACATGGCACTGTGATGGATCAGCTGGGGGTCTGGCTGACAGGAAGTCAGTGCCCACAGCTGCCCACTGATTTTCCTTCCATCCTGTTCTCCCTTCTCTTCACTGAGTTTTTAACGAAGGAAACTTTGCTTTGCTTTAAAATCAGGAACCAGATCCTCTGTTTGATCTCCCTCCATCGTTATGCTCCTGAGCTCCTTAGTGATCAATACTTCTCAGGAACTAGGATCAAGAAACCATCTTAACATTGGTTTCTGGAAGAATGTGTTTTGGGACACTTCCCTCAAACTCCCCGTAAAGACAGTGGGAATGAATGTGAGAATCAGATGACTCTTTAGTCCATTAACAGGCATAGCCTGGCCTGGAAGATGTCTCCCTCCATTCTTTGGGTCCCTTCTTCCCCCTATCTTTTGCCCAGCTGAACTGGTGTGGATTCCCTGACTTTGTTCAGACCCTTTAACCATGTCATGGGTTACCCATGAGATGTTTTCAGTATCAGGTGAGTAAAAACCACTGCCTGGTTTGTATCTGAGGAAATGGGGAGGAGGAATGAGAGGACAGGCAATTCACTCATCATAGTCAAATCAGGCAAGAGTTAATTCTAATTTATACCTGAACCACCTTATAAACTCCCCAAAGATGCCACTCCCACCGCAGGATTGTTGCACATGGCTCCCTGTGTCAGGAACAAAACTGTCACCAAATCTCATCCAAGTTCCCATCCCCTTACCAGTTCTCTCCCATTCATCTGTCAGCTCTCAGCCCCAGGCTTCCCTGAGCCCAGGTGGGTGGTGCTCTTCTGACCTTCTCTCTCACAGAGTCAGACTCTTTTCCTCCATAACACTTTACCCTCCTTGTGTTTATGCACTTGTTGTGAGATTCTGTCATTAATTCAGTGTTCTTCCTTCACCAGACCATGACAGCAGGAGGCTTTTGCCCTTGGCACAATGCTTGATGATAGGAGAAGCCCAAAAATATTTGTTGAATAAATGAATGAAGCCAGATTATCAAAATGGGAGTTTACTTTCCAAAGGAAAAAAAAAAAGTCTTTAACTGGTCATAGGAAATGGACAGAACTCTGTGTGTCAGGGACAAATAGAAGTCACCCATGAGAGTCTGAAGACAAAGAGGTAAGGTTAGCCTTGAATATGATCGAACTTTCTCATATTCACATGGTGTCCCTTATGGTATCCCCTCAGTTAATGGGGATCAGCAGAGGAACCTCTCTAAGCCAGCAGAGGTAAAACTTATTCTGCCAACCTCTGGGAAAAAACAATCTGATCAATTAATTCATGCATCAGTAGGTATTTAGCACTGATAAGGTTTTCAGTAGCAATCCTGTAAGCATTATCCTGTAAGGGATTATAAGGGAAGTGTTAATATAAACATGGCCCCACTCTCAAGGAGCTCATGTTACAGTGTATGGGCTTTAAATTCAAGTTTGGTTAATTTGTAACTGGTTGGTTGCAGAGTGTCAATTCATTGGGAATACAAACCTGAAACTTTTATTGAACCTTCCTATCCAATTGAGTAGTGGGTCCCTGGACAGCATCACAGCTTAATCTTTTAGCTTCCTAAATTCTATGGCTATTAGAACAGCCTCAGTTTAGCATTTAAGGTTTAATGCCATTTTATGTATAAATCTTTTACATCAAATTCAAGAATCATCTCCTCCTCATAAACTTCAGTGCTAGCTAGATCTGTCTTTGCTTTGCCAAACATCTACCTTAACAAGATGAAGCTGCTGCCCACTCATGGGTTAGTTGCTCTAGCTCATTGTTGACAGGATACAACGTCATGGTTCATGAGAGCAATAGTGGGCCCCACTGACAGGGTTTGCTCTTGTGCAGATCTTCTATGTACTAGCCATCCCCTTCCAGACTTGTCCTCCTTATCAGTCTGACCTCCACCTTTATGTCATTACCCATTGATGTACGTACACCTTTCCCTCAGCTCCAGCACCCAAAACCCATCAGCAGGTTTAGGTTCCCCAATATCACCTTTCTGCCAGAGTCAACATCTCCATACTTTCTGGGAACTGGGCACTTGAAGGGAGCATGTTGGCATCCTTCTTGGGCAGACCATCCCACATATCATTTTTTCCAATTCTGTCTCTCCTATTCACATGGTACAGAGCATGTTAAGAGTCAACTGGCTAAGAAGAAATCAGCTGAGGAATGAAATATCAATAACTTCCTTTCATGCAGAAACTACCAATCTTTTCAATTCTTGGACAGTCTTCATTTACCTTGACTTCAGGAAGGGAAGCACCTCCCATGGGCTGGAAGTGCAAAGTCTCTCTCCATGAATTGTGCATCCTAAGGTGACTCTTCTCCACTTTCAGTCCTCTGACCCTTTTATACTAGCAAAGGGGGAAAGAGAGGTTGGTAGGAAAGCTGGGATCTGAACTGGTACCTAGAAAATGATCTGACAGATCCTTGAGTTTAGAATGTCAGGCACTTAGAACCTTTTTCTTCACCTTTGGGTTTTAGCACCAATTCAGGACTACAGAAAATCTCATTCAATGTCTGGTCACATATACCATAAAGGAAGAGCCGATAAAGCATGTGGCCTTGAGTGAACCAGGTAATCAGTGAATCTGTCCGTTTCCATGTTTCTATGTCCCTATGTTCAACTTTTCTCCATTCCCACTTAAGCCAAAAAATAAAGATCCCCTTTCCAAGGCTAATCCCTCCTGCCAACCTGACTTCTTCTCCTTCAGTTAGAAGATAAATCTTCTTTCTTAGGATCCTTGACTTCACCCTATGGCTATGTTTACATATTCCCTATGTCAGTAAACTTTCATGCAAGCCATTCTGCTAAATTAGTCAAGTGACCTTCCCATATCTCTCTTCACTTTTACCCCAAATTCTCACATTTATCACTAACTTCCTTCATTTCCAATTCCACTCAACACTCAATCCTTTTCAGTTTCACTTCAAATTCTGCTACTATTCAGAAACCCTTCCCATGAAGATCCAGTGACCTAACTACCAAATTCATTTTTTTTCCTTCAGTCTGTAGGAAAAAACTGAGAAAAATGGATATAAATATAAAGGCTAAATGGGTCAAAGATGGGGCTGAGGTTTAGGATATTTCAAAAAATCCTAGCTAAGTGGAGATGAGAATGGGAACAAAAGCAGGTCAGGAAGAAACAAGGACAGGTCCTGGGGAGGTGTCTGCATGACCAGCTGGTGACAGACCCATACTTATGGCCAAACAAATATGAGTGTGCAGGTGGGTCAAATTAGACGCAGAATGAGGAGAAAAGCATCCTTTCAAGCCCTCTAATTCTGTGGTTCCTGTAACTCCTCTGTTTCTGAAGAATATTATAGAAGTCAAAAGAGGATGAGGTCTCACTACCCTGGTGACTAGTCATCATTCCACATATTTACAAATCTAAAAACTATATATCCTTGAATTTTCTCTTTTTAAGGAAAGTAGACACAAGAACTCCTCAGCCAGTGTTTCCCAAAATGTGTCCCATGACATGTCCCTATTTAGCAAGCCTCATAAGGGCTGCTGTAATCCCCAGTGCCTAGAAAATACCTGGTTCAGGTACTCAAAACTATCTGTCACATGAGTAAAAGAATGAATGTTACATGCATACACATACACCCACCACTGTTTGTTTGGGTTTTGGGGTTTTTTTTTTTTTTGTAAAGTTTGAAAAAAATTTTTTGAAAAAAGTTTGAAATAAAATTTCTTTGCTGCAAGGCAGCTTAGAGCCTTATGTAATTATGACAAAATACAAGGCACTTCTCAAATATTTTCAAACATAAGACCATTTCTCCCCACAGAGCTTCCAAATGTATATGTTTTGAGAAAACATCCCTAGATATTGCTGGTAACACAGTGCCAGGGCCAACACCTCTCCAACTCTAATTCACCTCCCCTTCTCCCTTTATAAGCATATAAGAGGACTGCCAGCCTCTAGAGATGTCCCATTCTTCAGAAATACATGAAACACAACTACACAAAAGCTAAAGCAGGTGAATTCAAACAGTTGATTAAGGCACTATAAGAACAAGAGGGTTTAAATTAACTGCCTAGTTGAATGAACTAGATCTCCTTGTTTTGCTCCAAATGTCCATGTAAAAATGTAGCCTTGGACAAGAGTACACCTACCATTTAGAAAGAAGTACAGCATTTACATTATTAGCATTTGAAGTTGGTGTTTTGGAGTTATTGAAAACTTCACAAGGCTGTTATGAGAACTAAATTAGATTATATATGTTCTAGCATGTAGTAGTCTTCAAAAACCAGATGTTACAACTAGGTAGATACAAAGAGGGGACGATAGTAATAGAGTAGGAGGACTATAGGCTCACCTCCTCTGAATACAGCTAGATAACTATCAAATCATCCTATATACCCCAGAGATTGAACTGAAGACTAGCAGAACAAACTCCACAACTAAAGGTAAAGAAGAGGCCACATAAAAGAAGGTAGGAAGTGCAGACATGCAATTTGGGAGAGAAACAGACAATGATTGCTGCAGTGGGGAGGGAGCCACAGTCACAGAGAAGGGCGAGAGATAGACTAGCACAGGGGGGCTCATGGGGAAATGAAACCCCATAGCAACTGGCTTGGAAAACAAGAGAGACCAAATTTCATGACTTCTGGCAATCAACAGGGCTTAAAGCCTGGAGCTTTAAAGGTCAGCATGCTTGGCTCTAGGAGGCATTGTGCTGCTCTTGAAGAGAAGGAAGGCAAACATCCTGCAGACACACAGCATGGAAACAGAAATCTAAAGAGCCCCTGGAGCACACAGAGGGGAGTTTATGTGCTCAACTTGAAGCATGTCCCAGAGAGGCAGCATTCATGGAGAGACCCCTCTGGGTCCACAAAGGAACTGGCAGATGTCATTTACCTCTCCCAACCTTCAGCATAAGCATAGGGCCACCTGTAGGAACCAGTGCCACTCACTACCTAACTTGCTTACACCTTCCCCTGCCCCCTGCACTCCAATGGAGCTGCCATTCACAGTTACACTTACCTCAGTCCCAGCGCAGCAAGTACCATGCCACTGAAGACTTGCCCAAACATCTGCCCACACCATGTCTCCCAACCTGCGAGTGTTGCAGGGCCTCGGTTCCAGCAGTGGTGGAGATAAGTCATATATCACAAGCAGACCAGAGCACACCTAGTTAAAACTCATCACATTCAGGCCAGGGACCAAACACTGCCCACAACAAGCAAAGAGAGCCTCTGCAGATGAAGGATAAAGTAGCCAGGACACAAGAGCAGAGCACAAACAGTACATACTGGGGACACTACCAGAAGTGCAAGACCCTTCAGGGCACTGCACAACCTCTTCTTCATAAAGCTACTACCCTCAAGAACAGGAGACATAGCTGACTTTCAAACATACACAAGGAGGCACAAAGATTTAGACAAAATGAAAAGACAGAGAAATTTATCACAAATGAAAGAAGAGTAAAAGACCATGGTCAGAGATCTAAGTATAACAGATATAAGTAACATGCCTGATAGAGAACTTAAAGTAATGATCATAAGGATCTTGCCTTGAGAAAAGAGTGAGAAAAGACATGAATGAGTTCCCTTAACACAGAGATAAGAATAACATAGTGGAAATAAAGGACTCAATAAATAAAGAAACACACTTGAAGGATTGAACAGAAGGCTAAAAGAAGCAGAGGAGTGAATTAGTGACCTAGAAGACAAAGTAATGGAAAGTAAAGAAGCTGAACAAAACAGAGAAAAAAGAATTATGCGAAACAAGAATAGACTTAGGGAACTCCATAACTCCATCAAAGGTAATAACATTTGCATTTAGGAATCCCAGAAGAAGAAGAGAGAGAAAAGGGGACAAAAAATTTATTTGAAAAGATAATAGCTGAAAACTTCCTTAATCTGGGGAAGGAAACAGATATCAAGATCCAGGAGACACAGAGACCCACCAACAAAATCAACAAATGTAGATCCACACCAAGACATATTGTAAGTAAAATGGCAAAATATAGTGATAGAGAAAAATTTTTAAAGCAGCAAGACAGAATCATGGGTCACTACATCAAAAACTAATGATGTATTGAATGGTGACTAACAGAACATAATAAAATTAAATTAAATTTTAAAAAAAGGCAGCAAGACAAAAAAAAAAAAAAAAAAAGACAGTTACATACAGGAGGAAACCCATAAGGACAGCAGGGGATTTTTCAGCAGAAATTTTCCAAGCCAGGAGGGTGTGGCATGATATATTCAAAATGCTGAAGGGGAAAAATCTGCAGTCAAGAATACTCTATCCATCAAGACTATCATTTCAGAATAGGAGAGATGGAGAGTTTCCCAGACAAACAAAAACTAAAGGAGTCCATGACCACTAAACCAGCCCTGCAAGACATAGTAAAGAGGATTCTGTAGGTGGAAAGGAAAGACCAACAGTGGCAGTATAAAGGTTAGAAAAACAAAAGCAGTAAATATTTTTGTAAAATATCAGTCAAGGAACTCACAACATAAAAAGATGTAAAATATGACACTATAATGTGGGTGTGTGGGGGGGGTGGGAGAAGAGTAAGAATAGGTTCAAACATAAATGACCATCAACTTAATATAGACTCTTATACGCAGAAGAGTTATATACAAACTTAATGGTGACCATGAATCAAAAAACCACTAATAAATATGCAAAGAAAAGGGGGACATAAATCCAAATAAAGAAAGCCAGCAAAGGGCGCCTGGGTGGCTCAGTTGGTTAAGCGACTGCCTTCGGCTTAGGTCATGATCCCGGAGTCCCGGGATCGAGTCCCACATCGGGCTCCCTGCTCGGCAGGGAGTCTGCTCCTCCCTCTGACCCTCTTCCCTCTCGTGCTCTCTATCTCTCATTCTCTCTCTCTCAAATAAATAAATAAAATCTTTAAAAAAAAAAAAAGAAAAGAAAACCAGCAAACCACAAAAGAGAGAAAGACAAAAAAGAATCAGAGAAAATCTTCAGAAACAACCACAAAGCAGGTAATAAAATGATAATAAATACACATCTATCAATAATTACTTTGAATGTAATGGGCTAAATGCTCCAATCAAAAGACATAGGGTGAAAGGGTGTATAAGAAAAACAGACCCATCTACACACTGCCTACAAGAGATCATTTTAGATCCTAAGACACCAGCAGATTGAAAGTGAGGGGATGGACATCAAAAGAAAGCTGGAGTAGCAATACTTATATCAAACCGGACTTGAAAACAAAAACCATAACAAGAGACAAAGAAGGACACTATATAATAATAAAAGGGACAATCAACAAGAAGATATAACAATTGTAAATATGTATGCACCCAATATGGGAGTGCCCAAATACATAAAACAATTAATAACAAACATAAAGGAACTAATTGATAATAATACAATAATAGTATGGGACTTTAATGCCCCATACACATGAAAAGACAGATCACCTAACAGAAAATCAACAAGGAAACAATGGCTTTGGATAACACACTGGACCAGATGGAATTAACAGATGTATTCAGAACATTCTGTCCTAAAACAGCAGAACATACATTCTTCTCAAGTGCACATGAGACATTCTCCAGAAGAAATCACATGTTACCCCACAAAACAAGCCTCAATAGATTCAAGATCAAAGGCACACTGTGCTTCTTTTATCATCACAATGCTATGAAACTGAAGTCAGACAAAAGAAAAAATCTGGAATGATCACAAATACTAACATGCTACTAAACAATGAATGGGTCAACCAGGAAATAAAAGAAGAAATAAAAAGTACATGGAAACAAATGAAAATGAAAACACGATGGTCCAAAAGTTTTGGATTGCAGCAAAAGCAATTCTAAGAGGGAAATCTACAACAATACAGGTCTATCTCAAGATGGAAAAAAAATTTCAAACAATTAACCTTACACTTAATGAGCTAGCAAAAGGACAATAAGCAAAACTTAAACCAGCAGAAGGAAGGAAATAATAAAGATTACAGCAAAAATAAATGATACAAAAACTAGATTAATTAAAATAAAATTTTAAAAATTAAATAAATAAAACAGATCAATGAAACCAGGAGCTGGTTCTTTGAAAAAAATCAATAAAATTGATAAACCTCTAGCCATACTTATCAAGAAAAAAGAAGAAAGGACTCAAATAAATAAAATCACTAATTAAAGAGGAGAAATAACAACCAATGCCACAAAAGCACAAACAATTATAAGAAAATATTGCGAAAACTATATGCTAACAAATTAAACAATCTAGAAGAAATGGATAAATTCCTAGAGCCATATATATAAATACTAAAATCAAAAGTGGAAGAAATAGAAAATCTGAGCAGACCAATAACCAGCAAAGAAATTGAATCAGTAACCAAAAATCTCCCAACAAACAAAAGTCCAGGATCACATGGCTTCACAGGCAAACTCTATCAAACATCTAAAGAAAAATGAATACCTATTCTTCTCAAACAATTCCAAAACATAAAAAAGGAAGGAAAACTTCCAGATTCATCCTATAAGGCCAGGATTATCCTGATACCAAAACCAGATAAAGACACCACTAAAAAAGAGATCTTCAGGCCAATATCCCTGATGAACACAGATGCAAAAATCTTCAACAAAATACTAGCAAACTGAATCTAACAATACATTAAAAAATCATTCACTACAACCCAGTGTGATTTATTCTCAGTTGCAAGGGTGGTTAATATTTGCAAATCAAACAACATGATACATCACATCAATAAAAGAAGGGATAAGAACCATATGATCATTTCAGTAGACACAGAAAAAGCATTCATTCATGATAAGAACACTCAACAAAGTATGTTTAGAGGGAACATACTTCAATGTAATAGTGGCCATTTATAAAATACCCACAGCTAACAACATCCTCCATGGGGAAAAACTAAGATCATTTCCCCTAAGATCAGGAACAAGACAAGGATGTCTGCTCTCACCACTTTTATTCAACATAGTACTCAAAGTCTAGCCACAGCAATCAAACAAAAAGAAACAAAAGACATCCAAATCAGTAAGGAAGAAGTACCATTTTCAGATGACACAATACTATATATAGGAAACCCAAACAGACTCCACCAAAAAATTGCTAGAACTGATACACAAACTCAGGAAAGTCACAGGATACAAAATCAGTCTACAGAAATCTGTTGCATTTCTATACACCAATAAAGATGCAGCAGAAAGAGAAATTAAGAAAACAATCCTACTTACAATTGCACCAAAAATAATAGGATACCTAGGAATAAACCTAACCAAAGAGGTAGAAGACCTGTACTCTGAAACCTATAAAACACTGATGAAAGAAATGGAAGAAGACACAAAGAAACAGAAAGACATTCCATGCTCATGGATTGGAAGAACAAAAAGTGTTAAAACGTCTATACTACCCAAGGCAATCTACAGATTTAATGCAATCCCTATCAAAATACCAAGAGCATTTTTTTCACAGAACTAGAACAAACAATCCTAAAATTTGTATGGAATGACAAAAGACCTCGCATAGCCAAAACAATCTTGAAAAAGAAAAACAAAGCTGGAGGCATCACAATTCTGGACTTCAAGTTATATTACAAAGCTGTGGTAATCAAAAAAGGATGGTACTGGGACAAAAATAGACACACAGATCAAGGGACACAAAATAGAAAATTCAGAAATAAACCCACAACTCTATGGTCAATTAGTCTTTGACAAAGTAGGGAAGAAGATCCAGTGGGAAAAAGTCTCTTCAACAAATCATGTTGGGAAAACTGGACAGCAACATGCAAAGGAATGAAACTGGACCACTTTCTTATACCATACACAAAAGTAAATTCAAAATAGATTAAAGACCTAGATGTGAGGCTTTAAAGCAAAAAATTTTAGAAAAGAGCACAGACAGTAATTTCTCTGACATCAGCCATAATAACTTTTTTCTAGATAGGTCCCCGGAGGTAAGGGAAACAAAAGCAAAAGTAACTACTGGGACTACATCAAAATAAAAAGCTTTGGCTTATTTTGTTCCCAAGTGAGGGGCAAAATCAATAAGACTAAAAGGCAACCTGCAGAATAAGAAAAGATATTTGCAAATGACATATATCTAATAAAGGGTTAGTATCCAGAATATGTAAAGAATTCATCAAACTCAATACCCAAAATACAAATAATCCAATTAAAAAATGGGCAGAAGATATGAACAGACATTTTTCCAAAGACACCCAGGTGGCCAACAGACACATGAGAATATGTTAATCATCACTTACTATCAGGGAAATGCAAACCAAAACTACAATGAGATATCACCCCACACCTGTCAAAATGACTAAAATCAACAACACAAAAAACAACAGGTATTGGCAAGGATGGGGAGAAAGAGGAATCCTCTTACACTGTTGATGGAATTCAAACTTTGCAGCCACTGTGGAAAACAGTATGGAGGTTCCTCAAAAAGTTAGAAATAGCACTACCTATGAACCAGCAATCCTACTACTGGATATTTACTGAAAGAAGAGAGAAACACTAATTCAATGGGATACATGCACCCCAGTGTTTATAGAAGCATTATTTACTAATAGCCAAGATATGGAAACAGCCCAAGTGTCCACTGATTGATGAATGGATAAAGAAGATGTGGTATATATCTACCATGGAATATTATCCAGCCATAAAAAAGAATGAAATCTTGCCATTTGTAAAGACACAGTTGGAGCTAGAGAGTATCCTGCTAAGCAAAATAAGTCAGTCAGAGAAGGACAAATATCATATGACATTACATTTCAAGATGTGGGATTTAAGAAACAAAACAAATGAACAAAGGAAAAAAAGATAAAGAGAGAGACAAACCAAGAAACAGACTCTAATTATAGAGAACAAACTGATGCTTACCAGAGGGGAGAGGGGTGGGTGAAAGAGCTGATGGAGATTAAAGAGTGCACTTATTGTGATGAGCACTGGGTGATTTTTGGAAGTGTTGAATCACTATATCGTACACCTGACATTAATATAACACTGTATGTTAACTAACTTGAATTAAAATAAAAACTTTAAAAAACAGGTAGATCCAAAGGGCATATTGTGGAGATCATAAAGAATGTGAAAGAAAAGAATTCTAAAAATACAGTGAATTATGAAAAATTCTATATCACTGTTTGACAAGACTGGATTCCACTGATATGAGAAATCATGCTTCAATGAAAGTCAAAGGAATTTCGCTAAACCATTATTCAGCCAACGGCCAATGTGATAGAACACTTAATTTGTCTTTGTCAAAAGTTAGAGATGGAGCACTTAATTTATTTTAAATGTTGGTTAGAAAGGCCAATATGAAGATAGTTATTAATTACAACTTTTGTTTGAAAATGTTTTCATCATAAATATTTTTGCCTTTATTGTTTTTTCAGTCACATTACTTTAGTCAGAAGATCTAGGCATTTGAGGCAAATGTGGTATGTCCTTCAAGGCTTACGAAAGTTGGCTCATTTACCAAAAAATATTTAATTCATTAAGCAAATACTTACTTTGAGCACTTACTATAGACAAGACAATATGCTAGTTATTCTGAGGATACAGGATGGGTCTGATATGGGATTATTAACTCCTTCAGGGTCTTATAAACAAGAAAAACAGAAAAAGCCTGCACAAATAGACTATTACAAAATATAAATTTATATATGTCATAACTAATGTGCTGATAAAAATTTATTAGAACTCTGAATAGGACACATTTCATTGTATTTTAAGTTTTAATTTATATTTCAGATTTCCCTTGAGGGAAGGGTATGTTTTACCTATTTACAGATCTACAAGAACAGACATGTAATAGACATTCAACAAATATTTACTGAAGGAATGAAATGAAGGAATGAATGAAACTAAGGATTCTGGCATGTCTTCTTTTCAAGTAATGCTATTACAGAATCATCCTTTATTTGTATATTTCATATAAAATAAATGAATATTTCCTTGAGGCAAAAGGCCATACCATGGCTCATTTTATATTCTTCACAGAACCTGGTTGGTGCAGTTAATGCACAATAAAATTTTCTGAATAAAATGAATGAATTAATCACAAAGCATACTTTAACAATGTACAACAGATAAACAACTCTAATGCATTTGTCAAAACTCATAGAATTCTATGCAAAAAAGGATATATTTCAGTGTATGTTAATTTACGTCAATAAACTTTAAAAAAAAAACCTCTAAAAGGTTTAAATAATAAGAAAATTCGTTATGCCACAAAGCAAGAACTCTAGAGGTGAAGTGATTGCGAGTTCAGTTGGTTTAATGGCTCAACAACAGCATTAAGGATCCAAGTTCTTTCTCTCTGTTCTGCCATTTTGGGTGGTTCATTTTGTCTTCAGGGTAGTTCCTCTCATGGTTAGAAAATTCTACAACAGGGGCGCCTGGGTGGCTCAGATGGTTGGGGACTGCCTTCGGCTCAGGTCATGATCCTGGAGTCCTGGGATCGAGGCCCACATCGGGCTCCCTGCTCGGCGGGGAGTCTGCTTCTCCCTCTGACCCCCCCCCCCATGCTCTCTATCTCTCATTCTCTCTCTCTCAAATAAATAAATAAAATCTTAAAAAAAAAAGAAAAGAAAATTCTACAACAGTTCCTCATGTGACATCATCCAAACATTAAAACATCCAGAGGAAGAGAAAACCATCTCCTCTGTGTATCTTTTTAAAAAACAAGTTAACTTTTCTTAGTAGCCTCCCACAGACTTTTCCTCATGTTTTGGTGGCCAGGTTTGTCTCTTGTCTGTGTCCAAACCAAAGACTCCTAGAGGATGGAACTGCTTTGATTGGCTTAGAACATCAATTTGAACCCCATTACCCTCCATCCCACAGAGGCCCTGGGACCAGGCTTCCCTAGACACATGGCTCTCCCAGAAGTTTGTATATAACAAAATCACGTCTGTTGGGAAGTAAGGGTGGAAAGAAAGAAAGGATGCTAAATCAGCAACCAACAGTACAGTACAATGCTACGTGGAATGCTTTCTAGGTACTGAAAAAGTAAATTTCCATTTAGGATAAGACTAGAATTTCAGATACCAAGACAAAGTCTCAAGAGAACATGAACCCAAGTAAAGTGAGTTTTTTACTTGCTCCCCCTTCACTTCCATCACAGATGACCCTCATTCCCCCTCCAGATGTTCTGCCCTTAGCTAATTGCCAGTTACCAGAGACCCCCCCCAAAACCCTTCAGACCCCTACTCCTAGAGCCAGGCCTCACCTACACCTTAAAACCACTATTTCTCCTTCTATCAAAAGCTACCTAGATTCCCACCTATTTTTTAGGGTTTTAGTCTCAGCAATCTTATCACTTGTTGTTCCCCCCCACCCACTTCCTTTTAAACTGTTTTCAGGAATCCCAAACCCAATACCTCACCAAAGAAGTGCAGTTTCACAAGTTCCTGTGAAATAAAAATTGCCTCAATTAAAAAATAAATCTCATCTCTGAGTATAGTGTGTGACTCCGAGGCAGGCTGAAGAGGAAAAATCAGGGAAGGAAAGATTTCCCAGAGGCCAGCTGGTATGTATACACCATGTCCTTCATCACTGTCTTTCTCCTTCCTGTGCTCTGTAGGCTCTGTTCTTCTTGTATCAAGAGTGGGTGCTATATCATATCAAATACATGACATTTATGACAGCTGGAAAGCTGTGGAGAGAGGGATAAAGAAAGATGAGTAGTGGGGACCAAAGTCTCAGGACCTTCAAGGCAGCTGCTGAAGCTGTTGAATGGCTCACCTCCCCCTACAGGACGCCATGTGACATAGCAGCACACGCTTGGAAGGTACCATTTTGTTCATCTCCTGGCCTTCCTGCACTCTCATGTAAGAGAACCCAGTCACCAGCACCATCTCCAGCCTTCCTACACCAGAAACTTTTTCCTGGCCTTCCTTAACCTTTGCCAATAGTTCTCAAATATCTGTCAGTAAAATGTTTTCCAAAATTAAAAAATGAACTCCAAACATTCCCAAGTGGGAAGTTGAACTGAAAAACATCCAGTGTCTCCTTCCAACTCTAAGATACCATTGTCTTTCCTGTCAGATTACAAGCTGTTCATGTAGTAGGCTCTGGCCTGAGCTTACGTATGACCTGTAAAAACTCTAACATCTCTGTCGTTAGACAGAAAAACAACTGCTGCATCTAGGACATAGGGGAGAAGGCTTGTGTGTGTCAAATCTCCAGAAAGCCCAGGACTAGTGGTTCCCAATTGTTTATTCTAAGGAAAAGTTCAACAAGGCTGTGTGCGCACACACACACACAGCCTCCTACACAGGGGTGTATCAGAAAGAAAGCAAGGACAAACATGAGAGAGAAAGAGAGAAGAGAATGCTCTCTGTTTTGTGTTTTATTGTGTTGCACTAGAGAAAATACAAGCAGCCAGAGCTGAATTTCTTATTCTAGAAACCTCTTTCATCACAGTCAGATGACTGTTAATAATTGGGCAACTGACAGAGTGACACTAGTGCCATCCAGCTCTCACTACCACAGCCTGGCATCCTACTCCCAGCCTGCTGAGAGGTTTAGAATTAGTCACAGCCCAATGAAACTCAGCTGATTGCCATTACATGATGATGAAAGCAAGCAAAACCCCCCAAAATGGATTTATGTCTAAATTATTTGTCTACATTTCATACCGAGTTTTCACTGAAGATATCAAGACAGATCCTCCTTATTGAACATCGGTTAAATGTTGCCGTTGGTTGGTTTTGTTAGCCAAACTTCCACCGACTTTACATTGATTACCTCCTATCTTCCTTGAAAAGCTGTCAGCAGACAGTGTTACAGATTATAGATCTAAAATCAACAGATCACTGGTTTTGCAAATTCCCAGGGCATTTATGAAAATCTCTAAAGGACAATGGTAAAATTTTATTTTAATTCACCCACATTAAATAACAGAGTTTTTCCACACTGTTCTTGTGAGGAAGAAATATGGGGGTACCATATAAAATAAGAAAATAATAAATGGGTGTCATTCTTGCAGAAAATCAAAGATCCTTGTTATAGGCATTATCTAGAAAATGTCTAAGAAACAAGTTTTATGATGCTTCCAGATAATAAATTCTTTTTTTGAAAAGACTTATTTATTCATTTATTTTAGAGAGAGAGAGAGCACACAAGCAGGGGAGGAGCAGAGGGAGAGAGAAAGAGAGGAAGCAGATTCCCTGCTGAGCACGAAGCCTGGCGCAGGGCTCAATCCCAGGACCCTGAAATCATGACCTGAGCCAAAACCAAGAGTCAGATGCTTAACCAACTGAGCCACCCAGGCATCCCCAGATAATAAATTCTTTACTAGAGTAACTAATTGTGGGGAATTTTGCCTACATCCCATCACTAATGCTGACTAGTTGGGAGGGGGGAGGCAGGAGAGGAACACTAAAGGTCAAAGGGGCAAGGCCAAAGCAGCATTGGATTTCTTCCCTGAAATAAGTAGTATCATAGTGAAAGGAGAACGACCTTTGTTTGGCTTTACAGACTTGGAATCAAATATTCACACAGGCACTTTCTAGATGTTTGGGGAAATTAACCTCCCTGAGCCTTCCAGTGTTACTGTAAAACATGGTGGAGATAATGTCTGTAAAATATCTAAAACTGCATTTCAGATAGTCTTTAATATTCTAATGTCAATACTATTAAAACATCAAAGAGGAACACAACTGTGTACTGGCATCTTTATAGGTGTCATAGGCAGTCATTAGGATATTTGTATCTCTCATAATCTGGTTATGATTTAAGTCAGTGATTTATGAGGGGCAAAACGTTTCCTATCCCATTATCTTTCCTGTACATCATCTGACTTCCAAAAATAGAGACAGTGCATCTTTTAACAGAAATAGATGTCTGAAATGGCTGTTAAACCATCTGAGCGTCAAAGTCTTAAGTACGAGGTAAATTAACCTGAAATAGAGTTGTAGCAGAAAAGAGTCAAGTGCCAGTACTCGGCAACGGTGATGGAGCTGAGGAGCAGGATTCTTTCTGGCTCCCACAGGAGTCAGTTTGGTAGGGAAACAAGCAACAGATCGCCTGCCCCAAGAAGCCCAAGATTGCCACACAGCCTTTCCATTTACCAGCTGTGTGGATAGAAATAAATCTATTCTCTCAGAAGCTTAACTACCTTATTTGTAAAATAGGGATTATGTTTTTACTACCTCTCAAGGATTGTTGTAAAAACAAAAAAGATAATGTATCTGAAAGTCTTTCACCGATCTTGATTTCCATCTCAGGGATCAATCCACCCCATGTAGCAGAGTGTTGCTCTGTTTGCAACATATTGTTGCTCAAGCCAGAATCCAGCAGCTTCTCTGACTCTTATCTCTCTCTATCCCAACACCCTCTGTCTCCAACCCATCTGCAAGGTCCATTTACCTCTACTCCCTAGACATTATCTGCATCAGTGCACTCCTTTCCATCTCTACTGGTACCACCCCCAGGAAAGCACCAATATCTCTTATCCCATCTACCACCACAGCCTCCTAACCAAACTGCCCCTTTGTACTTTGACCTCACTAAAAAAATATTGTCCAAACAGCATTCAGAATGACCTTTTTAAAATGTAAATCAAGGGACAACCAAATGCTACATACCTCCTTCTGGATATATTCAACAACTTTATAAAATATTCTTGACAAATAAGTTAAACTTAAACACCCCTGCCCACTTCAGTAGTGTCCACCTCCTCATCACTCCCCCCTACTGGGCTCCAGCCTCCTCGGCCAGACCTAAGGCCACTAAGATTTTCCTCTTTTTTCTTCTGAAAGTTTTACAGTTTTTTAACTCTTACATTTAGCCTATGATTTTCCATATCAAATTTATTTTTATATCTGGTATGAGGTAAGATTTGAATCTTTTTTTGTTGCATATGGATATCAATTGTTTTCACACCACTTATTGTAAGATTATCCTTTTCCCATTGAATTCCTTTGCCACCTTTATAGAAAATAAATTGACCATATATATGTGGGTCTATTCCTGAACTCTACTGCATTCTCATTGTGCTATGCCCTTATTTGTATATATGTTGACACGGGCTGTCTTGATTATTGCACTTAGAAGTAAGTCTTGAAATCTGGTAATGTTAAGTCTTTAAGCTTAATAAAGCTTAAAAGAAATACTTTTTCAAAAATGGTTTTGGCTTTGATAGGTCCTTTCTATTTCCATTTAAATCAACTTGTCAGTTTCTACCAAAAAATCTGTCACCTAAGTCACTTTCTATCCATTGACTGATTTTAATTCTCGTAGGACACTTAACTTTTTTTTTTTTAAAGATTTTATTTATTTGACAGAGAGAGACACAGCGAGAGAGGGAACACAAGCAGGAGGAGCGGGAGAGGGAGAAGCAGGCTTCCCACCGAGCAGGGAGCCCAATGCGGGGGGGCTCGATCCCAGGACCCTGGGATCATGACCTGAGCTGAAGGCAGACGCCTAACGACTGAGCCACCCAGGCGCCCCCACTTAACTTTTTTTTTATCGTCTCTCTTCCCACTGGAATATAAGCTTTATGAGGGGAGGAAAAGTACCTATTGTTTCCTTTTTTCTCCCCTGTATCTCCAGTTCCTTGAATGAGACCTTACACATAATAGGTTTACTGAATAAATGAACTCATTAGTCTAAGGACTTATTTTTCCCATGACAAACCTTATTGTTATGAATGTCTCCCTTGCCATTGAAGGACGCGGGGGCTGATACTCCTTCCATGGTGTCTTCTTGAACGAGAGGAGTTTTCAAGGCTATCACTATTCCCTCTGTACCTACAAAGATTGAGAATAGCCAAAATGTAATAGAAAGGGCTTCAGTCTCAAATTTAGATAAAATATCTAATTCTGCTCTGCCACTAACTAGGAGTGTGACCTTGGGAAAGTCACTTAACCTTTCCAGACCTCTTTTTTTTAATCTGTAATATGGGGATAACAACTGCCTATATTTTATATGTACATTATGAGAATTCAATGAGATAATTATGTAAATCATTTGGTACATTGCCCATTATAAAACAAATTATTACTAAGTATTATTGTATTATTATTTAGATGATTACAACTTTTAGAAGCTTATTTGGGGTTGTTTCAGGACACATTGAAAGCTAGGGGAAAAAAATAAAGAAAAATAAAACCCAAAATAACAGAAATTCTTCCAGAGGTAGGAACTGGAAAATTAGTAGTAACTCTGGGCCTGGTTGCCTTGGGTGTAACCTTGTACCACTTCCTGGTCTGAAGTGAAACTGCTTAGCTGACCCAGGCCTTGTTACAACCAGCATTTCTCACCAACAAGCCTCCTTTCCAGAAAGTAGGATTTAGATCTTCACCAACAAATGTTTTTTATTCCCAAAGTCTTCTTCCTTTTACCCAAACTGCTCTTCATGCCATTACCCCAGGACCTGGCTTCCTCAATGGCAAACCAACACATTTAAGCATATAAGCCATAGTTGTTTAAAATCATGGGAAGTTAGTGGTTTTCCTCATTAATGTCATTATTTGCTAGAAACGGGAAGATTGAACAAGGTTGGAAGAAAGGCTGGGAGAAGCTGAGTGAAGGTACAGCCTGCTTTATGTGTAGGGGAGGGGGAGAAGGAAGAGAGGAGATAGAGGGGGGAGAAGGGAGAAGATAGAGAGAAGGAAGAAGGGAGGGAGAGAGGGAGAGAAGGAGGGAAAGAGAAGGGGAGGGGGAAGAAGGGGGGAAGGGAGAGAAATGGGGGAGGGGGAGGGAGGAAGATAGGGAGACGGGGGGGAGAGAGAGAGAGGCAAAGAAAGAGAGAGAAGGAGGGAGAGAGGAAGAGGAAGGGAAAGAGAAGGAAGGAGGGAGAGAGAGAAGGAGAGAAAGGGAGAGAGGAAGGGAGGGAGACATGGACAGGGAGAGAAATGGGGGAGAGGGAGGGAGGGAGACAGGGACAGGGAGAGAAATGGGGGAGAGGGGAGGGAGGGAGACAGGGACAGGGAGAGAAATTGGGGGGGAGGGAGAGAGAGGAGGAAGAAAGGGAGGGAGGGAGAGAGTAAGTAATAAGGGAAAGCACCTGTACTAGCAGGACTTGAAACTGGAAAGGACATCAGACCATCTCTTCCTTAAGGACTACTTCAGCGACTCAAATCTTCCTGTGTCTGCTCAGGACAGGGTTGGAATCCAGAGCAGCAGACTGGAGGGAAACAGCAGCTCTGTGCTGCAGTCAGGATGGGGTAGACAGGATGACTGGCTGAGTCTGTTCATGCTTTGGCTAAAGCATTTGGCCTCTGTCAGGTGTATACACAACACAGGGTGGGCTGGTCAACTGAAAGGCATTCAAGTAACATGGGAACAAGACCTGTGTCTCCCAGGGTCCAGTGACCTAGGCTGACCTTCACCCCTTGAGGGGTGCAAGTAGGAGACAGGAGTCTCGATAAGAAAGAGGGCACAAAGCCCTATGTAGGAAGCTTCAGAACTGTTCCCATGAACCAGGACTCTCACGGCTAAACATGATAAACTGCACAGGGCAGGTGAGTGGACAAACACAACCCACAGAGGAGAGCAGGCAAGTGTGTGAGAAGAGGTGGGTTCTGGTACGTGGCACACATGAGCCCTACCAACTGCCTGTGTTCAGCCTTCCAGGAAGACCACTGAGTGCCACAGAGCAGGGGCGTGTGTCACTCCCCACCCAGCATACAGAGGATGCAGGACATCACTGAGAATAGTCTCAGTTTCCTCCACAACGGATCACACATTAAAATCCATGCAGACTAGAAAAACATTTTTTCTGACAGGGACGGGAAGTTTAGCTCTAATCTGCCCTGCTTCCTTGACTCCCACTTGCCAAACACTAGTCCATTCTCAGCTTGCTTTCTGTGACAGAGCAGGGTGCTGGGCCAACCAGAAAGTGGAACCCAAGAAAGAGAAGGCACAAGAAACTGACAAAAACTTGTCACCACAGACCACATTCAGAATGGCTGGAAAGTCCAGTGCACTTGGAGAAAAGATGCTAGATAAGAGGACACAATGCTGCAGAGACAATACTTTGCAAAATTGAAGGCAGTGAGACCTGGAAGAGCATCCCTCAGTTGCAGTGCTCTGAGTTTGCAATGCAGCGTGAACCATCAGAGCTCAAGGAAGGTAGAAAGACTTACCTGGTTCCACCCTCATTCCAACAAGGTAGAAGAGAGCAATTATCCCCAATGTACCTGAGAGAAAACAAAAGGAAGGAAGCTTAGAATTCTGGAGGTCTGCCAACAAACAAAAGTCCAGGACCACATGGCTTCACAGGCAAATTCTATCAAACATCTAAAGAAAAATGAATACCTATTCTTCTCAAATGATTCCAAAACATAAAAAAGGAAGGAAAACTTCCAAATTTATCCTATAAGGCCAGGATTACCCTGATACCAAAACCAGATAAAGACACCACTAAAAAAGAGATCTTCAGGCCAATATCCCTGATGAACATAGATGCAAAAATCTTCAACAAAATACTAGCAAACCAAATCTAATAATACATTAAAAAAATCATTCACTACAACCCAGTGTGATTTATTCTCAGTTGCAAGGGTGGTTCAATATTTGCAAATCAAACATGATATATCACATTAATAAAAGAAAGGATAAGAACCATATATATGATCATTTCAATAGACACAGAAAAACCATTTCACAAAGTACAACATTCATTCATGATAAGAACACTCAACAAAGTAGGTTTAGAGGGAACATACCTCAATGTAATAGTGGCCATTTATAAAACACCCACAGCTAATATCATCCTCCATGGGGAAAAATTAAAATCCTTTCCCCTAAGATCAGGAACAAGACAAGGATGTCTGCTCTCACCACTTTTATTCAACATAGTACTCAAAGTCCTAGCCACAGCAATCAAACAAAAAGAAACAAAAGACATCCAAATCAGTAAGGAAGAAGTAACATTTTCAGATGACATAATACTATGTATAGAAAATCCAAACACACTCCACCAAAAAACTGCTAGAACTGATACACAAACTCAGGAAAGTCACAGGATACAAAATCAATCTACAGAAATCTGTTGCATTTCTATACACTAATAAAGAAGCAGCAGAAAGAGAAATTAAGAAAATACTTACAATTGCACCAAAAATAATAGGATACCTAGGAATAAACCTAACCAAAGAGGTAGAAGACCTGTACTCTGAAACCTACAAAACACTGATGAAAGAAATGGAAGAAGACACAAAGAAACAGAAAGACATTCCATGCTCATGGATTGGAAGAACAAAAAGTGTTAAAATGTCTATATTACCCAAAGCAATCTACAGATTTAATGCAATCCCTATCAAAATACCAAGAGCATTTTTTTCATGGAACTAGAACAAACAATCCTAAAATTTGTATGAAATGGCAAAAGACCTCGCATAGCCAAGGCAATCTTGAAAAAGAAAAGCAAAGCTGGAAGCATCACAATTCTGGACTTCAAGTTAGTGGCAAATAATCAGGAAAGGATGGTACTGGAACAAAAATAGACATGTAGATCAATGGAATAGAATAGAAAATCCAGAAATAAACCCATAACTGTATGGTCCATTAGTTTGGACAAAGCAGGAAAGAATATCCGATAGGAAAAAGACAGTCTCTTCAACAAATCGTGTTGGGAAAGCTGGACAGCAACATGCAAAAGAATTAAACTGGACCACTTTCTTACACCATACACACAAGTAAATTCAAAATAGATTAAAGACCTAAATGTGAGACCTGAAACCATAAAAATCCTAGAAGAAAACACAGGCAGTAACTTCTTTGCATGAACCGTAGCAACTTTTTTCTTTTTTTTACCTCTCCTGAGGTAAGGGAAACAAGGCAAAAATAAACTACTGGGACTACATCAAAATAAAAAGTTTCTGCATAGAGAAGGGAACAATCAACATAACTAAAAGGCAACCTGCGGAACGGGAGAAGATATTTGTAAATGACATATTTGATAAAGAATTAGTACTCAAATATATAAAGAACTTATGCAACTCAATACCAAAAAAAACAAATAACCCAATAAAAAATGGGCAGATGATATGAATAGATATTTCTCCAAAGAACACATCCACACGGCCAACACATGAAAAGATGCTCATCATCACTTACCATCAGGGAAATGCAAATCAAAACTATAATGAGATATTACCTCACACCTGTCAGATGGCTAAAGTTAACAACACAAGAAACAACAGGTCGAGGATGTGGAGAAAGGGAACCCTCTTGCACTGTTGGTGGGAATGCAAACTGATGCAGCCACTCTGGAAAAACAGTATGGAGGTTCCTCAAAAAGTTAGAAATAGAATTATCTTATGATCCAACAATCCTACTACTGGATATTTACTGAAAGAATACAAAAACACTAATTCAAAGTTTTATATGTACCTCTATGCTCATAGCAGCATTATTTATAATCACAAAGATATAGAAGCAGCCCGTGTCCACTGATTGATGAATGGATAAAAAAAGAGTGTATAATTTGTATATATATATATATATATATATATATGTATGTATATATATATATACACACACACACACACACATATATATATAATGTAATATTATTCAGCCATAAAAACAAATGAAGTCTTGCTATTTGCAAGGACATGGGTGGAGCTAGAGAGTATAAGGCTAAGCAAAATAAGTCAGAGAAAGACAAATACCATATGATTTCACTGATATGGGGAACTTAAGAAACAAAACAAATAAGCAAAAGGAAAAAAAGAGAAAGAGACAAATCAAGAAACAGACTCTAAATGATAGAGAACAAACTGATGGTTACCAGAGGGGAGGTAGGTGGGGTGGATGGGTGAACTAGGTGATGAAGATTAAGAAATGCACTTGTTGTGATGAGCACTGGGTGATGTATGGAACTTTTGAATCACTATATTGTGATTTCAAAACTGAAACTAATATAGTCCTGTATATTAACTGGAATTAAAATTAAAACTTTTTTAAGATTAAAAAAAAAGCCTTAAGAATCCCCCACCTTCTGTGCACTATATCATGGGATAAGCTAGAGAGCAACAGAAACATCACTGAAACAGATAGTTCCTCCCACAGTGGGTCGGAGCTAAATTTTTTAATTGAGAAAATTGAGGTGCAGCAAGTCAGATGGTGCTGACATTTCCAGCAGTAAGCATCCTGCTTCTTTGTAAATGCACTTAATAGGTAGGGAATTAAAAGAGAAGTGGATCTACAGAACTTCCTTCAGCAGATATTCAGCAAATCCTTTCCAATATGAGGTATGAGGGACTCTAATGTTAACTTATTAATTTGGCTAAATTGCTTCTCAGGGATCTATATTAATAACATTTTATGTGATGCCAAATAATGGAACACTGTCAGGATAAAATTTTATTTTAGACCAACAGTTTCCTGGTTTGATCTGTTTTCTTCTGTAGGAAAAGGTCTATATAGTCTACCCACCTGTATCCCTGTTCCAGGCTCTGTAATGTCATACACCTCTAAGGTTGCCTTAGATACTTGACTAAAATTGCTTGATTTTTTTCTGGAACTTCTTTGAAGATGCTGTCTGAAGTATGTATGTAATTTCTCTTTCCTGGTTATAATTCAAGAATCAGTGACTTCTGGTTTGTGTCTCAAAGAGTTAGGTTTGCCAAGGTACTTAGACAGGTCTTGGCCATTGACACTAGACTGGCATTACTACCAAAGGTCATATTCTCTACCTGCCATCTTCTATCATTGTCTCCATGGGGGATCTGATGCATCCAAGTATATTCTTCTACCATTGCCTCAGCTCAAGGCACACCGAAAACTTAGCTAATGTGTTTACTAGGATGAGACTATGTACAACCTTTTACCTCACACCTGGTACATAAGATGCTGAGGCCTGGTATAAACCAGAATGGGAATTCATTAGGTAGAGTGCTTGCTAAGGACATTGACAAATAAGGTTAGGATGAATGGAGATCATCCATCATTATTAGGTCTTACTCAAAGTTAGGCATAGTAGGAGACACAGAAAAAATAAGACTTAAATTGCTTCTGGAGAAAAAAAAGCATTACAGTTCACATAAAAACATAACAACACGAGCAGAATTTGATGTTCTGAAAACTAAGGTCATTTTCTTACTGCATGCCAAGGCCAACACACCAAAAGCTCCCCATGCTGTTTACCCCAATCTCTTCTTCAGCCCAGAGACTTAGAGCCAAACTTGATTCTTCAGTCCCCCTGCTCATACTAACAAATAGGAACTGAGGATTGTGGGTAACTGAATTTAACCTACTTCACGCCAGACACTATGCTAAGAATTATGGTAGGAATATGGACACATGGTCTCTGCACTCAAGAAATTTACAATCTAATGAAGTAAATCCCATTATTCTACTTAGTAAAAACGAACTGAGACCCAGCCAAATTACAGTGTCTTTCTCTTGCATAATCCAAACATCATTTGCATCAATGTATCCTGAAATGCTTAATTAAAATGCATATCATCTGAAACTTCTGATTCAGAATCTGACAGATGAGACCTGGGAATCCATAATTTAACAAGTTGCCTGAGTTCCTCTTACATCTATTAAAATTGGAGAACCACTAATAAATGAACCCATGAGAATAAGCACCATAGAAAAGTCCCACGCAGTCCCTCTTCTGATGAGAAGAGTGTGGGTTAGTGTAGAAAGTTCCACTATCAGTATCTGAGTCAGTTTCTTTTTTTTTTTTAAAGATTTTATTTATTTATTCATGAAAGACAGAGAGAGAGAGAGAGAGAGAGGCAGAGGGAGAAGCAGGCTCCCAAGGAGCAGGGAGCCTGATGTGGGACTCGATCCCAGGACCCTGGGATCATGACCTGAGCCGAAGGCAGACGCTTAACCATCTGAGCCACCCAGGCGCCCTCTGAGTCAGTTTCTGATGAGTCTACAGAAGAAAAGAAAGAATTTAGGGGAAGGACACATACCGCACTGTAAGCCCTCCAAATGGCCTTGAAGAATTCAGGATATCTCATGTACTTGTGGAGCAAGAGTGACTGTCAGCTTGCCCAGCCACATTTCTAAAGGACACTACACAGAAGGCAGGCTTCTCAGCACAGTGGACCCCACCCCCACCCCAGGTGCTTCCATACATGATGTTGCTGAGGCCTTTACTCTCTTCCTCTGATGTCACTGATCCATCTCTAGGATTGGCAGCATACTGGTGAAAGATCCCATGCCCTGGCACCTGTGGCTTGTACCCGGAGGACTTGTTGCACCTGCTCCCACGGCTAGCCCCAAGCAGCATTATGAGGTTTGGAGCAAATGTTGTTTTTACCTGTTTATCTTTTAGGATCTTTTTACTCCTCTAATTAAAAAGGGAAGTAATTTGATAAATGATTTCACATAAGATGTTAGGGATTTGATGTTCTGACTTCTCTCAAGAACATTAAATTTCAAGGAGGTTGACTTGAATAACTATTAAGAAATTTTAACCCCTGAAATGTCAGGCTGGGAAAGGAAATTTGAGGCTTCCCGGAAGAGGCCTTCCTCCCCACTCTGCTCTTCATGTCATGGCCACATAGGGTGGTTTACAGAAGCAGTGGGAAAAGACAGAAACCCATCTCTGGCCATCTTTTGGCACCTTGAGGAAATATTCAAGATCTGGTATCGGTATTTAAGCTTGACATCTAGCAAGGGCATTCGCTTTCAGTCTTTGCCTTTGCCCCTCCCACTACCATTTTCATCCCCTAAAATAGTCATGTCCTTTCCTCATCAGCTCTTCTCAAAGGCCCCCTGCCTTGTCCCCAGCTTCTCATCCCCAGAATGGTGTCTGGATAGACTTTGGGGTCAGAAGAGCTGGACTTGAATGTGCTCTACTGTTTGCTAGGTGGGGAGACCAGGAGTTCTTCCCTCTACAGGAAAGGTTATTGGAAGGGTTGGATGATGTGTTGGATGTGAAACTATAGCCTTGTAAACACACAAAGCCCAACAGATACAGCACTGGACAAGAAACCGTTCTGCTTTAAGTTGCTGACTACATGATAGTGATATCTGGGCACAGACACTGGACCTGGGTACACACATGCCTCCCAGCAGCTACTGTAGAATGACCACAAAAGAGTTTGTCAGAGATGATGGTGATCGTGGACCCACTAGTGACTCTCTTGGGCAGTCTGGCACACAAAGAGGTCAGCACTTAAAAATGGGAAGAAGATAGAGGGGAGGGGGTTGGGGGGATGGGTTAGCCTGGTGATGGGTATTAAAGAGGGCACGTTCTGCATGGAACACTGGGTGTTATGCACAAACAATGAATCATGGAACACTACATCAAAAACTAATGATGTATGGTGATTAACATAACAATAAAATTTTTAAAAAAACAAAGGGAAGAAGAAAACAAAAAACTTGGCTGGAGGAAACAGCAAGGCAAAAGACTGAGCAGGCAGAATCTACTGAAGAACAAGAAGGCGGGAACGGGGAGAACAGCGAAGAGGGGCACAGCCGCCACCACAGAGAAACACTAGAGTAGAAGTCAGCCTATGCTGAGCAGGGAGGAGAACACTGGAGGGTTCAAGCTACACCAAATCCTACACAGCCCAGTTCCTGAGCAACAGTCTGTGTGGTCTGGCATTCTGATACTTCTTCCCCCATGCAACTACCTTTTATTTTCCTTAATTCCCTGCGGATACTTAAAACAAACCCAGTCACTGCAAGAAACCCCAACAGACCGCTTTCTTCCAGGCTAAAAGAGACAAGCACGTTGTTTTGTGCGGGTCTCTGCCTATCAAGAGCCAGTGTTGTGGTTGGACTCACCCTTGTGCTTCTTATTACGATTGCAAGGTAGCCTTCAGCAACAGGCATCAGGAAACTTTGAAAAAATAAACATTTATTACTTACAAGACCTGGAAATTACATCGCACATCTGGGGACACACAGCAAGGTTGCCAGTAGAGAGAGAGAACAGGAAAAAGAGTGCACGGGGGCCAGGAGTTCTGCTTTTATTGGGGTCAAGGTTGGGGACCCAGGGTTTTGCAGGTTCACTCTTTATTGGTAAATTTAAAGTATGGAAGAGAAAAAATAAGTGGCCCAAATGGTCAGTTAGGGAAATACACCAGGACCTTTAAAACAAAGGACCCTCAGTGCTGGGAAGGTGGCCCGGCTCTTTATCTAGTTGTGTGTCTGATAATGTGTTTATTCAAGATAGGATCTTTGGAGTAGATGCTTCTTTGAAATGGGTGTCTCAGAAATCAAAGCTTAAGTCAGACACTTGCATTACAGGAAAGAAATAAAACTGTCAGGGCTTACACTATACTCCCAAATGACAAATTTTATTTGAGGTCATGATCCTCTTTTGTTTGGCCCAAAACTTTTGAACCATTTATTAATAGTTATTTTTTTAAAAAATCTACCAACACTTCCTGAAATTAAAAAAATATATATATACTGACTAAATAAATATGATCATAGCTAGATTTGAAAAAGTGATATTCATGCAATTGAAAAGACACCAAAAAGATAATATCAATAAACTCTTTGACTTTCAGATCTGTCTGAGAAACTCCAGACCTGTCACTGTCTCAAAATAATGTACGTGAATACAGAAAGCAGAATATGCTAAGAGGGGGGTCCATGGACAGGCTTTAGGGAATCCATGAACTCCTGAGACTGTGCACAGTTAAAAGGTACATGTTTTGTTTTCATCCATGGATTTCATCTAAGTCTCAAAAACCCCTGGCTTAGATGTTCCTAAACATCTTCCTTCTGGGACCTCTCTGACTCCTGGATATATTTTACTAATTTAATCTTTATTGGTCATACCGCAGCTTGAGTTTCAGTCCTAAATAATGATGCTCCTTTCCTATCCTCTCCCCAAGCCCCTTTTTTCCTTTCTCTTTTCTGCTTCCCTCCTCCATCCATCTCTTTCCTTTTCCTTTTCTGGCTCCCTTCTCAGTTTACCTGTTTCTCCTACCTTTAGTTTTGCCCACCAGTGACTCCCCTGTTTCTCATCTCTCAGAGCTAAAGAGGCTGCTACTTCCCCATTTAAAATATCCCACCTAAATCTCGGTCCTTCTCCTCCTCCCTCTGCATCTTTGTCGATCAATTCCCACCCCTCCCCTCCAGTAAGTGCCCGGAGTCACACAGTGTGAATCACTGTGAGATTAATAATGTCCTTCGTATAGGAAGATGATGTCACTAATCTCCCATCAGTGGGCTCCGTGCTCTTGAGGAATTTTCTCTACAGTGGGAATGAGTGGGCATTGATTCTTCTCATGCCCCAGCTCAGTGACCCTAAGAACAATTTCAAGAGTTTTCTAGGCTGAGATTTGGGGTACAGAAATGGATCCAGAATAGAAAAAAAGCCAATTTACTATCTCTTGAGGTTTTGATCCAGGGCAAGAAGAGTCTTAGGAGGCCCATGGCCAAAACCAGAAGCAGTCAGAACATTTCAACTGAAACTGATGTTGTTTATGGTTAGTCAGTTTTGATTATTCTTCTAAAATTGAAAAAAGATCAGGTTGCTAGTATTAGAGTCCTTACCAATGAAATTGCCAGTTAGTGAGCATGGGTATGTTATATCATCTCTAACCCCCAACTATCCTTGGGAAACAAAAATTCCCTGAGATTAAGTAAATTGCAAAAGCCATAGAGCTAGTAAGTGATAAATTCAGGACTGAATCTCCTTGTCTTTCCATTACACCACACTACTGTGTGTGTTAGAGCTGCAGTTCCTCTACTCTTAGATGTTTGATAACTTGAGCCCAGTTGTGGCAGAGAAGAGCCCTGTGGCAGCTTAGTGACTATGAGGTCCTCCTCTGACCCCACCTTTAAAGTCACTTTTCCTCATCAAATATGAGACTCTCTCAGTCCCTGGAGATCTGGTGACTAACACCTATTTGTAGTGTTTTAGCTGTACATCTTCATAACATGCTACCTTATCCCTGGCATGGAAGAGGGATCCATATTTGGCCTGCCTTTATCTGCTGTAATTACTTTGATCAGCTGGTGCAGGAAGCAACTGGAGCTGCTTACAAACAGTTTGCTTCCTTTCTGTCGTGCTTGGAGGTGATCTTTTCTTGGCTGGAGCCAGCTGTGCCATCCTTGTGCTCCAAGATCAAGTGAGGGCTAGTAAATATCATTCTGGTACTATGCTCCAGTTGCATTATGCATGTGTCCTCTTTCCCTACTGAGATTACAAGCAGGAAAGATATAATCGTGTGTTAGTGATGATAATGGTAGCTGGAACAACAATAACCATAATAGCATAATATTAGCTACTTATGACATGCTAGACAATATGCTGTGTAATTATTGAAATGGGATTCCAGAGGAGGTCTACTGACTTCAGAGACCACAGACCACACAATTAGCCACTACTTATTGTTCTCAAAGTTCTCATAGGGGAAATTTGGGAAAAGAGAGAACATAGATCAGTTTCCTGGCTTTGAAGATTAAAGTGAACTCTCAATTAATTCTATAAACATTTGTTAGTTGCCTACTACATCCTGGCCTTTCTGCTAAATGGTAAGAAAATTTAGAGATGGTGGCGCCTGGGTGGCTCAGCGGTTAAGCATCTGCCTTCGGCTCAGGTCATGATCCCAGGGTCCTGGGATAGAGCCCCGCATCGGGCTCCCTGCTCGGTGGGAAGCCTGCTTCTCCCTCTCCCCCTGCTTGTGTTCCCTCTCTCACTGTGTCTCTCTCTGTCAAATAAATAAATAAAATCTTTTAAAGAAAGAAAGAAAGAAAGAAAGAAAGAAAGAAAGAAAGAAAGAAAGAAAGAAAGAAAGAAAGAAAGAAAGAAAATTTAGAGATGGATTAAAAAAAAAACTCAAATCTATCTCAAGAGACAGACATGGGAGAAAAAAGACTTCCAAGATGAATTGGGGGAGGGGACATGATGCAAAGTGTAACAGGAGCCCAGAAGAAAAACAGATTTAAATCTGACCTGGAGAATCTGGAGAGGATTCTTGCAGAGGCTGGCATAAAGTTGGTCCTAAAAGGTAAAGATTTCTGCACATGGAAAAGAAGAGGGAGGATTTTCCCACGTGGGGAATCCACCAAAATTACTAGTGATCACAACTACCATTGTTGGATATATACTATGTACCTAACACTATTCACATCACATTATATATGTTGATTTATTGAACCCTGATAACAATCTCAAGGGTAGGTATTCTTTTCTTTAGTTCACACATCAGAAAAGTGAGATTCTTAAAGTTAAGTGGTTTGGCTAGGTACTTAGGTGGCTAAGGAATCTCTGGCTGGCAGCCCCATGTGTTCCCACTACCCAACATTACCCTCACATCACATTTGTGTTGTGTTTTATAGATGTGGATATCATCTTTGTATATGACCAGATTAATTAATCTATTAATTTTTGTTATTTGTTTAAATAATATTTTCTTCATGGTCTGCAAAAAGACACAGAAACAAGAAGCAGTTCAGCCCTAGGCAAGGCATAATGATAAAATAATAATTTATTGGCATTATTATTATGTTTTCTAACATGTATTGAGCTTTCCTATCTGCCCAATAGTGTTCTGAGTATTTTATGGATAGGAATGTCAAACTCCTTTATGAAACAATTATTCCCAGCCTACAGAGATGAGGACATCAATATATATCTACACATCTAGGTTATAGGCTGACCTCCTCTCTCATTTACTTTGTGCAGTTTATTTTTTGGGGGGGGTACATTTTCTCTGAAGGCTATTTTATTTAAATCATATACAAACTTTACTCCTCCCCCAGCTGCCTCCTTCCCTGACACCCCTCTTCCCTTTAACAAAAACTCCAAATTTGTCTATTTCTGAATCCAATCTATTAGTGTCCCCGGGCAAATGGATTCCATTATGATTCAGACCAGGCTGTGCTGACTGAGGATTCCAAGGGTCCCTCAGTCCCCTCTAGGGTAAAGGGAAATGGCATGGACTGCATAGAAGGGCTGCCAGTCTGGCTTGGAACACATTTGGATGCTTAAAATACCAGTGCAGTAGAAGGCTGGCCTGCCAGATGAACGCTGACTGGCAGGAAGAACAGACATTCCAAAGAAAGGGCTGTTTCTCCCAGGTTTCATCTGGGATTCACCTGGGAGTTTGAAATAAATTGCTAAGAGCTTCAAGAGTTTTGTTTGCTGCAAGAAAAAATGAGAAAAGAAAGAGAGCTGGTGGTCCATCTTTTCCTCCCTGAACCTGAGCCCAGCTAGAGAAAACACACAACCACGCTCACTAGTGTCACTTTCAATGGATAGCCACTAACCTCCCTGAGGTCCTTGGTGGTGGCCTCCCATCCTATTACATATCTCTAGTTCATTCAGTCTCCTTCTGTCCTGGACCAGATTTTCACACCATCTCCTACTACTACTCTCATTCTTGGCTGATGGCATTACTTCTTATTTCCTATAGAAATTAGAAACAATCAAAAAAGAACTTCCATATGCTACCACCTACCACTCTACCAGGAGCTCCACCTATATGAGCTGTCATCTTCCATCACAATATATGAACTATCTATGGTCCTAGCTGAAGTCACCCCCCATAGTTGTGCTCTAGGACCCATCCCCTTCTGCTTTCTCAAAGATTTTGCTCCCTCCAATGTTTCATCTCTTTCCTACATAAAGAATGTTCCTATCTGCACACAAACATACTGTTGTTTATCTTATTTTAAACCCATCTCTCAACTCCACTTCTGCCTTCAGCTACTGTCCTGTTTCTCTGCTCCCCTTTATAGCAATAGTGATCATGAGTTGTCGGCACGCAACATCTTCCCTTCCATTTTTGGACTCACTCCAATCAGCTTCCTTCACCGCATGGCCTTTGTCAAAACCCCACCCACAACACACACGTGGCCAAATCCAGGGATTAATTCTCACAGTTCATGTTGCCTGACCTAACAATAGCACTTGACCATGTGGATCATGATTTCCTTCCTGAAATATTTATTTTCTGGAACATCATTCTTAGTTCCTTATCTACTTCATTGGCTGTTCCTTCTCAATCCTCTTTGTTGTTTCCTACTTGTATCTCTGCCACCCAAGTGTACACAGTCCAGGGCTTACCCTTCAGGCATCTTCACGATCTATATCCACTCCCTTGGCGATCTCATCCAGTCTCATAGACTTAAACACCACGTCTATGCTGATGATCCCCTGGTTTATACTCGAACTTAATCTGTTCTCTAAACACCAGCCTCATAAATACAATTTCCAGGTAATATTCCGCTGGATTTTTAATAAGTATTGCACATTTATCACGTCCCAAAATTAAACTCTTAATTTCCCATTCAATCCCCAAATCTGTTTTTCTCATAGTCTTCCTCATTTCAGTAAATGGTAACTGCATTCTTCTAGTTGCTTGGACCAAAACCTTAGCGTAATCCCTGACTCCTCTTCACTTATCCCTCATATCAACAAATTGTGCCAATTCCTCTCTCAGTTTATAGTCAGAATCTGACCATGTCTTACCACTTCCACCGTTTCTACCTTGGTTCCATCCACCATCACCTCTTACCTGCATTATTATAAAACTATCTCACTAATCCCCTTTCTTCCAACCTTGTTAACATATAATCTCTTCTCTATCAGCAGAGTGATTTTCTAAAATGTAAATCAGATTATGTCACTCCTCTGCTCTAAAATCTCCATGCTTCTCATATCGTTCAGAGTAAAATCCGAAGTCCTTACCATCAGCAGTGGGGTAGCAGGATGGTGTGAGTTTTTTTCTGTGTCATGACCCAACATGAAAGAATAGCATTCACCTATATTCTCTCATTTGTTCAGGTCAAAACCTTGGGATCACCCTTGACTCCCGTCCTCCTCTCACATTCAACCCCCATTCCATCTGCAAATCCTGTCAATTCTGCCTTTAAAACATCCCCAGAATCTGATCATTTTTTTACCATCTACATTGCTACCATAGTAGTTCAAGCCACCATTATAACTCATAAATAATATTTTCATAGCATTCTAATTGATCTTCCTGACTTAACACTTGCACCTTTCAGAGTGACCTTGATAAGGCACAAGTTGCATCATATCACTCCTCTGTTCACCACCAACCTCAGAGAAAAATCCAAGCTCTTTACTATAGATCAAGTGGCCTATAGATCTGGTGATAGAGAACCATCATAAGAGTAGTTTCAAGGAAGGAGTGGGAACATAAAGCTTAGGAGTTAAAGAGTTAACCAGAAATGGTAACAGCAGTTTAAACAACTGCTTCAATAAATGTGGCTGTGAACAGAAGGAAAAAAAAAAAAAACAGGATAATAGGTACAGGTGGCTTAGGATTGAGTGGGAAATTTTCCATAAGATAGAAGAGGCGTGAGCATACTTTCACATTTAGAATAGTTACTGGAAAGGGTGAGGTTGATGATACAGTAGAGAGAGATCACATGTGGCCCCAGAGGAAGCAGAAGGAATGAGAACTTGGAGGTTCAGTTGAAAAAGACTGCTTCAGACAGGAAATAAGGCACACATTCTAATGAAGCAGAAAAGGAAGCGAGGATTGGTGTGATGCAGACACACTTGTAAGTGGTAGGGTTAAAAGTAAAAAATAATAAAGAGATCCATGTGATTGGAAAGTTTCACCAATACTGATCATGCTCATTGAGTAAGTTAATATATTTTAAAATCAATGTCAAATTCATAGCAAACAGATGCTATTACATTAAAAATGAATCTAATTCTGGATGGATTTTCTTTTTCAAAAAAATGGTTCTCAATGTTATAGCTCTGGAGCACATATGCTAATTTGATGTCAGGTCTCTATTACAATGAGGAATACCAATGTTTTTATAATGGTGGTTTGCAGAAGCCCAAGGGCTCAAAAATGGGTTCCAGTGAGTTAATTTTATTAAAAACAGTAATGTGTTTTGTTTCCATTGACATTTTAAAAGATCAATCAGTAAAATAATTATTTAAAGTTTTGTCATCACAAAATGGAAGCTTAAGTGGTATTAAAAGAGATTATAAGGCAGTCAGTGGAATTCACATGAGCATGCTGATGACACAGTCAGCTAGTTCATCACTCAGCTGAGCAAGACTACTACTGTGGAGGTTTTCACTGGTATATAGATTCACATTTTTCTATTCTTAGTCATATATGATTTGATTTATACACATAATTATTATTTATTTATTACCCATAATTAACCGTCATGAGGACAGGTCACTTAAGTCATGTTACTGCTGAAAGCTGAAAGCTTATATAGCAAGTTACTAGGAGGATAATGAATTATAAGAAGTTTGTGAGTTTCCCCAAGATGCTTTTCACCAGACACATGTGGAATGAATTTGATCAAAATACTCCTGTAGACAGTATGGTACTGGCACAAAAACAGACACATAGATCCATGGAACAGAATAGAGAGCCCAGAAATGGACCCTCAACTCTATGGTCAACTAATATTTGACAGAGCAGGAAAGAATGTCCACTGGAAAAAAGACAGTCTCTTCAACAAATTGTGTTGGGAAAATTGGACAGCCACATGCAGAAGAATGAAACTGGGCCATTTCCTTACACCACACACAAAAATAGACTCAAAATGGGTGAAAGACCTCAATGTGAGACAGGAATCCATCAAAATCATTGAAGAGAACACAGGCAGCAACCTTTTCAAACTCAGCCACAGCAACTTCTTCCTAGAAACATTGCCAAAGGCAGGGGAAGCAAGGGCAAAAATGAACTATTGGGACTTCATCAAGACAAAAAGCTTTTGCACAGCAAAGGAAACAGTCCACAAAACCAAAAGACAACCAACAGAATGGGAGAAGATATTTGCAAATGACATATCAGATAAAGGGCTAGTATCCAAATTCTATAAAGAACTTATCAAACTTAACACCCAAAGAACAGATGATCCAATCAAGAAATGGGCAGAAGACATGAACAGACATTTTTCCAAAGAAGACATCCAAATGGCCAACAGACACATGAAAAAGTGCTCAACATCACTTGGCATCAAGGAAATCCGAATCAAAACCTCAATGAGATATCACCTCACACCAGTCAGAATGGCTAAAATTAACAAGTCAGGAAATGACAGATGTTGGTGAGGATGCAGAGAAAGGGGAACCCTCCTGCACTGTTGGTGGGAATACAATCTGGTGCAACCACTCTGGAAAACAGTTTGGAGGTTCCTCAAAAAGTTGAAAATAGAGCTACCCTATGACCCAGCAATTGCACTAATGAGTATTTACCCCAAAGATACAAATGTAGTGATCTGAAGGGACACATGTACCCCAATGTTTATAGCAGCAATGTCCACAATAGCCAAACTGTGGAAAGGGCCAAGATGTCCATTGACAGATGAATGGATAAAGAAGATGTGGTGTATATATACAATGGAATATTATGCAGCCATCAAAAAAATGAAATCTTGCCATTTGCAACAACATGGATGGAACTAGAGGGTATTATGCTAAGCGAAATAAGTCAATCAGAGAAAGGCAAGTATCATATGATCTCACTGATATGAGGAATTTGAGAAACAAGGCAGAAGCTCATAGGGGAAGGGAGGGAAAAATAAAACAAGATGAAACCAGAGAGAGAGACAAACCATAAAAGACTCAATCTCAGGAAACAAACGGAGGGTTGCTGGAGTGGAGAAGGGTGGGAGGGATGGGGGGACTGGGTGATAGACATTGGGGAGGGTATGTGCTATGGTGAGTGCTGTGAATTGTGTAAGACTGATGAATCACAGACCTGTACCCCTGAAATAAATAATACATTATATGTTAATTAAAAAAATACTCTTGTATTCCCTATCTTACCAAATGGTACACTATCCAATCTTCAGACACAGAACCCTTTGAATCTTTTTATTCTTTTCTCTCTCTCAATCCCCATACCCAATCAATCAATCACATCATGAAGACAGCAGACACTCCCCCCTTAACACTTTTAGAATTGAATCTTCAACCCTCCCGCCAGTCTCAGTGCAGAGCCTCCTCACTTGGATCACTACCAACCCTCCCCAATACTCAGCTATCTGTGTAATCCTCTTTCAATGTAGAATCACACTTCTTGTACTGCTCTGATTCCAATCCTTTGAGAGTTCCCTAGAGCTTTTAGGGTAAAGTTCAAACTCCTTAGTAAGACTAAACCATAAGGCTCTGAATGGTGTGGCTACTGCCTGATTCTGACCTTATTCCTCCTTATTCTTTCCCACTTCTTGTTTTATCTCAAGCCTATTTGTGTTTCAGTTACAACAATAATGAATGCCTTATAGTGCAATGGCATGACCAAATGCACTTCCCTTCACTGGAATTCCTTCCACTCCTATGTTTTTAGCTAACTGCTATTTATTCCTCAAAGCAGAGTTCTGAACTTGATATATACTTTGAAGTGTCTGTTTCAGTTTTTGTTTCCGAAGCAGGAATACATTTGTCCTGACATAATCCTACTCTTCTCCCTGATCACTCTTGATTTAGCAGTTTATACATTTAAAAAATAGGGAACAATTGAAAGCTTCTTATGAGAGAGAACTATGGTTCATACACTTGAAACTAATATAACACTCTATGTTAACTATACAGGAATTAAATTTTTTTAAATAATAATAAAAAAAAGGAACTGTGAAATGGTCAGGGTAAAGAAATGATAAGGCTAATGGCTGGACCATATAGCCACCTTCAAAAGGGAAATGCACCAGAAGCATTGAATATCCTACTCTGATATGACATAACATCTTCATATCCCTACTAAACTATGTTGTTGGCTATATCTTAATAATGCAGAATACCAACTTTCTCATTAAGAAGGTGGTAGATATAATTGTACACACTTTTAAAAAGTAATCACAATCCCACAAAATATACAAGTCAAACAATAAAGAACATAAAGTAATCTTGCTTTGACAATTCAGAAGGCACTACAGATCTTGTAATATAATCACTAGATTGTAGATGCTCAAAAGATGTCTGTTGAACAGAATTCTCTGGATGCTGGAATGGCACACAAGTACTGTATCTACATGTCACAAATTTCCTGAGACAACTCTTTCAACCCATTTCAAAATGAAGACTAAACTTCTTTGCCAGACCATATGTCCTCACTTAAAACAATGCTTAATTTATTCCTATTTCAACTCCAGGCACTTCATTTTGGAGTTTAAGGATTGTACCCTCTCTTTTCTGGCACTAACTTGGGAAGGAGAGATACAACATTCTTCTTTTCCCAACTCTTAAGGTCCATTTCAAATTTTGCCTCCTCCACAGGGCCTTCTGGGCAGTGGGCTGCTGATAAATGTGTAAGCTCTGTAGATGAGTGGGCAGAAAAGGAACACTGATTTACAGTGTTTGCCAATTTTCATGGTATAAATACTCCCACCATGGCCAATTTCAACCTACCAATGGTTTAGCAACAAACTGTATGTTTAAGGATGAGCTCTCAACTGCAGGTTCCAGCCAGCTCCACAATACCCCTGCTTTCAGGTAGCGCTGGTCCATAGATACCTCTTGCTTATCTGAGTTCTTTATTTTTTCCCCAAATATATATTAGTTTATTATTTTTTTATTAATTTTTTATTATGTTATGTTAATCACCATACATTACATCATTAGTTTTTGATGTAGTGTTCCATGATTCACTGTTTGCATATAACACACAGTGCTGCACGCAGAACGTGCCCTCTTTAATACCCATCACCAGGCTAACCCATCCCCCCACCACCCTCCCCTCCAGAACCCTCAGTTTGTTTCTCAGAGTCCATAGTCTCTCATGGTTTGTCTCCCCCTCCGATTTCCCCCCATTCATTCTTACCCTCCTGCTATCTTCTTCTTTTTTTTTTAACATATATGTATTATTTGTTTCAGAGGTTACAGGTCTGTGATTCAACAGTCTTACATAATTCACAGTACTCACCATAGCACATACCCTCCCCAATATCTATCACTCAGCTTATCTAAGTTCTGAGGCATTCATGGCTTGCTCTTGCCCCTACAGCAGCCCCCAATCCACACTTCACGGTCAACATCTTATACTCTGACAGATTGAAACTCCCCTGAGTCTTATGCTCTGGAAAACAATAAAGGTTCAGAAATTCTCCCAACTCTTTGTTCTCAGAAATCCACTACCCTTCCAGGTTTCTAAAATGGCTAACTGCAAATGACCACCGTGCCCCCCAATATTCTAAATATTCTCAGGTAAGACCATTCTCATGACTCTCATTTATTTGTCTCCATAATGCCAGGTCACTTTCCTTTTCTTTGAGACATTGCTCATGAACAAACTCTCTCCCTATTGCAATAGCCTGAATTAAATCATCTCAGTTGTCTGGTGTATTTTGTCTCTCACCATTCTTTGTTGTCAGTTTACCAGTATCCTGAAACCTCCTCCCACCTCCCCATTGGCTTATCCCATTAGGGCTGCCCCTCAGCAGTGGGAAAACTCAGGCCCCTCCACACCAGCTTCAGCTGTGGTTGCACCACCTCTGCATTACTGCTTGTTCTGATAAAAGAAAGGTGTCCAGGTGGGACAGCGGGAGGAGCTCAGGGCCTGAACTGAAATGCCTGGACACAAACCTTCTTTCCCATGTACTGGGATCTCTCCCTCACTTGGGTACAGTCCCACTGGCCTGCAGCCATGGTGGTGGTAGTGGGTTGGGGGAGCAGGGGCAGGGATGGTATATGAAGACCAGTCACTTTCCTCTTTTCCCAACACCCCTCTTATAATGCCTTTACCCATGAACTCACAAGCTTAGTCCTTGAGGAAATGTCTGGATTTGCTACCAGCTGGTCAGCCTGGTCTTACCTTTGCCCTACCAGTCTTGCCCCCCAGAGCTCATTAGAAATGCAGGATCTGAGGCCCAGATACACAGAATGGGAACTTTCATTTTCACAATATCCCAGGTGATTTATTTGCACGTTACAGTGTGAGGGGGTAGTTTCTATACGGTGTGGCAGAGGAAATACTGTGTGCAGGCAGGGTTGGGGGCTGGGGGCTCCTAATCCACTCTGAGTGGTCTCAAGGCAATTCCCATGAAGAAGTGACATCTAAGCTAGAGCCTTAAGATCCCAGTTGCCTGCAATGTCAATGGGGACAGAAAAAGCGCAACAGGGCCTGCAGGCCATTCTTTGAGTCCTGCTTCTTTCCCTCCTCTTTCCCCTGCCCTCTGGCACTCTGGAGCCATGCTCTTTTCCTTGGCTGCGTGCCTGGCAATCTCAGGCACTCCTGACACCACTAGGTAAGGAGAAAACCCCTTTGGCCCTGTGAATTCCCCATTCTTAGAATGGCTTCCATCCTCGTGGAGAGCAAGCTAGTCTGGAAGGATTTTTCTCTACATGTCGCTTGGATAGAGGGATGACTGATGGCTTGATGAATTGTATGCTGAGCTCTGACTCTTAGCCACTAAATATAGACTGTGCACATGCTGGAAGATCTAAATTTAGCAGCGCTGGCTGGGAGGAAGAGGAGGGGCTTCAGGGGCTCTCCCAGGACTGGATGGAAGGAAACAGCCCTAAGTGATGTCCAGCAGCTGCTCAGCCTAGGAATAATTTATTATTCCTGGCAGGGAAGGAGGTGCACTGGAAATTTCATCCTAGGTTGATTTGTCTGTTGGAGGGGTTTGTTGAAAGTCATTTTTCTGCTAAAAAAAAAAAAATGCAGATCAGGAGGCATCTCTCGGCCTCCATTTGATTAGTTTTCTCCCATTTGGGTTATAGCATGGTGCTGTCCTCCTCAGGCTGAGTTCTGATCTCCTGGTGGGTTATTTCTAATTCTGTCCCATGCTGCCCCAGATCTTCTTTGTTTAGTTAGATGAGAAGGCTCTAATTATTTAGAGTGAAGGTCAAAATGAGAGTGGATCTCTGATGCTGCCAAATGCAATGCTCCAATTTGCCCTTTCTGGTTAGAAAAGTCCCAATTGCCTGGTGTACTTTGGGGAAAGCTACTTAGATGGCAAAGGGAGGAAAAAACAAGATCTTTGTTCAGGTTGAGGCAAAGGAAGGAAGAAACAAGATCCCTTGGCCTCCTGCCCCTCCTCCAGCAGTGTGAGAAGAGAGCACTAGTGCAGCACTTAGCTTCTCCTGGCGGAAAGTAGGCAGTCAATACGTGGTGGCATCAGCTTAGGAAACAAAGTGTGTCTGCTGGCCCTCCATCCCCCACTTTCACGCCAGTGGCCATCTGTGGACAGAGAAGCCACAGTAAACATGCATTAGCCATTTTCCCCTTCATTATCCAGAGTCTGTGTCCCTTTCCTATGGTAAGATAGAGAAAGCTCATCTGCATTTTGATTGCTGTCTTTGTGCAAAGACAACTGAAAACAGGCTCTGAACTCCCCCTACAATCACTTCCCATTAGACTCAGTTACATGGTCCTAGTAAGGAAAAGAGGAAGGGAAACTGTCTCCTTGCCTGCCCATGAATAAATCATATTTGACTGATTCCACCGTATTTTCCTCCAGCTCTCCTGGTTCCCCCAAATCAGGAGGAGTTAGAGAAGCCCTATAGTAGATATGCCATATCAGCCAGCATCACAAACTGAGGACCACTCCACCCTCCATTTCTCTCTCATCTGCCTCATCCCCAGGATGCCTCTGAGAAACTGGCTGGTCTCACCTCCAAATAAAGGAGATGAGGAAAAGTTTGACTCACTGATTGTTTAAACGTCCTCATGTTCAGCAGTTTGGGGGCAACATTCAAAGTGATTGTTATTTAGGGGCTTCAAACCATGATTTGAGCAACACAGCTAGCTCACCTCTAGGAACTAAGGGAAAACTCAGCCTTGTGTTCCTAAGAGAACTTTCCAAGAAGTCTTAATCATGCTAATTCTCAGTGTTTCTACCAGCCCATGATTATATCCCAAGGAGTTGGAAAAAAAGTCTCCTGCTTCATAGAGGCTGAATATGGTGCCTAACATGGTTCATGGACTTATGATAGACAGTGCTGGGGGAGCCAAGAAGCGGTGGGGACCTTTGCTAAGTGGCTTTATGTAGATCAGTCCACAGGGGCCTAGATCCTCCACACCCTTCCCCCCTCCACCAACATCAGGTTGTCTCACGCCTTGCAGACTTGTGGCTGATTCCTCTCTCAAGGCTTCAGTGCCTCTGGAAGAAGAGTCCGCAGGCCACAGAATCTCTCTGAGAAGCCTGTCAGCAACACATAGCCTCTGGTATCAGCTATCCTGGTGTCACCTACCATGTCAAAACTGTGTCACATTTGAAGGAGGGTGGTCTTGATCTTGGGGACCCAAAGTGGTAGATAAGGTAACATCACAAATGTAGGCTCACCTCATTTTACACCATCAACTGACAAATCTCCCCTCTTTCCAATGCAGAAAGTACTTTATCATTTGGTTTATCTTTAATTACTAAAGACTTTACTGGGTACTCTTCCAGTGACAACCCGGCACTGGCTCACAGACTCTTCTGAGGGTTAGTGGATTCTACAGAATGGTGCATCTTCTACTGTTTCCACTCACTAGACAAGCTCTATGGGAATACAAGTTAAGCTTTGGAAAACTGATAGTAAAACAAATGATCCTTGTCTATAGAAATGCAAGTGAATTTTGTCTGGTAGAGATTTGATTGATTTCCATCCTATAAAAAAGTTAACCCCAAACATTATATTTGACTGTGCTCTAGACTGTGAACCAGTGTTGTATCTATTAGCAAATTCATTGCTGTGTTCCTGAGTGTGTGTTTCTGTGTGTTCTTCAGATTGTCCTTTGAACAGATGTCAGCATCTTACTCTTCCCTAATCAATGGGTTAAATAAAATGTTTGAAATTTATTCATTTTTTATTTGTGTGTGGCTCATAATTTTTACCTTTTTGAAAATTGTACTTTAGCATAGCTTTTTAAATTATAATGCTAAGAGCTATTATATCATATTAATAATCATTCCCTATATCAACTTTAGTTTCCATTTTCTTAAGGGAAAAGTGGCAAAAGAAGGAAAAATTATCTACTCATGCTAGACTTAATTCTGTGGTATAGAATATTAGTACAGAAGGGCTCTTCTTTTGTTTCCTGACTCATTATAAGTGAAAGAAGGATATAGTCACATGTGTTCATATTTATTTTCCTGTAATAAAATAATGTGCACTAATTTTATGTCATAGCAACCTTATAATGAAATTACTGCTATTGTCATTATTATAAAACACTTGTTCTATGTTAGCCACTATTTTAAGTTCTGTGCATATGTTAAAATATTTAATCATTATAGCAATGCTAGGAGGTATGTGGTATTAATATGCCCACTTGCCAGATGAAGAAACTGAGGCATCAGGAGGTTCAGCAACTTACCCAAGGTCATACAGTTAATGAGTGGTAGATTCCCATTTAAACCTAGTCTAACTTCAGAGCCTTTGCTCATAACCTCTTTTTATGTAAGCCCAATTTTGCAGCTGAGAAAACTGACAGTGAGTGAAGTTACTTGCCCAATAACACAAAGCAAGTAAATGACAGTGCCAAGATTTATACCCAGGTCCATCTGATGTTAAAGGCCAGCTTTCTTCACCATAACAAAAAGAGTGCCGTTGGATATGAACCTACAGCTTTTGTCCTATTGACAGCCTAATCATATTTGCAGAAATCAGACAAAATAACCCACATTTTATTCCTTCAAATCAGCTGGAAGAAAAGAGGTGTTGCGCCTGGGTGGTTCAGTCAGTTAAGGGTCTGACTCTCGGTCTCAGCCCAGTTCATGATCCCAGGGTCTTGGGAGCAAGCCCCCTGTCAGGCTCCATGCTCAGCAGAGAGTCTGCTTGAAGATTCTTGCCTCTAACCCTCCCCCCCACTCACTGGCTCTCTCTCTCTCTCTCTCTCTCAAATAAATAAATAAATCTTTTTTTTTAAAGGAAAGAGGTATTAAGTATTTGAACCTACAGAAAAAAAGGTATAGCACTTTGTATCTCCCTTGAGCTTTCCAGGTACCATGTTTGGCTCTGTGCTGTATTTATCTGGGCCCTTGTCCTATCTCTTACCATTATACTGCAATACCCAGAGGGCAGGAATATGCCCTGAAGGGCCTAACCTGGTTCCTCGTGCAGAATAAAGTCAAATAAATATTGTGGAATTACAACCACCTGATTGGCGCAACATGGAGTTGCCTCCTCAGCTGAGATGTTGACTGTCCCCAAACATGATGACTCCAGCAGAGCTTCTGCTAATTACTGGGCGCTGGGGTGGACGGCTGGGGACTGTGGCTTAGGAGAGTCAAAGATGGGGAGGAGTGTGGCTGTGGTTATAAGGAAGAAAGAATTTGGGGGAGAGGCCCCCAAAGAGAAATCGTGCTGCTAATCAGTTAAAGGAGCTTGCTGTCTTAATCCCTTACCCCCCAACAAAACAGCTCCAAGACCTCTGGTCTTTTCCTCTCTCCTTTGTCTCCTCAGCTCCCTCCCACACTGCATGCTCCCACCTATTGTCACAAAGGGGCCCCAATAAGACAGCTTTCCCCACCATCCCCAGCCCCACCCCCTGAGCATTGCCAAATCAGGTCTTGGAGCCCCAGCACCACTGCCAGAAGCTCCTAGTCTCCCTCCTCCATCCCTGCTGGTGCTCCACATTGCAGTAGTAGTCACTGAACCTCCAAGCATGCTCTCCCAGCTGGGATCTGCAGTGTGGTGCCCGCCGGCTGGTTCCCTGCCCCCACATGGCTTCCTAGGCTCTGTGCTGAGCTGCGGCCTGCAGGTTACATAAGCCCCCTGCGCACTTGCAGTGAATTCATCTTGTCGGTTATCCAGACTCTTGGATAGACAATGAAATCTGAAATGCTGCTAGATTGTCCTCCCCTCTGGAGATGGCAAATAGCCAGGCTCCGAAACAACAAAGCTAGCAACAGCAACTACCCTGGGACAGGTCAGAAAGGCAGCCTTACCTAATCATGAACAGGGAAGTCTTCTTCCTAAGGAAACAGGAATGCTTGGGAAGGGGATCCCTGCAAGGGCTTTAACCTCTTTGCCAGCACAGAGCCTCACCTGACCTGCAGGGACAGTCTGCCTGCGACCCTACCATGTGCCAGGGAAAGCCATCCAAGAGAAATGAAGGACAAACTGGTTTGTGCTAAGTCTTCTCAATTACCTCTTGGCTCACTGACGTCGTAAGTAAATTCCTCCTTGCCTGACTTTACTAGAATGTTCTAACCTGGAAACAAGAATTTTCCGTGGGGTAATGGGATAGTCCTAATTTCCTGCAGGCAAGAGTGAGTAGCTCCTCTCTCCTCCTCTCACCTCTGACCAGCCAGAGCTGCTCTCTTCCACCCTCAGGAGCTTCTCAAATTACACCAGGAAGCCCAGGCCCCAGAAAATCTGCCCTTCACCTTGATGGGATCTCTCGTTGTCCTACAGAACATGAGGCTCTCCAGCCCAGTTCACCAATCCTTCTGCCTTTGTTAGATGTGGGTGGCACCACCAAATGCCTTTCTAGTGAGGAAAAAGCATTTTGCAGGGTCTGCTTCATAACACCCTGAGGCAGCAAGAGAGGCCAATGCAAAAAAAAATCCCCTCATGGAAGGATGACCAACAACCCCCGTTTGTCCTGGATTAAAGGGAGGGCATGAGACTTTCGACTGAGAAAGTCCCGGGCAGACAGACAAGCTGGTCGCCCAACGCGGGGGTGGGGGGTGGCAACACCATTTTTTCTTGATGACTTGACCTCTGGACTAAAAGGAATTTTTTTCCTTTCCGACGTACACGAGAGAATATTTGCTCCTGGAAGAGAGGCAATGAAGAGGACATCTCTTCACGAACATGTGAGAAATTGAATAAACAAAACCTGATTGGGAATGTAAAATAGCAGAGAAGTCTGGGGGAAGGTATCAAGAGACCTACGGGCTAATAATGTTCAGGACATTTAATCTTCAGCTATACCTTGTTTATGCCAGTTGGAGTGGCACAAGCCATAAAAAGACTCCATATATCCAGGATGGCAGGATGGCATTCCCACAGCCCTCCCCTGGGTCTACCCCACCATACGCCTCCCCCCATCCCGACTTAAACTTAGAATAGTTGCAGCGGTCTTCTGCATGGCATTTTCTGGGCATCGGATGTGGGTCTCTTGGAAGCAGGCAGCCGCAACATAATGGAAAGAGCACTGGCCTAAAAGTCAGGACACCTGAGTTCTATTTTTATCCCAGTTCCCCCCTGACTGTGTGACCTTGGGCAGGCACTCAACTGTAAAATAAAGAAAGTAGTCCTTACCCCGTCCTCCTCCCATTGTTGTGAGGAGACACTGTTGTGACTGAGCATCTAATGGCTCCAAAGACTTACGTCCGCACCAGCAATTCCCAGGCTGTCTTAATTCCTAGTGTCCCAGGCTAACCCACTTTTGCCCCAACTTCAGTACTCATCAGATCCACTTCACTGGATTTTTTGTGCATCCTTTTATTGTTCATTTGCATATTCTTAAATACAGTTCTTTGAACGCTGAGAACATAAGTTAAATCTCTTTTCAGACATGCTTTGACTAAATTTATACACCTTTAACAATAATTCAGTCAGACGGTCAGACACCCAAAGCTAGGGGTGGGGTGGAAGCCAGTCTTAACCAGTGGCTAAAAGCCTACAGCAACAACTCAGATTGGGGGCACCTGAAGATCCACTGACCTTGGAAGAATTTCCAGGGTTTGAATCCCTAAAAGATCAGCATTTGAACCTTGAGCAGGAAGCCTGAGGGCTTGGGTACAAGGGCTCTCTCTGCAACATGCTACATGAACACACTAAACTTCAAGTTCATCTTCATGGTATAGACTATACAAAAACTGTTTCATTTAGAGAGTATTTCTTGAGAAGAGTACAGTGCATGAATATGTGGTTCAGGAGAGGGATGAGAAAACTGAAGATAAAGATGGGCAAATAATTAAATAGAGAACTCTGGCCCTACCACTTGGGCAGCAGAAAGACCTTTCACCAAATGGTGTGGGATGATAAGCAGACTCAAGATTTCTGGGATCCACTGCTCAAGCTAATGCCTATTCTTTGCTTAAGCTCACTAATCCATAAAACTTACACCGCAGTCTTAATTTATTTGGCCAGTAATTTATCTTAATTTCTGGTTGCTGTACACTTGATAAGATGCACAAGATATATACAATACCATGATGGGATCCTGCCTCTGTAAACTGCCGAGTCTCCTGATGTGTATCTTTCCATTAAAGCTCCTTGGCCTGTCCCACTTGGGTTTTTCAGTTGGGATGTTGGAGGTTATATTCATTGCTCATCACACAGACCTGCTGTCTCTTTCTTCTCTCTTAGTTTCTTTCTCTGCTTCCTGATATTTTAGTACATTTTCATTGTTCTTTTATCAAGGAAAGAATATGAAGCAAATTTCTGGGTTCACACCTCACCTGCTCCATCTGACTGTTTATTCTCAGACCAGTTAATGGTGAGACAGAGGGGCTGGGCTAGCAAAGGGAGAAAAGCATGAGAGATTATAGGCATTTGAAGGCTAAAATTAATTTGAAACATCTCTGAAACTATAATCTATGTCAAAGGAAAAGCAGACTGTAATTAAAAGAAAGAAAAACAATAGGCTCTTACCCACAACACTGTATTTTCTATGTAAAAAAGGAGTACAGGCTTTCCAGGAAATAAGTAAATTGTGCCATTTAAGAGCAAACGTCATATCTTATACTTCTGTGACTTTGGGACAGGGACCACTGCGTGTTCCTTGGTATCTGTTCTCCACAGAACTCGTCTGATGTTTAGCTGGAAAATGATCATTTGGGAAGAAGACTATATTTCCCACCCTCTTTGCAGCTGAACTTGGCTGTATGACTACCTTCTGGGCAGCGAGCTCTAAGAGCAAGGGGTATGCACAACTTCTGCAAAGTTTCTTCTAGAAGGCAGAAGCATAATTTCCCTTTCTCCTTCCTGCTGGATGGAACATGGATGCAAACTTGGAAATGGAGGGTGCCTGGGTAGCTCAGTTGGTTAAGCAACTGCCTTCGGCTCAGGTCATGATCCCAGAGTCCCAGGATCGAGTCCCGCATCGGGCTCCTTGCTCAGCAGGGAGTCTGCTTCTCCCTCTGACCCTCTCCCCGCTCATGTGCTCTCTCTCTCTCTCTCTCATTCTTTCTCTCAAATAAATAAATAAAATATTAAAAACAAAAAACTTGGAAATGGAAGGTGGAATGAACCTGGTTCAGTGAATCTCATACCAGATGAGATCTTGCTTAACTCCTAACCATTGCTATGACATAGAGAAAAAAAAATGTATCTGGTTTAAACCACTGATATTTTGGATTTGTTCACTCACAGCTCAACCTACTCCTTAGTGATACACCCCTACAACTTGTGGAAGGACACCTTGCATTCAATCAACAATTAAAATTGCCCCAATTATGGTAATTGACTAAAATATGTGAGGGATGTTACTTTCCTCACATTTTTAGAAGGTTTGGTTTTGGAGCTTCAAGGATATATGTGAGAGAGAGGTTTGGGGCATAATTCACTTTAACAGGGTGAATGAAGCAACCTGTGGGAAACATATATATATTATGATATATGTCATATAATAAGATGTATATAATATGTAATTATATATATATATACATATAAAATATGGGACAGTATCTCCATAGATGATAAATAGACAGATAGATAGATAGATAGAGAGATAGATAGATAGATAGATAGATAGATAGATAGATAGATGCAGATAAAATGGCATTCAGCAGAAGCTGCAGTGAGCCAGGGTTCAAGGAGAAGCACTGTCACTAGCTGGTGGGTGTATAAATTGGTAAAACTTTGTGGAACCAAATTGCCAATACATATCACAACCTTAAAAATGTTTCTTCTCTTTTATACAGTAATTCCATTATTTAGGGATCTACAGGAAGAATGTGGACAAAGAGCGATGTCCAAAATTTTCCATGTAGCCCTGGGTATGGAGAACCTAAACGTTCAGACAAATAACTCCACATGTCATGAAATGTCAGTTGGCAGGTAATGGTGTCCGTTTGCATGAGCTGATTTTCGCTGAGGAAGGAGCTTCCGGGAGGGAAGTCAGGCCTGGCCTCTGAGGGCTGGAGATGGGGGACGATGGAGAGGGCAGTGAGGCGTCTGCCTCCCACCCAGGCCCACGGGTCAGTCCATCCTCAAGGGGGAGGTCCTCACACGGGCTGAAGAAGCTTTTCCAAAAAGGAGCCTGGCAGGCCTGGAAGCTGTCCGGTGCTCAGGAAAGAAGCTGAAGACGGCGCGGAGCGGTCTTCCCTCGGGGGAGAAGCCCAGAGGGGGCCTGGAGACGTGCCTTGGCAGTGGAGGGGTCCTGGCCCCGGAGACGCCCGAGAGGCCGCGTGGGCGCTTGGCGGGCCGGTGCTGCCCTCCAGTGGCGGTGCGGCTGGAAACAAGGCGGGGAGGACCGTCGCTGCGCTCACATGAGCTCCGAGAGAGAACTGAAATGGGGTGTGGAGTGAAGACGCCTGCAGGTGGGGACATGAGCGGTGCAATCTGAGTTACCAGTCTCATTTGTAGCCATAGGTCAGAGAAATAACTGAAATGGACAATTATGGAGAAAATTAAGTAAAGGATGATTTGTCGCATAACCGGTGGGCCCGATCTTACCTAATGAATTCATTATCTTCCCTGTCCCGCTACGCTTTTCGCCCTGGAACCATAGGCGTTGAAAGCCTAGAAACTATATTTCTCAGATGTCCTCGGCAGCAGGTGTCTGGATATCCTCAGTGGGTGGCACTTTTCGAGGTTTGCAAGTCAGAAGAAAAGGATAGGCCACTGTTTGCGGCAGAAGCTCTAGGTATGAGTGTGAGCATCAGCAAGTGGCCGATGTGGGGGGTTGCTGGCAGCTCTCAGCGCTGGGGGCAGCTGAGATCCGCAGTAGCGGCATCTCTGAAATACGTGTGTTTCTAGATCTAGGGCTTTCCTGATTACTGTTCTCTTCCAATGGGAGGTGTATACAGGTTGTATAAGCCTTACATACCCGGTGTTAAAGTCCTTCGTATTGAAAATTTTTGAGTGGCTTCTGTCTGCAAAACCAAAACCTGACCGATATGGTACAGCCTATTGTTTAGCACCTGGGCTCTAAGGGTGCTCAGACTTGGTTCAACCCCGATTCTGCACTTAATTCTAGTGAAGCCTTGAGCAAGTTCCCTAACCCTTATTTGCCCAATTTCTTCATCGGCAAAATGGGTTAATGAAATCACCTACCTCATAGGACTGTCACATGGATAAATTGCATGACATATATTAGCATCAATAAACATTAGGGGTCATCATTATTGAATATCAAATGACCATTAAATTAAAGTGGTACAAGAAGAAGAAGAAGAAGAAGAAGAAGAAAGAACATATACATATACAGTATAATCTCAACTATCTGAAACACACAAATGGAAATATACCAACATGTTTTCTCTCTAGGTGACGGGCTTATGGGTGATTCTGTTTTCTTCTGTATATCTTTCTTGTTTTTTAAAATTATCTACAATAAGTATGTATGTCCTACTTTATAAAAGGAATTAATGTATAATGTTATTAAAATAGCCTACAGGGAAGTTACTTAAGTATATATTCAATACTCAGCATTGCTCACAAATTCAATGGCCCATGCAAACATACTGAAATAATACTGTCTTCTTGGCATCTAATATTCACCATTTTTTAAAGTTCTTTACTCATCAACCCCAAGACAAGTAAACATTGTGGTAACTTCTGATCTGGGAACAGTGAAGCCCCACCCAGTTCAGGAAATTCGCAAAAGGTAAACTCTGGAGGTGGAAGAAAAGTTTGTGAAATTATTCTGGGGAAACTGTTTCCTTCTTCTGCAAAGGGGAGAGAATCTACTTCTGGGTCAGCTGTGGTTTGATATTCCATTGAGAAGATATTTCAGGGGTTTGGGGTGTCTTTATGTTTTGGTTTGTCCTCAATTCTTTTCCTTCACTTTGACAGCATTGCCGGACTAGGGTGCCATACTCCAGCTTTATGTCTGCTGTTGTCACGGAATAATCAGTAATAATAGTGCTCCCTTTTACTGCCAAAAGTGTCAGTTTACACAACAGTGTATATGTGTACTCTGTGTAAGACCTATCCAAATAGCAGTGACTCAGGTTTTAATAAAGGTCTGTATTCGACAATATGCATAGAATTGCTCCTTAGTTAACTACCCAAGAATGGCAACTGTTTTGTTTTTGGTTTTGTCTTTGAAAACTTTGCTTTGTTTTATTTTTACTGAGGTATAATTGGCATGCAACATTGTATTATTATACCTGAAACTGATACAATGTTGTGTGTTTTAGTGTTTAATGAGCTTCCTGGCTGGAGAGGTTGTAGCTCACTTCTGGTCTACTTGAGAGCCCCATACATTATATGTTTCCCTTCTCCAGCTGGAGGTAAGTTGGGCCCCTGGGGTGCCTCTTAAAATGAGTATTGATTTAAAAAAATAATAGTTTCTTGTGTATCTGTGTTCCTATTTATAACTATAAAACAGCCCTATCTGCTAGGAAATTCCAAGCAGTCACATCAAATGTAACCTTATAACAATGTCCTATTTTTCTCTGTATCACCAGGGCCTAGCGCAGGAGCACTTTTTAGAAATGAAATAAACCTGATTGAACTGAATTGAACTTGCTGTGTTACTGATAGAGATGATAGAGGAGTCCATTATTTGGGCTTATCTATTCATCATTTCTGTGTATGTGGCCCTCCAATCAACATCTTGAAAAGAAATATTGTTTTGGTCGGAATTCTTATTTACCTTTTAATTTCCTTTTTATTTCTTCATGGTACTCGGAATAGGGTCAGCATAGAACAGATGCATCAATCAACTGAGTTACCAGGCTGGATGCTGATAGATAAAAAAACCATTAACACAGAGACACTGCCTTTGAATTATAGCGTAGTGCAGAAGACAAAATATATACACGGCATGTTTTTGGTTTGTTGGTGCATAATCTTGATAACCTGCAACACATGTCTGCATTTTCTCTGTTACCTATGTCTCCTTTCTTTGCTCCTCTCTGTGAGCTTGTGGACTTCTTAGTGGCAAGACGGAGTACTAATTTAATTGAGGAAGACATATTAATGGGGACCTGGAGGTAAAGGTGATGGAGCCCTGTCCTCAAAGGGCCTACAGACACTCATGAAAAGCTTAAGGACAAGACAATCCCTGCACGGCAAGGCCAGATGAATGCTGTAGAATCTTAGAGGGAAAAGAGATGAGATGGGCTTTGGCGGGACAAGGAGGGGTCTCTTGCAGGAAGTGAGTGTGAACTAGGTCTTGAGATGAGCAAGACGACCACACTATGGAGACAGAGCTTGGGCCCCAGCAGAAGTTCTGGGACCCCAAGTGGGGCACAAAGGCAGCAGTATAATCCCATTGCTGGGGAATAGAGGAATAGAGACAGTCACATGGACACAGATGCCAGTGTGAACCAAGGACTTGGATGGACACTTGCTTCAGGGCAATGGCTTTATTCTATCTCTTCAAACCAGACTAAACCCCAGGATGGTAATGGCAGTGGGGAGTGGGGACTCCAAGTTGACTGAGAAGACACTGCCCTATCCTAGTGAAATGGGGCTTGAAATTAACATTAAATAGAGATTTGGAAAGCAAAATAGTGAGGTTTCTTGTACACTTATGCTTGTAGACTGAGATGTGCTATTTGTGTCTCTGTGACAATCTTGAAAATGGCAAATTCACTAACTGTTCATGCTGCTGGCTTGGGAAGGGAGCCTGGGGAGGCCCTTGTCCCCGGAGCCCATCATCAGTCATGTGGTACATGTGACTTACCAGAGATTGACTTGCAAGGTGGAGTTGTGCAACCGAGCAACATGGGTCTGGACACTTTCCTACCGCCAAAATGAACTCAGTACACACTTTACCCAATGCAATGGGACCTGCAAAATTGGACTGTAAATCTAAGAACAGAGAGCATTACCTGTCAGATGGTGAACTTACCATTTGCCTCAGTTCCTCCTGAACCGGATGGACAATTTTCCCTGCAGTGCTTAATTTGACATTTCTGTTCCCCTCGTAAGTATAAAAGAGGAAGTGTTAGAGCAAACAAAAAATTTCTTTTCATAGTGGGACATTGTGTATTCCAGAAATCAGCATACATGTTGCTTTGTTTCATATAGCCTATTGGCATTGTATGTATAATCAGACATTTTCAAAAATAAATATATATTCTTTGTTTTTAAGAAAAGTTTGCATTATTGTATTCTTTACTACATCAGATTTATATGACTGTCTTTCTGGCCAAAATCAAGTTGGTTAGCTAATTTCCTACATGAAGTGGTCCTGCCTCATGGAGGGCAAGCTTGTCAATGGAATGAAATAGCAACATGACCATCCTGCTTTCAAACAACATGACCATCCTGCTTTCAAACAACAACAATGTGTTGTTGATTCTGCCAATCCTATCTCTGGAACATAGGCAGAGAGTGTCATCATAAATCCCCCTTTCTCAGTTCTCTTGAAATAGGAGTTGGCCTACTCAGTTCAAATTACCCACGGTCATTTTGCAGAAATCTCTTGGATAGAGACAAAAATCTCGCCAAAATTAGAATTATTGAGTGGCATTTATGATTTGTCTCTCTTCCTAACATCTTGAGGTCCTAATGGAACCCACCAATCACAGCAACTGGCCACACACTCGATGGAAGTGAAGGCAAAGGGTGTCCATTACACTGAGGGAGGACAGAAACTGAGAATGTCAGCTTGCATTTTTTTGTCTTATTGTTTTCTTTTTCTTGTGGCTGTAGAGGAGACTATAGAGTAGGTAAGGGTTAGTCGCTGAAAGAGTAGGTGAGGGGAGTCCAGGGTAGGCTCAAAGGAAAATTCAGCAGTAGTGGATGCTTCGTATTAGCTGTATGAAAATTTCACTTTATTTTATATTTATTTCTTTAATCGAATTAATCAATAGTAAGATCTTAAAAAAAATCTTGGTTTTTAACATTTACTATTTTTTAGAGTAAGGCACAAAATTAAATAGAATCCCAATTCAATTATTAAAATATCACAGGGACAAAGGGAAAGCAAAATAAAAATAGTAGCAATGCCATGATATCTATGGATGGTAAGATTATAGATGATTTTTGTTTTCTCTTTTTTTAAAATTTTTTATTGTTATGTTAATCACCATACATTACATCATTAGTTTGTGATGTAGTGTTCCATGATTCATTGTTTGTGCATAACACCCAGTGCTCCAGGCAGAACGTGCCCTCTTTAATACCCATCACCACGCTAACCCATCCCCCCACCCCCTCCCTTCTAGAACCCTCAGTTTGTTTTTCAGAGTCCATCGTCTCTCATGGTTCGTCTCCCCCTCTGATTTCACTCCCTTCATTCTTCCCCTCCTGCTATCTTTTTTTTTCTTAACATATATTGCATTATTTGTTTCAGAGGTACAGATCTGTGATTCAACAGTCTTGCACAATTCACAGTGCTCACCATAGCACATACCCTCCGCAATTTCTATCACCCAGCCACCCCATCCCTCCCACCCCCCACCACTCCAGCAACCCTCAGTTTGTTTCCTGAGATTAAGAATTCCTCATATCGGGTGCCTGGGTGGCTCAGATGGTTAAGCATCTGCCTTCAGCTCAGGTCATGATCCCAGGGTCCTGGGATCGACTCCTGCATTGGGCTCCCTGCTCCTTGGGAGCCTGCTTCTCCCTCTGCTTCTCTGTCTCTCTCTCTCTCTCTCTCTCCCCCTCTGTCTCTCATGAATAAATAAATAAAATCTTTTATAAATAAATAAATAAAATAAAAGAATTCCTTATATCACTGAGGTCATATGACACTTGTTTTGTCTGATTGAATTTTTTGGCTCAGCATAACACCCTCCAGTTCCATCAATGTCGTTGCAAATGGCAAGATCTCATTCCTTTTGATGGCTGCATAGTATTCCATTGTATATATGTACCACCTCTTCTTTATCCATTCATCTGTTGATGGACATCTTGGCTCTTTCCACAGTTTGGCTATTGTGGACATTGCTGCTATAAACGTCGGGGTGCACGTACCCTTTCAGATCCCTACCTTTGTATCTTTGGGGTAAATACTCAGTAGTGCAATTGCTGGATCGTATGGTAGCTCTATTTTCAACTGTTTGAGGAACCTCCATACTGTTTTCCAGAGTGGTTGCACCACCTTGCATTCTCACCAACACTGTAGGAGGGTTCCCCTTTCTCCACATCCCTGCCAACATCTGTCATTTCCTGACTTCTTAATTTTAGCCATTCTGACTAGTGTGAGGTGGTATCTCATCGAGGTTTTGATGTGGATTTCCCTGATGCCGAGCGATATTGAGCACTTTTTCATGTGTCCGTTGGCCATTTGGATGTCTTCTTTGAAAAAATGTCTGTTCATGTCTTCTGCCCATTTCTTGATTGGATTATTTGTTCTTTGTGTGTTGAGTTTAAGAAGTTCTTTATAGATTTTGGATACTAGCCCTTTATCTGATATGTCATTTGCAAATATCCTCCCATTCTGTCGGTTGTCTTTTCGTTTTGTTGGCTGTTTCTTTTGCTGAGCAAAAGCTTTTTATCTTGATGAGGTCCCAATGGTTCATTTATGCCCTTGCTCCCCTTGCCTTTGGTGTTGTTTCTAGGAAGAAGTTGCTGTGGCTGAGGTCGAAGAGGTTGCTACCTGTGTTCTCCTTTAGGATTTTGATGGACTCCTGTCTCACGTTTAGGTCTTTCAACAATTTTGAGTCTATTTCTGTGTGTGGTGTAAGGAAATGGTCCAGTTTGATTTGTCTGCAGGTGGCTATCCAATTTTCCCAATACCATTTGGTGAAGAGACTGTCTTTTTTCCACTGAACATTCTTTCCTGCTATGTCAAAGATTAGTTGACCATGGAGTTAAGGGTCCATTTCTGGGCTCTTTATCCTGTTCCATTGATCTATATGTCTGTTTTTGTGCCAGTACCATACTGTCTTGATGATGACAGCTTTGTAATAGAGCAGGAAGTCCGGAATTCTGATGCCGCCAGCTTTGCTTTCTTTTTCAACATTCCTCTGGCTATTCGGGGTCTCTTCTGGTTCCATACAAATTTTAAGATTATTTGTTCCATTTCTTTGAAAAAAGTGGATGGTATTTTGATGGGGATTTGAATGTGTAGATTGCTCTAGGTAGCATTGACATCTTCACAATGTTGATTCTGCCAATCCATGAGCATGGAACGTTTTTCCGTTTCTTTGTGTCTTCTTCAATTTCTTTCATGAGTATTTTATAGTTTTCTGAGTACGGATCCTTTGCTTCTTTGGTTAGATTTATTCCTAGGTATCTTATGGTTTTGGGTGCAATTGTAATTGGGATCGACTCCTTAATTTCTCTCTCTTCTGTCTTGTTGTTGGTGTATAGGAATGCCACTGATTTCTGTGCATTGATTTTATATCCTGCCACATTAGTGAATTCCTGTATGAGTTCTAGCAGTTTTGGGGTGGAGTCTTTTGGGTTTTCCACATACAGTATCATATCATCTGCAAAGAGTGAGAGTTTGACTTCCTCTTTGCTGATTTGGATGCCTTTCATTTCTTTTTGTTGTCTGAGTGCTGTGCCTAGGACTTCTCATACTATGTTGAATAGCAGTGGTGATAGTGGACATCCCTGCCACATTCCTGGCTTTAGGGGGAAAGCTCTCAGTTTTTCCCCATTGAGAATGATATTTGCTGTGGGTTTTTCATAGATGGCTTTTATGATATTGAGGTATGTACCCTCTATTCCTATACTCTGAAGAGTTTTGACCAAGAAAGGATGCTGTACTTTGTCAAATGCTTTTTCTGCATCTATTGAGAGGATCATATGATTCTTCTTTCTTTTGTTAATGTATTGTATCACATTGATTGATTTGTGGATGTTGAACCAGCCTTGCAGCCCAAGGATAAATCCCACTTGGTCGTGGTGAATAATCCTTTTGATGTACTGTTGGATCCTACTGGCTAGTATTTTGGTGAGAATTTTTGCATACATGTTCATCAATGATATTGGTCTGTAATTCTCCTTTTTGATGGGGTTTGTCTGGTTTTGGGATCAAGGTAATGGTGGCCTCACAAAACGAGTTTGGAAGTTTTCCTTCCATTTCTATTTTTTGGAACAGTTTCAGGAGAATAGGTATTAATTCTTCTTGAAATGTTTGGTAGAATTCCCCTGGGAAACCATCTGGCCCTGAGCTTTTGTTTGTTGGGAGATTTTTGATGACTGCTTCAATTTCCTTGGTGGTTATAGGTCTTTCAGGTTTTCTATTTCTTCCCGGTTCAGTTCTGGTAGTTGATACATCTCTAGGAATGCATCCATTTCTTCGAGGTTATCTAATTTGCTGGCATAGAGTTGCTCATAATATGTTCTTATAATTGTTTGTATTTCGTTGGTGTTGGTTGTGATCTCGCCTCTTTCATTCATGATTTTGTTGATTTGGGTCCTTTCTCTTTTCTTTTTGATAAGTCTGGCCAGGGGTTTATCAATCTTGTTAATTCTTTCAAAGAACCAGCTCCTAGTTTTGTTGATCTGTTCTACTGTTCTTTTGTTTTCTAGTTCATTGATTTCTGCTCTGATCTTTATTATTTCTCTTCTCCTGCTGGGTTTAGGCTTTATTTGCTGTTTTTTCTCTAGCTCCTTTAGGTGTAGGGTTAGGTTGTATATTTGAGACCCTTCTTGTTTCTTGAGAAAGGCTTGTATTGCTATATACTTTCCTCTCAAGACTTCCTTTGCTGTATCCCAAAGATTTTGAACAGTTGTGTTTTCATTTTCATTGGTTTCCACGAATTTTTTAATTTCTTCTTAAATTCCTGGTTGACCCATTCATTATTTACTAGGATGCTTTTTAGCCTCCATGTATTTGAGTTCTTTTCATCTTTCCTCTTGTGATTGAGTTCTAGTTTCAAAGCTCTGTGGTCTGAAAATATGTAGGGAATAATCCCAATCTTTTGGTACCAGTTGATTTGTGACCTAGGATGTGATCTATTCTGGACAATGTTCCATGGGCACTAGAGAAGAATGTGTATTCCGTTGCTTTGGGATGGAATGTTCTGAATATGTCTGTGAAGTCCATTTGGCCCAGTGTGTCATATAAAGTCTTTATTTCCTTGTTGATCTTTTGCTTAGATGATCTGTCCATTTCAGTCAGGGGGATGTTAAAGTCCCCCACTATTATTGTATTGTTGTCAATGTGTTTCTTTGCTTCTGTTATTAATTGCCTTATATAATTGGCTGCTCCCATGTTAGGGGCATAGATATTTACAATTGTTAGATCTTCTTGTTGGATAGATCCTTTAAGTAAGATATAGGGTCCTTCCTCATCTCTTATTACAGTCTTTGGTGTAAAATCTAATTTGTCTGATATAAGGATTGCCACCCCAGCTTTCTTTTGGTGTCATTAGCATGGTAAATGGTTTTCCACTCCCTCACTTTCAGTCTGGGGGTGTCTTTGCGTCTAAAATGAGTCTCTTGCAGACAGCATATCGATGGGTCTTATTCTTTCATCCAATCTGATAGCCTGTGTCTTTTGATTGGGACACTTAGCCCATTTACATTCAGAGTAACTATTGAAAGATATGAATTTAGTGCCATTGTATTGCCTGTAAGGTGACTGTTACTGTATATTGTCTGTGTTCCTTTCTGATCTATGCTGCTTTTAGGCTCTCTCTCTTTGCTTAGAGGACCCTTTTCAATAGTTCTTGTAGGGCTGGTTTCGTGCTTGCAAATTCCTTTACTTTTTGTTTGTCCTGGAAGCTTTATATCTCTCCTTCTATTTTCAATGACAGCCTAGCTGGATATAGTATTCTTGGCTGCATATTTTTCTTATTTAGTGCTCTGAAGATATCATGCCAGTCCTTTCTGGCCTGCCAGGTCTCTGTGGATAGGTCTGTTGCCAATCTAATGTTTCTACGATTATAGGTTACATATCTCTTCTCCCGAGCTGCTTTCAGGATTTTCTCTTTGTCTCTGAGACTCATAAGTTTTACTATTAGATGTCAGGGTGTTGACCTATTTTTATTGATTTTGAGAGGGGTTCTCTGTGCCTCCTGGATTTTAATGCCTGTTTCCTTCCCCACATTAGGGAAGTTCTCTGCTATAATTTGCTCCAATATACCTTCTGCCCCTCTCTCTCTTTCTTCTTCTTCTGGGATTCCAATTATTCTAATGTTGTTTCATCTTATCGTATCGCTTATCTCTCGAATTCTGCCCTCGTGATCCTGTAGTTGTTTATCTCTCTTTTTCTTGGCTTCTTTATTTTCCACCATTTGGTCTTCTATATCGCTGATTCTCTCTTCTGCCTCATTTATCCTAGCAATTAGCAACCCCATTTTTGATTGCACCTCATTAATAGCCTTTTTGATTTCGACTTGGTTAGATTTTAGTTCTTTTATTTCTCCAGAAAGGGTTTCTCTAATAACTTCCATGCTTTTTTCAAGCCCAGCTAGTGTCTTTAAAATCATGATTCTGAACTCTAGGTCCGACATCATACTAATGTCCATATTGAGTATGTCCCTGGCAGACGGTACTACCTCTTGTTCTTTTTGTTGAGGTGATTTTTTCCAGACTGTCATTTTGTCCAGAGGGGATTAGATGAATGAGAGAACAAAATGCGAACAGGGTAACAATGTCCCCAGAAAATATACTCTAAACAAATCAGAAAAGACCTGAAGCCAGGGAAAAAGAAAGGGAAAGAAAGAAAAAAGGAAAAGATAAATATAAAAACAAACAAAAAAACAGAACAAAACAAAAAAAAACAGAACATGATCAAATATGATCAGGCTGGTGCATAGATCAGTGCCACACACTAGATTTTGGGTGTATTTTGGTCTGTTAGAAGAAAATGCCTCCCAAAATTTTTAAAAAAGAAAGACATATATGTACAAAATAAGGGTTGAGACGATGAAGGGAAGGACTATGAGTGTAAAGATGAAAATTATAAAAAATTTTATAAAAGGAATTGATAAGATGTTTGAAAAAAGAAAGAAGAGGATTTTTAAAAAAAAGAAAGAAAGAAAAAAGGGGAGAGAATGTGATCAGGCAGGAAACTAGAACAAAGCCATACACTAGAGATTTAGGGTATAGTTTGATCTGTCAGAAGAAACTGTATCTCAAAATTTTAAAGAGAGAACAACTTATATATATATGCCAAAAATAAGGGTAACTACTATGAAGGGATAGAATATGACTAAAAATGAAAAATAAAAATGTTTTTTTAAAAAAAGGGATTGATAAGATGGTGGTTGAAAAAGGGAAAAAGAAAAACTCAAAAAAAATTAATTTTGAAAGACTAAAGAATCATGGTAAAAAAGCCATGAATTCTATGTGCAGTATTCCCCTAGCGCTGGAGTTTTCCCATTCTCCTTGATCGGTAAACTTGGTCTTGGCTGGCGGTTCTTGCTGATCTTCTGGGGGAGGGGCCTATTGCCGTGGTTCCCAGATGTCTTTGCCGGAGGTGGAATTGCCCCGCCCTTGCTGGTTTGGGCTAAGTAATCTGCTCGGGTTTGCTCGCGAGATCTTTTGTTCCTTGCAAACTTTCCGTACAGCTTTGGAGGACGAGAGTGAAAATGGCGGCCTCCCAATCTCTGCCCCAGAGGAGCCGAGAACTCGGGGACCTGCTCCTCAGTGCGCCCCCAGAGAAAAGCAGTCAGTCACTCCCGTCTCCCTGGTCTCCGGCCGCACTCCGTGCTCACCTGGCCTGTGACCGAGCGTTTCTATCTCTGGCACCCAACCCCGTGTGGAGTCTCCAAACCCAGCAGATCCCTGCAGTGCGCTCCCGCGCGGCTCTTCCCAGAGGAGGAAGGGGAGTCTCCCTGGATCTGCCGCTTGTTGGGTCCCTGCTGGAGGAACAGTGGCCCAACTGTGCCACAGATCACAGTTTATGGCAACCCCGAGCTGAGACCCCGCGCCTCGGCTGCATCTTTGCAGCCGGCTTCCCTGCTCCGATACCTGGGAGCTCTGTTGCACGCAGGCACCCCCCGGTCTTTCTGTGACTCCGAGGGTCCTGAGACCACTGTCCCGCGAGGGTTCCACCCCCCGCTTAGCCACTGGAGCGACGTCTCTCAGCGGAGCCAACTCCTAAATGTTCTGATTTTGTGCTCCGCGGCTCTAGCACTTGCCAGAAGCGGCCAAGGAGGCCCCCTCCCCCGCCGTCTATCCTCCCGGATATCGCCTCAGATTCACTTCTCCGCACATCCTACCTTCCAGAAAGTGGTCACTTTTCTATTCAGAGAGTCGTTGCTACTCTCTTCTTCGATCTCCTGTTGAGTTCGTAGGTGTTCAGAATGGTTTGATCCCTATCCAGCTGAATTCCTGAGACCAGACACAATCCAGGTCTCCTACTCCTCTGCCATCTTGCTCTGCCCCCTGTTTTCTCCTTTTTACTTTTGTGTGTTCTCTAGGTTTACTATTATAATCATAAGTTTTACTTTTTATGTTTTTTGGGGGAAAAGGAATTTGTAAGTGCCCATGAGGGAAAAAATACTTTAAAACCATATACTCTAATAACTGTGACATATTGGGATACACAGAACCCACAAGGAGTATAGTAAGTGAGAGCAGATATTGAAAAGGCTCTGTGGTCTATATCAGAATGAATAAATTAGGTTTAGCCCAGTTGTACTGATAGTGATAGAAAATGGAATGTTCCTAGGTTGTACCCATTCTTTGCAGAAGTCCTTATACTAGTGTTATAACTTTTTCCCTCAGCTGGTGGGTTTGTGCTTAGATCAAAATCTATCATCTGATCTGATAGAACAGAGGCACAATGGGATTCCTGGCCAAGTGTACCTCCTTTGTGGAGGTGATAGCACCCCTCCCCCACCCCACCACAAGCATCCAGTGATTCATGACAATGTCAATGAGCCTAGAAGAGGGGTGGACAATTGAGACAAGGAAGGAAAAGCATATAGCAAATCCATCCTTGGCTCTGAGATACAAGCAGAAATTGCTAATGGACCCCTTTGTTTTGACGGTCATGAGGAGAAAGATGTCGCTGACGTCATGTTGCAGTGTGATTGCAGGAACATGGGATGGAGTCTGAAATGGAAAAAGGAACTTTGCTGTGATGACCAGACTCCCTGAATGGGAGGGAGTCATGAAATCTTTATAAGCACTGGTGCTTGGAACTTGTGTGATCTCAGCCACCTGGATAGACGTGTGCAGGGCCTAGGAAAAAAGGGGGCTGTGTACACCCACTGCACGACCACCCTCTTTAATATCTCGGGGCTGAGCAGTCCTCCTGTGGGGCCCTCCCACCCCCAGCTACACGTACTCGGAGTGCACATTTTCATTCCTACAGCCAAAGAGCCTCATGGGCCAGGTAAGCCACCTGCACCAGGAGGTGACAGGCAAGCTGGAGAAACAGGACCCAGCTCAGAGCACACCTGTCAACTCCCCAGACCAGCAGCTCTGCTGGCCACGAGGGCCTCTGAGCTGCAACAACAGAAGCCACAGCTGAGAGGAGCAGAGCTCTTATTGTCATTTTAAGAGCCCTCTTGGGGATCCCCAGAAATACGGGGAGGAAAGGGGCTTTGCAAGGGACTCGGGTGCTGCATGCACAGGTGCAGGGCTAGAGCCAGCAGGCCTGTTCCTAGGACCACATAAGAACTGAAAAGTTCATGCTGCCTGGATGCAAATACAACAGCAGAGAAGCCTCACTTGTGGGTTTGTGTCCCTTGAACAGTTATGTAACTTCACATAGAGAAAATGCAAGTTCATAGCCACAGAAAGAGAACTAACTTTATCCTACCATCCCACCTTCAGAGTGTGCAACTCTAAAATGACATGTTTTTGGCTGCTTTGTGAGTATTCTTGCAGGTGTGTGTGTGTGTGTGTGTGTGTGTGTGTACATGTGCATGTGTGCTTCACCTTGTCCCAAGAAATATTTAGTCCATTTAAAACAGAACAGAATATGAACGTGCCTTAAAAGAAGATTCTAAGTAGTGGAAATGCCAAGCCACCCCAGACTTGAGCTAAGCCAAATGACAACTTAAAAAGTAAGACATGCAGGTTTGGAGAGCCCCTGCTGCTGATTCTGAAAAGGGAATGAACTTTCTTGGAGTACCGTCCCTGTGCCAGGCACGTGATAGCCATTTTGTCTCCTGCCCTTCAGACACAGCTGGTCTGGAGACAGATTAAGCTTCCTTGTGTTTTATTGTTGCTTCCAAACTGCCATTTCTCCCTCTCCTCTGCCTGTCCTATAGAGACTCTAGAGATAAGATCATGAGACAATACTGCCAAATACCCTTCTTTGTGGCAGCCGTCTTCAGAATTAAAGGATCTTAACCTTCATTACTTGAAAATGTTCACACCCAGTGTTTGCCTCCCTATCATTACTCCAGCTATAATTCTTGCTCATTTCAATATCCATATGGACCATGTTTTCAAATACTGGCCTGCTCTCCCCTCACCTCATATTTCCCCCTACACCTGAGATCCTCACTCCCACGGTCATACGCTAGACACTCATCACCAAAGTATGGCATCTCATCCGTCATGTGGCTTCTGACCCGCACGCCCGATCTTGTATCTCATTCATTCTACGATGCTGATTCCAACAATTCTTTGACCCCACTCCACTATGACCCCAAACACATTGACTGTACCACCTTTCCCCTGGCTATCACCCCTTAAGGCCCTCACTAGCCTTTGGATTCCAGGATCCATCATTACTATCTCTCCCTTACACACCGGCCCCTTTTCCCTCCTTCAATCTCACATTTCTCTAGTCCAATAACTCCCACTCTTCTGGGTGTCAGCTTTCTGCTTTCTTCTCTCTCTCCAAACGAAAGATATCTTTCTCTTCTCCTTCCCCCTCTCAGCTACTGACATTGAAAAAAATAAAGATCAATCAGAAGCAAGCTTTCCCATACTCCTGCCACCATATTCCACCATATACAACTCTCTTTACGAACTACCTGTTTTGCATTTACAATGATAAACCATCCATGTTCCTTTCTATAGGCATGTATTCACTGGAACTCAGTTCTCACAGTCTCAGGGATGTCACTTCTACAATTCTCTTCTCTCTCTCCTAGCATCAATTCCCCCCTCTCTGTTGTAGTATCACCCATATTTTTAAAGAGGGAGGGAAGGAAGGAGGGGGGGAAGGTAGGAAAAGAAACCCCCTTCCATCCCATATTTCCATCCAGCTACTGTCCCATGTTTCTGCTATTCACTATGGTAACCTCTTCATCACGGCTAAGAGTCGTCCAGAAGGACACTCTGCACCTTCTCTCTTTCCCAATGCTAATCAGACTTCACTAATACTGTTCTTGCCAAGAACACCAGTGACCTTCATGTTGCCAAATCCAATAACCAATTCTCGGTCCCACTGCCCTTATGTATCTGTACCTTGAAAAGGTTTCTTCACTTGTGCCCCAGAACACCACCCTGGTGGTTCATCTGATACACTTGACACCCGTTCTCAATCTCCATTCTGATTTCTGTCCTTCTCCCTGACTTCTATAAATGAAGTGCTCTAGGAGTGAGTTCTTGGAACTCTTTTCTTCTGTGAATGTTCATCCCCTAAGTAATATCCTACAGCTTATGGCTTTAAATACCCTTTTTCTGCAATGACTCTTGTATTTCTAACTCAAAGAGTTGAACTCTTAAGTGTCTAAATCTAACTGCCTGCTTTACACTCTCACTTGGATGTCTAATAAGGATCTCAAATCTAACTTGGTTAAAACAATTTGGGATTCCCACTTCCTAACTTTTTCCTTCCCCATCTCTATTCACTCGATAAATGAAAACTCCATTTTTTTCTGATTGCCCAGAACAAAAACTTCAGTCATCTTTGACTCTTCTTTTCTCCCATCCCCAACATCAAACCATCATCAAATTCTGTTAAATTTATCTTTAGGAAGAAACAAAACTTCTTAGATACGACACCAAAAGCAAATAATTTGGAACCTTATCAAATTTTAAACCTTTTATGCTTCAAAAGATATGTCAAGAAAATTAAAAGGCAAGCCACAGATTGGGAGAAAATATTTGTAAAGCATACGTATGACAAAGATCTTGTGTCCCAAATATATGAAACATTCTTATAATTCAATGATGAAGAAACAAAGAAGCCAATTAAAAAATGAGTAGAGGGACACCTGGGTGGCTCAGTTGGTTAAGCGACTGCTTTTGGGTCAGGTCATGATCCTGGAGTCCCGGGATCAAGTCCTGCATTGGGCTTCCTGCTCAGTGGGGATCTGCTTCTCCCTCTGACCCTTGCCCCCTCATGCTCTCTCTCTCATTCTCTCTCAAATAAATAAATAAAATCTTAAAAAAAAAAAGTGAGGGGCAACTGGGTGGCTCAGATCATTAAGCGTCTGCCTTCAGCTTGGGTCATGATCCCAGGGTCCTGGGATGGAGCCCCACATCGACTCCTGGCTCAGCAGGGAGCCTGCTTCTCCCTCTCCCTCCGCCTCTTCCCCTGCTCATGCTCTCTCTCTCTCTGTATCTCTGTGTCTCAAATGAATAAGTAAAATCTTTTAAAAAATAAAAAAATGAGTAGAATATTTTAATGTTTCATCAGAGAAGACATACAGATGGTCAATAAATGCATGGAAATATGTTCAACATCATTAGTCATTAGGAACATGCAAATTAAAATCACAAGATACTGTGTCATGTCTACCAGAATGCCCATAATAAAAAAAAAAAGGTAAGAACAAGTTTAGGATATGGAAAAACCTGAATCCTCACACGTTGTTGAGTATTAATGTATAATGATGCAGTCATCTTTGTAAAGCAGTTTTTCACTTTCTTAACACGCTGAACATAAGCTTACAATAACATCCAGAAACTCCATTGCTAGGTATTTCTGTTTCCATCCTTGACTCTTTAGAATCTATTTTTCACACAACTGACAGAGGGATCATTCAAAATATAAAACAAACATCATAACTGCTCAAAAATCTCTAATGGCTCCTCATTCTGCTCACAATAAAATCCTGAGTTCTATGGCCAACATGGTGTTGCATGCTCTGCTCTGTGAACTCCTGAACTCCCCCTCTCTCCTTTCACTCATCAGTACTGGCCACACAGGTTTTCCTGTGCTCTTCAATCCTATTCACACTCCTATTCCTGCCTCAGGACCTTTGCATTGACTCCTCCCCCTGCCTGGGATATTCTTCATTGAGATACCTTCATGGCCACTTTCATTTCATTCAGAACTCCCAGATTTTATCAAAGAAGACATCCCTGACCACACTATTTAAAGCAGAGCACCACTCTTTACTCACCTCCCCCACCATATCATCCCTACCCTTTCACCCTACTTTATTTTTCTTTATAGTACTCATTACTTCCTGACACATTTCAATTGGGGTGTGCATGTGTGTGTGTGTGGTCCTCCCTGCCTAGAAAGGAAATTCCATGAGGACAGGGACCTTGTCTATTGTCTGTTTTGTTCATCAATTTACCTCATTTGATTCCCACAATCAACATGTAAGTTGGGTCATTTTGTTTATAGGGGAAGACAATGAAGCTCACAGAGGTTTAGCAGTTTAGTAAAAGTCACACAGCCACTGATTATGCAAGCTGGAATTTGAGACCAGGGCTGTCTGACTCTAATACCATGGAGTCATCATCACTACAGACTCCCAAGAAAAACAATTAAACTGGATCCCACTGAACAAAGTTTTATTTAATCTGTTCCTCTTAAATCAGAGTTAATGGTCTTAATAATTTTGAATTCTTTGAGTCTGTATATATCAGCAAGATCTATACAAGAATAAGAAATGTAGCTGTGATATCTTGGCTTTCTCACATTTGCTCCATCCTGTAAAAAAGTCAACGTTCTTATCCTAAAATTTGAAATAAACACATTTCAGAAAAATTAGAAATTCCAAGTACTTACATAAATCCAATCTAACATCAAGATTAGAAGGGCAAGAATATGTAAGATAGATGACACCAATTCATCACAGAAACTTCCTTTCTCCAGAACATAATACATTACACAGCTTCATAGCAATCCATGTGATTTATTAGTGTAATCAGAGGATAGCGATACCTTTTTAAATTGGTTTTTTTTTTTTGCTCAAAAGTTGTACACACAAAATGTAATCAAGGAAAGAATAAAATACTTATTTATGTCTAAGCTCATCTTAATGTCAAGAGACTCTGTTTTTGCAGCTTTCTTCCTTCTATCTCTTCTTTTATGTCTTAGAAATATTCCAAATATACAGATGTACTTGTGGACATGGTAATGAAACCAGAATGCTCTGAGCATATTAATTAATGACCAGGGAGAAAAGAAAGGAGCAGAAAGGACAGATGGCACCTTGAGTAATGGGAGCATGATCCACTTCTCCTCCACGCCCCCACGGTGTGTCCAACCCTTTGTAAGTTCTGAATGTGGAGATGGTGCTATATAGAAGACAGCACTTCCTCCAAAAAGCCCACCCATTACTCAGAAAGACAAGCAAGAATATGCTCCCCAGTCTTCTCTCCAGAGTTCCTGGAGGTGAAGGAGAGGAATTTGCCATGTAACCTGGGCTGAGAGTCATCACCATGGTTACCACTAGAAGTGAAAGTTAGTACCCTGCCGCCAACCAATCCCAACTCCAGTTTGGGGCTCAGCACAACCTGAACATGATGATTTAAAAAAATGCATCTTGACACCATCATGGCCCAAGAGGAAAAAGTTGATTAGAATTCCAGGCTTGCCGTTGTACACCAACACGGGGTAGCAGTAAAAAGGAGGTAAGCTTTTTCATCCAAAATCTGCAGCTATCTTTACAGAATAGTTTTAAATACCTTGCAGTAAATTCCTATGCAATCTCTAAAGTTCCTCCCCCAAGATCTACTGTGAAGCCTCTTGGACCAAACCCTGAAATCACTCAAGCATCCTTTTTCAACATAGGATAATAAAACCACTATATATTTGTGCATGAGGCAATACATCATGTTTATTTGGTAGTAGCTAGAGTTAGAAATCATTATACCTTCACACGATCCTTGTAGATTGACCATCTATTCATAGGCCCTTGGTTTAGCTGTGCTAATTAAGGATGACTTGCCTCCCATCAACAAACATGGACTTCTGTATCACATTCAGGTTACCAGAGCTTTGAACATGGAATGTTTACCAGTCTTAAGAGAGAATATTAATGCAAGAGTTACTGCAGCTTTGCTTGTAGTTATTTAAAAAAAAAAAAAAAACTCACCCCAACAAACGTGAGAAAACAAAGAACCTGGCTGGAGGGAGAGATGCAATTAATTAGAAAGCACTTATGGATTCTTCTCCTCCCAGCACTCCGCTTCATAGGGAATGGACACTCAATAAAGGGTTGTGGGTGCTTTTTGTTTGACAACCTTTATTCACATTTATATAATAAATATTTAATGCAGAATACTCAAAGAACACAGAAGACAGAACTGGACCAGAGTCAGAAGCTCTGGCTGAGTAGTTACCTAGGTTGTGCAGCCCAGCATAAGATCTTACTTCTCTTTTTCCTCATTTGAAACATTACAATTCCCAACTTCCTACCCTATCTCACCTGTCTTTTGCTCTGAAGCTTCAGTGAATTAATGCAAGTAAAAATGTTCTAAAAAGGACATTTGTAAACAGAGGCATTTGAAATTGTTTCTTACTATCAAGGCATCAAGATAATATGCCAAGGGTATACATCAATGGTGTCCTGGCATCTTTTCATTTTTATGCAATTTTTCTCTGCCTGTTGGTCTTGCTTTGGACAAGATAGATGGAGAAACACTTCATTGGTTAGGAGGAAAATGATTTCCAAACGCTTAATCTTTCATCTTTAGCTATGATGCTCTTCATTATTAAAATCACACTGGTGATTATGATTAATGTTATATCAACTCCATGAAATTAATTGTTCAAGGTGAATGTGATGAGAAGTAAGCTACCTTCTCCCACTTCTAGTGTCCTTAAACCTTCCACCATTAAAACAATTTGCTACCTCTACATTTTGTCAAATTTAACTCTTGTGGATTCTTAACGAATTCCAGCCTTAAATCTGATGAAAAAGAAGGAACTAAATGATGACTTATTTCAATTTTTTATTGACCTAAAACACACATATCAAAAAATAGACATAAGTTAACAGCTAAGAGAACATTTATGAACTAAACACACTGGTATAACCACTATCAGATCAAGAAACAACTCCAGCCACATTAAACAACTCTAGAATCTAATGTTCATTCTCAATGTATTTTTTACCAAACATTACAAATCTATTACATGGAATATAAAATTTTAGTATTTTCACAGTCAATCATGTAAATATAAGTGTTAATCAAAACATACACAGAGCAGTTTCTTGGACAAATGTGAAAGGATTGTCAGTCTCAATAAGGTATAGCCCACCTTACCATTAGATTCCTCTGCTGTTGTCCATCAAAACATTTAAGTAATTGTGATTCCTTGAAACCCAAGACAACTTCTTCCAAACACGCCACAAAATTTTAATACTGTGATGAGACAACAAGTTAGAGAATTCCAATCAAGACAGAAAAATAATCACAAAAGTGGTTAAAACAATCATGACACTACACTAATAATATTTGCCTCTTCTGTTTACAATGAAAACTAAACATGAGGGCCTATATTTTGCCCAGGTGAAAAGTTAATGACATGGATGTATAAATATCCACTTTTTCTCTCAACCCATTTTGATGCGGACATGCATGCATGGAAGTCTAAGAGCACAGCTCTTTCATGGAATTGTCCTGAGGAATGAAGTGAATCTTCTTCCCAAAGTGAGCTGCCAACCATGAGAGCAGAGGAGAGGATTCATGCTGCAGGTTTCTCTGCTCATGCCTGTGTGTCCTGGCTTAGCAAGCCCAACTCACAAATGGCCTGTTTTTCTGTGACAGGAGAAAGTGCTCTATCCCTGGGAACCTGAGACACCCAGGAGATTCCACCTCAACTGAACAGCCCCAGAAATGTGTCTGGACATCCACACTTTGTTGAGACTTACATTTCCTACCGGTACGGGTGCAGGTGTGTGGTGCTGTGATGAGGTAATGGGAATGGGAAATGGATCTAAATGAATTACCTTAATCCAGCTGTGTGATATAGCACTCAGATGCCACGGACATCTCCATGGAACTCAAGTTGTCCCCTAAATAAGATCAATTCTTCAAAACAACTGCAAGATAAAGTTAATTCTCCAGTCTCAAGAAACCTTCCTAAGATACATTTGCATTCATCCTATCATCTTAACTGTCCGGACCATACTCGCTGATCATTTAGCAATATCTGCTGAGTATCCATACTCACTGATCATTTAGCATATATTTGCATTGTGCCAGGCACTTGGCCAGACATTGCTATACAGTCATGAGTAGAGCAAAAATGGGCCTTGACTTCAGAACATTTATAGTCTACTAGAAGATGCAAAGTAATGAAATAATCCACGAAAATATCTTGATTTCTTACCCCACCACACCTTTTATCTTATATCACTTCTCCCCATTGGTTTTTAAAGCCTACTCCTTTTCCATGGTCCAGTTGAAATATCTTTATCCATGGCACAAGCTTTCTGTAACCAACCCCAACAGCCCACAGTAACCTGCTTCTTCTCAGCCCTATGCACTGTTGACCATACCAGTATCACCACGTTATCTGAATGCATGCCACCAGTGAGCTCATAACACAAGGAAGACACCAATAACTGACCACAGCACTCTTCCCACTAGCCAAGAAGTAGCCTCAAGGTCTCATCAAATACGGAAAGTCAGGTAGCCACAACCAATCAACTGGAGGGGAGTCAGTCCATTCCATTAACTAAGCAATGACCACACACCTCTACCTTCTGTCGTCATTATATCCTCCCGTGTAGGTATTATCTCCACAAATGTGATCTGAACAACTCAAGGGACATGGACCATACCTTATGTTCCTTTTAACAGTTCCAGTTCAGCAACTGCGTGTTGAGCACAGACTATGGGAGAGCCCTGTTGTTGGTACTACAAGAAATACAGAGATGAATGAGATGCAGTCCCTGCTGCCAACAACTCCCAATTTTTTGAGGGATAAAAACTTCACAAATATCTACAATTTGAAGCAGAGTAAAATGAATGGTGTAAGAAAAGCCCAGGGGTTTAGAGAAGCCACAGATGAGATCCAACTGGAAGAATAGGAGAGGTTCCTTAGAGGAGGTGGCATCTGAGATGGACACTAATGATTGGAGAAGGAGGAAAGCGGAGGCTTTCTAATCTAAAGAGATTAGAAATCTCCTAATCTAAAGAGATTATCTGTCAAAAAGGAATAAAAATGCAGTTTGGGCTTTTGTCTGAATGACTTGAGCATTAAGGCTGATGGAGTGTCACACTCCAGGAATAATGAAGGGCACCCACAAAGCCACTGAAAGAGGAAAGTTCAGAATCCTTAAAGTATTCCCTTTTGGCCCCAAAGTACTTAGCATGACACTCACTCATGGTAGATATTCAACGAGGGCTGGTAAGTAGATGCTTTAGGCAGTACCTGGTTAATTACAACATAAAGAAGCCAAAGACTCTGTGAACACTTCACATGCATGTGTGTGTGTGTGCGTGGGTGCACGCTCACCCTCCCCACACACACACACACACAATCCAGAATAACAGACATTTCCAAACTGGCACTCTAGGCTCCACCAGGTTACAGAGACAAGAAGTGAGTTGACCTGGAATAGATTCCTCTTTCCGGTCATGGTGATGCTGTTAAAGGATTGTAGATTTGTTCTTCCGAGATTATGGATCTGAGTAGGTTTTTGGTCTCCAATGTTTTGGAAGAATTTATGTTCAGTAGGTGTTCCTGGGATGTTAATAAATAGTATATGGAAAGGAGTTTTGTATTCAGGTTAACTTGAGGACACAGAGAGATAAGTGAGGTTTACCGGTTGTCCCTTTCACAGCATTTCTCAGAGACTTGGACAAGCTGTCGCCATGATTCTCCAAGAGGAAGGGGGATGGATGATCATTTCTTAAATGCATTCGACCATAGTCTCTTCTTTTTTTTTAAATGAAGACTCTCCTGGTACAAGTACTCCATAGAACACACTATGATTTGATAAGTTAGATGTAATTATTGAGAAAAAATAGAAAATTAAATCCAGTTTTGCCTAAATGATGGAGACAGAGGTCTCAACCAGTAAATGTCAGCTTCCGGGAAATCTTGTCCATCCTCAGTGTATCTATTCCTTTTCCATCTACCCTCCATTTTACCACATCCTTTCCCACCCTACCCACTAGGGATAATAAAAGCTAACATTTACTGAGCCTTCACTTTGTGCCAAGCCCTGTTTTAACTGCTTTAACCTTCACAATAATCTTCAGCACTATTATTATTCCAATTTTATGAATGAGACAGCCTAAGGCACAGAGGAATTGAGAAATTTTCCCTTGCTCACCTATATAGTAAGTGGTAAAGCCAGTATACAAATCCAGGCAGAGCTAAGACTCCTAACCACCATGCTGGTATCTACCTGGGAGAGTGAGGAAGTGGGGGAGAGATCACGTGAAGATCCTTGCTCCTGTCTTTCCCCCAGTGCTTATGACGGGTTGGTCTGCCAACACTCCCCTCCCCCATCCAGTCTTCAGGGAAATGGAGTCCAGTCGTCCCTCACACAGGGTCTGGTGGTTCTGATTAAGACCATCTTAGTCTGGCCATGTGTCTTGTTTCCTTACTCCAGAATGTGAAACTTCCTCCCAAATATCTCATTCAGCATTCCACCTTGATAAATCACAGGTTTGGGGAGGAAGCAGATCATACAGCCTTAGCAACTACTCTAGGCAAACGGTGTGACAGAAATCAATATGCATCACTTGGATTTGCCTGAAATTTCTTTTGGAAGGCTGGGGGAGGGCAACTATTTCTCGGCTGAGGTTCCAGCTCACTCCTCTGTCCTTCCACCCCTCAGCAGTCTGTCCCAATTTTTTACTAGTTCCTCCCAAAGAAAGAAAAAAGAAACGTCCCTTCAGCCTCCTCCCTCACCCTCTGTCCTCAAACACCGCCTCACAGTCATCCCAATTCCCACTCAGAACCTTTTCTTGTACCTCTTTTCTCTCCCTCTCTCATTACGGATTCATCTCTCTGCTCCTCTTTGCCTCCCACTGCCGTGTGACAAATCTCTCTTAAAATAACCCTGATGACTCACCCAGCAGATACTGTATTCCATTTATGTACACCTTTGTTTCCCCAAGGGGCACCGAGAATTTCACAGCTATTCAGTGTTATTTTTACCTCGTCCTTGTAAAGAGATTATCTGTCAAAAAGGAATAAAAATGCAGTTTGGGCTTTTGTCTGAATGACTTGAGCATTAAGGCTGATGGAGTCTTTTTACTCTTCCAGGTCTCATCGTTCTCCTCATCCCCTTCTCCTTGGTACTGTTTTGTTGTTGTTGTTTTGTTTTGTTTTGTTTTGTTTTGTTTTTCAGGATCTATTAGTAATCACACCAGAAATTAGGCTAAAATCTTACCAATCAGTTGTGGTCTTTCTTAACCAGTCATCCAAACTGGAAGCCTCAGAGCAGCCTGGCTTCCTCCAACTGGTTGAGCCCACATACCTGTTGCTAACCAAGCCATTCCGGTCCTGCCCCAGACCCCTCGCTCCTGTTCCCACTTCAACGACCTCATCCAAGCCGCCACCTCCTCCAGCCTGGCCTGATGCAGTGGCCACCTCACTCTCCCCTCCACCCCCAACCATTTTATTACTCCCTCACGTTAGTATTCCCAACCTAGATCTCATCACGCTGCCTCAGGGGTGTTCCATTTAAACTCCTATCCTTTTCCAGGGCACTCGGGGCTTCTCAGTCTAGCTTCAGCTACCCGGCCTCTGTGACCCCTGGGTCTACACCGTAGACATCCCAAAAATAAGCAGTGTCCCTCGACATGCCTCGATTCATGTGCCCCCCTTCCCCTGCAGGAGCACCCGCCTCTAACTTCCCTTCCTGGAGAGCTCCTTCTCAGGTTTAAAGGCACGATTTTTATATTACCTCTTCTGAAGAGCTTTTCTGAACTTACCCAGGGCACTTTTAACTATTCTCTCTTCTGCATGCCTATAGCTTTTTATGATAACTGCTGGAGTAGATTCACATAATGTCATATATATTCCACAAAAACTTATTGGAAGCCTGTGATGTCCTGGGCATTATGCCAGGCACTAGATACACAGGGATCCAATTCACAGTCCCTACCCTGACTATGTACGAAGTAAGACAAGAAACAAAGAAAAGTAATTGCTATTTCAGAGTGAAATGAGCCACAATAGAGTTAAGCCCAGGGGCTGAGTGGGCACATGAGAGGGCCATCACCCAGGCTGGGGACATCACAAAGCTCTCTGAGAGGAAAGGAGCCCTGAGCTGCCCTGTCAGAAATATCCAAGTTGGAATGGTTTTGGGGACTGCACTTTCTCCCCACCAGATCATGGGCTCCGTAACAGCGGACTAGATCCTGTGTCCCTTGTACTCTGCCCAGTGCTCAACAAATACACAGGAAACCGAATAAATCAGAAAAGCCTTGGTCTAAAACCCCAGTAATATCAAGTTTATTGCTTCTCAACCCTGCCTCCTCGTTCCTCTTGGTGGCTGACCAATCTTGGTCCCACCGATCCAGCCTTAGCCAATAAATAATGAAAATAATAAGGTGATTCTGCAAATGCGGTTTTTTCCCATCCCAGCCCTGGCTCCGCACAGCCAAGGAATCTGGAATGAAGCAACTGGCCTGAGACATTTGGCATGCCACTGAGCCACCCACCAGAGTCGGGCAATCAAGCGTCGCTGATGCGCACACTGGCTAAGCAGAAAAGGCCCAAGAGGAAAAGGGAAAATGTGTCACACCATGCCAGGCCAAGTTCAAAAGTCACCAGGTCCAGAGTCCCCTCCCAGTTGGCTTCCCAGCCCCCATCTCGTTCTCTGCACTTCACTTTGCACCTGGCAAGCAACGTCATTTCCCACAGCCTGTAACATGAAGTGCACACTCCTGCTCTAGCTGACGAAGCCCTGGGGAAAGTCTCCATCTCTCTACCTCACTTTTGTCCTCACCCCCATTATTCTCTAACCTTCACTTTGTCCCTCAGTTGGTCATTCGTAGGAAACCATGTGCATTTCCTTAACCCATCTCTCTGGCCTGCAGGCATTTTCACGGCTGCTGTTCTTTTTGCCTGGAATGCACTGAAACCCTCTGGATAACTGGCTCGTCCTTCGGTTTTAGGTTGAAGGCTACTTTCAAGCCGGTCCTGCCCCCGCTCCGCAGGCCGAAGCCTGGGCAGGTTTGCGCCTGCGCGTCCACAGCGAGCTCTCTGGTCTCCCTCTCAGCGCCCGGGTGACACTGTGGTGAACTTGTCTGCTTAGCTGGGTAAGCTTCCCGCCCGTAAAGACTGTGTCCAGTTTCTGCACTGCATCCCAGAGCCCAGCAAAGCATCCAGACTGCGTGCATTAGGCACCGTAAACATCTGTTGATTGAGTTGATGAAAGAATCCTGGAGAAAGAGATAGGGCACAAGGTAAGTTTGGTGAGAGCAAGGACTTTGTTCTGCTCACTGCCGCACCTCAGTTTCTGGCACAGAGTAGACCCTCAATAAATGCTTACTGAATGAACTAATTAATTACTTGGTTAGACAAAGATATTGTGTAAACCTGCTACTCTCTTCCTGGGTTCTTTATGTGTGGTTTAGTCTTCAGGGGACTGGCTTCTGAAGAGAGGAATTTAGCGTGACATAGCCATCAACAGCATGAACTTGGACCACACCTCCAGGGGTTTACATCTGAGCTATATCCCTCACAGTTTTCATGTGCTAGTTGTTTTGTCTTTAATTGAGGTCAGTTATGTGATTAAATGTCTTAACATTTGTAAAGCAATAAACTAGTGCTGATGACAGAGTAAAAACTATTTAAGTATTTGCTCTAGAAAACAGAACAGTATTGCAAATGCAAAGTCAAGAAATGCTGTCCACAGTTGACAGGACAAGAAATAAAGAATAGGTATATTACTTAAAGCTATCAACATAACTAACTGAAAATATCGACATAAGCCTATGGAGACAATGGCAGAAGGTTGGGACTAAGTGAGCTAGGTCCTAACGTTTCATAGAGGCAGCCACAGATCACATCCAAAATTGACAACCCAGGAAATAGTGGCATGCAACTCTTGGTGATTTGAAGGTGACTATGAGGAAGATCATCAGCTAAAAGAGTGAAAAGCAGTTGTCTATGAAGAAGAAGACTAAAAAAGAGAAAGAACAGGGCAGGAGACTGTGGGTTTCCTTAGTGGTCCTTTTGTACTATTTAAACTTTTGACTACATTCATGTGTTATTTTGATAAATTAAAAACATTTTAAAAATAATTGCATAGGAAAAAATCAAATGGGAAGTACTTGTTATGGTCTTCAAATACTTCTAATTTACCTTAGAGATTTATGAGATGATGTGGCCATGCTCTGAGAAATCCTATTTTACCTCCACGCTAGGGGGACCCCTGCACCCCACTCTCCTTCATGAGGCTGGGATAGCAGGGAAAGTCAATGTCTGAGATTAGGCTCAGTTTCTCAGTAACTCTGTGCTCTTAGCCAAGACACTCAATCTCTGTGTGGCTCATTTTCTCACCAATTAAATTATAGTGACAGTTTTAGACTCACTGTATTGTTACATCAGATACCTAGAAAAGCATAAAATACTATACAAATATTATAATCACAGTGAGGAATTTTCTAGTGTGGAGAAAAACATGTAATAACATCTTTCTTCAAACCAACTAAAGGTGCATCTTCCCAGCATTTTTTATGAATAATAATAATTCATAATTTTATATAAAATCAGAAATCCTTTGAGAGTACATTCCCAAGATAATCATTCCCTTCTCCATGTTATCTCTGTTTCTTGAACATGCTTATATTATTTCCTGTTTCAAGCCCTGTACTGCAGTTGGTTTGCTTACATCATAGTTTTATCCACTAGACTGTGAGTTCCCGAAGGCAGAAATGGTGTTTTACTTATCTTGATATATCCTGAGCTTAACACAGTGCCTGCCCTAAAGAAAGTACCCCAAAATGTTTGCTGAACTGAACATTGTTTTTTAAAAAAAAGTTTATTTTGAGGGCTCCTGGGTAGCTCAGTCAGCTAAGCATCTGCCTTCAGCTCAGGTCATGACCCCAGGGTCCTGGAATCAAGCCCCACATCAGGCTCCCTGCTCAGCAGGGGGCCTGCTTTTCCCTCTCCCGCTTCCCTTGCTTGTGTTTTCTCTCTCTCCTCTCTCCCTCCCTCCCTCACTCCCTTCCCCCCATCAAATAAATAAAATCTTTTTTTAAAGTTTATTTTGAGTTAAATATAATTTTAGAACTATAAAAGAGTAGACGTAGAATGAAGGAAATAAACTAACATGTGTTCTTCCTCTCATCCATCCAACAAATATTAACTGATGCCCTAGAGTTCTGTCCTAGGCTCTGAATAATACATACAAGCAGCTTCCAGTCTAATTGTGGGGATGGGGAGGGGAGGACACAGAGAGACAAATGAGCAATTTCAGTACAAATTGATAAATTTTTGGTTAAAGGTAAGTACAAGATGTCATAGGAGCACAAATAGTGGCCGCAGCCCCTAAAAAAAGAAAATAATATTCTGAGATCTCTTCTTCTTACATTATTTCTTTGAATTGAATTAAAATCCAATAAACCACCAGAGTATAGTTAGAAAACTCAGGTCCTACACAAATGAATTCAAAACATCCAGTCAATTAGTTAAAAGTTATGTACACTACTTGGCTGAAATCCCTTGACATCATATAGCACCACCTTAGATAATGTGGTAAGTTAACAAGATGTGCATACCCATATTCTTCCATTTGTCATATTATTATCTCATAGAAACCTCTAGGGTCTGGGACACATTTGGGAAATCAAATACACACCTCAGTCAAGAATCCATTCCGTTCCTCTTCTATGACCTTGCCATGTGTCACCCCTCGTAAAGCAAGTATTTTCTTATTAGTCCTTGTTTCTTTAAGACCAGCTTTGGAAAATTATCGTGGGCAAATAGAAGCGGGAAAGGATAGATGGGCCCACCTTTTGCTAGGAAGTGACTTTCTAATGGTTCCCACTCTGGCTCACCAGCTGGATGACTAGAAGTGAGCAGATTCCAACCAGCTGCCCTCCGTTAATCTCCGAAAGCGTTTGATATTGCTGAGTGCCCCCTGAGGACTAGATAGTAGTAAGTACTCCCTTGTCCCTTGAAATGATCAAGGCACAGTTAGTTCTTACTAGTTAGAGTCTCATAGAACCGGATGTATGCATCATGAGCTACGTGGATAGTATAGGCATAAACATGAATCAAATTGGCAATTTAATGAAAATAGAACAGAGCATGAGTCTGGGATATTGCGAATGCCTAGATGAACATTTAATTAAAACTTTACTGCAAGTTGTGATCACATCCAAGAAATGTTCCAGGTTGACAGTTTTTGAGGTATTTAAAAGCTTACTGACGGCCAAGCATGCCTAGTATGATAAAGTAGTGACAATTACAGACAGCACAGGAAGACAGCAAGGTCATTGCCCATTTCAAAGAGCAATGACTGTTATTTGAATAAAATATCTTTTCACCAAAAGTCTAACCTTTGCTATCTTGACAAATGAAAGAACTGACAAGCCCTTTGTTTGTGTCCTTTCATAGGAAACCAAAAGAAACAGAGAGGTAAGAGAATTTGCTGGAGATCAAGCACAAGTGAAGCCATTTTTGAGTAGTGGACCCTCAGAATGGAAATGCAATGACAGTTGGCTTATTTTCTCCCCTATTTCATAAATAGAACTCTATTATGAAGACAGGTTGAAATAGTTCTTAAATTGTTGCCATTGTCACAATTGTCACTTGTCACAATTGTCACTTGCAAGCTGGAACCAAAGAATGATGACTATAGTTTTCATCTGTGACAAACACAGGCCAAAATCTCTCCAATCATGAATACCATCAATGGGAGAGACAATTAGGACAGAGACAGAGCATAAATGATATAGTATCTTTCCCAATACGTAATGAATAGACTTTGAGATTATTCTCAGTAATAAATATTTATTAATTAAAACATCTAAATGAATATGAAAGACATGAAAAATAAAAATACAGGAAAATAAGTTGGCTCATGCAGCACTTTTATAAAAAGTGAATATAATCTAACTAGTCCAGGAGTTTATAAAGGGAAATGAGCTAGCTGGTTAGTGAGGAAATGAGGGTCCAGAAGACCACTATGTAGTCAGGGTCACAGCTGTATTGGTGGAATGTTGGGCTCCTGTAGGCTTGGTCTGTTTCGTGTTTCTTCTGGTAGACGTGTCCACAATTTCTACTGCCTTTTTCACCCAATCAGCTTGTGGATCAGCACAGACTTTAAAGCCACGTCTGGTAATAAATCTGCAATGCAAGGAAAAGATAGAGTTAGTCACATCCTCACAGCCTTGGAACCAGGAGTTAAGATCAGACCAGATATAACAGGTTATATGCAGAAATTATTCTCAAAACCTTGACACCATAAATGAAAACCTTTCTCCTGCCATCTATTCTAACACAAAAGAGAAATACATCCACGTAATACCTAGCTCCTTTGTTCATCATAATTCTCAGACTCCTTTTTCCATCCAAGCTACCAAATGTTGTAACTACACTGGACATTTGAGGTCATCTAGTTCAATTATTACATATATCTTCCTTCTCACATCTAAACACATTCATCTTGTTTTCTGGACAGAGGTGATTTCTTTATTTAATCTCTTTGGGTAAAATTGCAATTATGTGTTGGGAAGAGCCGCTATTCTGAAAATGAGACCCTGGAAAGAGAACAGTACTATGTAGCTAGTTTTTCACACATTTCCTTAAGACATGGTAACTGATAAAACATGGCACTCTACTTTACTCTAGCACACCATAAGGAAAGGGAAGGGATGGGTAGAGAAGCATCCTACACCAGTGTTGTTATATGGTCAAATCCTGAGCCACAGCAGCCATCTCTAAACCTAACCCTCAGAATTGAGCACAATATTCATCCGTTTCCCAGTTAGATTCTACTGCTAAACTAAATCAGAAAAGAGGATGATATTCTTTATTTGATTGTCAAATTTTTTCACTAATTGCTATTTGGTGCTACATAAAGACATGGTTAATTGGAAAACCAAAGGGGCTATTGGTTCAACTTGAGGTCTTCCCCCATGCCAACTTCCTGAGGAAGGCAGCATTTCTATACACTGTGTCCCATCAAGCCCAGCTTTTGGGGAGACAAACTCACATTACTGCTTTCATGGAGCCCTCCTTGATGGTGTAGGTCTTGATGTTTTTAATTGGCAGTCTCTTGGTCGTCAGACTTACACAGATGCTCTTTTCTAGGACTTCACTCCCCACACCTGGTAAAGAAAACCAAGAAGACAAACAAAAATAAATTATCATTTCAAATAGTATAAATGTTACAGTACTGTAAATAAAATAACAAAGAGTGATGTGATAAAGAGTAATTTGGGGAAGGCAACATTAAAATGTGGGAAGAGGCGCCTGTGTTATTTTAAAATGTTAAGGTGTGAGATATATAAAGGATGGAGTTCATAAACTGTTCATCCTCAACAGAAATCCACCATTCAGAGAGCAATCTTACATTGGAGAAGGGGAAATAACTTGGGAGAGTTAATAATATTAAAGGTTTGGTAGAATCTAATCAAGGTTTCTAAGTGCTGATTTTCTCCTAAGGTAAAATGACTGGTATTTGCTTCTCAGGGAAATATTCAGCTAAAAAGCATCTAAAGTAACAGCTGATGAGGATCAAGTCTGATCTACAGTGTTGCTGATATCAGAAGGCTTTTTTGAACATGAAACTAAATATAAGATATTTGTCAGCTAGCTGTGCCTCTCTTCATCCCTTCTTTCCAGCATTCCCAGTATGCCGTCCACACGTTCCTTACCACCCATCTTTGCCAATTTATGTTTAATGCTTAACTGTCTTTCAGCCCAGTGAAAGACAGAGATCTTTTCTTGTATTTCTCTCACTACTTAGGAAACAATATTTTTCTCCAAGAAGTACCTAACATGGACTCCCAAGACCCAAAGAATCCTACTAGACTCTAAACCCCCAAATCTTCTTATTCTCAGTAGTGTTATCACTGAAAATATCATGTTCGCTCCTGTTGCAGAGCTGAATCAGAGCAGAGATTGCTTTGCCCACAGTTGTACATAGAGGCTAATCCCCAGTGGGACTCATAGAGGACATTCAAGGAGGAAGCTTGGGAAGTGACCCAAGTGTCTGCAGTCCTCCTCTGTCTCCAGCAGAGGGTCGCTGCCCCCAACCATACCTGGGTTTCCACCAAACAGCAGACCTATTGTCTCAGCAAAATGCCAGCCACATTGCAATATTTGGCCTAATTTACTAGCCTTATAGTTGTTGGTTACATCAATATTTGTTTTGCCCACAATTTCAAGGAATTCCAGACTTTGCCACCTCTATTCATAGACACCCTTAGAGATCCATGATCAGATTCATACATCCTATTCTAAGTAGTAAGTCTACAAATTAGGCCCTTGAAAGGAGAGTTAACTGAAACATTAATTATACTTGAAGGATATTCTCTTTTATTGCCAGAGCCACAAGGAGAAGTAAACTTCAATCAGTTGGAGAAAAAAAATGATCCTTTAAGAAAATATGTATAGAGGGCGCCTGGGTGGCTCAGTTGATTAAGCGACTGCCTTTGGCTCAGGTCATGATCCTGGAGTCCCGGGATCGAGTCCCACATTGGGCTCCCTGCTCAGCAGGGAGTCTGCTTCTCCCTCTGACCCTCTTCCCTCTCTCATGCTCTCTATCTCTCATTCTCTCTTTCTCAAATAAACAAATAAAATCTTTTTAAAAAAAAGAAAATATGTATAGAATAGTCAGGTGAGGCTCAGTATACCTAAGTCCCATCTGGGTATACCTTGCAGGTTTATCTGAATGTGTATAAGGCATTGATCTATTTGTTAGCACTTAACATATGGTCTCTTATAAATTAAATCTCTTATAAATCTATCATTAATGGGAAAAATATTCATAGCGGTAATAATAGACTCTCCCATATACTTGAAGGTAGTATTGATTTCCTGGGTATGAAGGCATGAGCTCCCAATCATTTTCTTAAAATAGAAATTATTGATTTTCTTCAGAATATACAACCTCCAACTCATCCCCACATTGTGACTAAACTTCCAAAATCTTTGAGAATTTACCAAGATTGTTATTAAATAGGCAAAAGCTACAAAGGCACATATAATCACCACCACCATTCCACAGCTAACATTAATCAAGAAATTATTACTAGTGAGGAAATCTGATAAGTATTCCTAAATTGTTAGGCTTGTTTGTTTGTTTGTTTCATTTTAATCCCAGGTGAGAGTATCTGTCATTATGTTCAGCTTATAAGTAAGCGTAGGTCCAGAGATGTTGCAAAATTTACCCCAAATCACGCAATTATGAAAAGTGGGAGCCAGATTGTAAGCAAGTTCTGTCTGTCTTCAGAATCTATAAAGTCCCTTGAACTCAGAGTTGTCATTCCCATTTTGCACATGGGAAGTCAGAGGCTTACCCTGGAGAAAGCAGTTTACTCCAGTCAAAACCTGAGTCAGATCCCAAATGTGTACCCGCCTGCCTGCGTATCTGTTCCTCTCTCATACAGAACCTTTCAACTTACCTTCCACGATGAATTCAGTGAGAAAGCAGACCCCAAGCAGGGCCAGGAGGAGAGGTCTCATAGCTGAGGTCCTGCTGAGCTATGCGAGGAGAAGGTGAGGAACGGCTGCTCTTAGAAGCCTCTTTATTCCTCCAGTGGTCAGCGTACTTCCTGTGGTGAGAGGGGGGCTTTTCAGGGTGGGTGTGGAGTTGTGGAAAGTCTGTGCAGTACAGATGCTTTTTTCTTTAAGAAAAAGTTCCTTTGCCTCTGCTCATACTAACCCTACACCTTATGGTCTTCGCCCCTGCTCCTGTGGTTAACGTGTCAATGAAACCAAATGTGTGCATAAAGGAACGTGGTTGTCTCATCTCCTGCCACCAGCCGAAATTCAAATCTTCCACTGCAGACATGCCCCAAGGCCACATCGGTACCATGGCCCAGCACGGGGACAGTGTAAGGAAATGGGGTGCTGTGGTCACTGTGGTCCTGCTCCCCCACCTGTCTCATGTCACATCAGCTGTGACATGAGGATTCCACCACTGTGGCTCATGACCCCCGATGCCATCCAGAGCAACTGTTTAGGGGGGCACAGGGACACTGCTGCCAATCTGATCTTCCCAGCTCTCTTTTTCTTTTCATTTCTCCCCTCTACCCTCATTCAAGTGACTCCCATTTCTTTACACCCCCCCCATACCCAAGACACAGTTAAGTAAGTGTGTTTGGAGCATGTCTATATGCACATGTTTGGTTTATTGCAACTTAATATATACCTTTTAAAAACCTTTGAGGGGCATCTGGGTGGCTCAGTGGGTTAAGTATCTGCCTTGGGCTCAGGTCATGATCCCCGGGTCCTGGGATAGAGCCCCATGTCGGGCTCCCTGCTCAGCGGGGAGTCTGCTTCTCCTTCTCCTTCTGACCCTCCCCTCTGCTTGTGCTCATGCTCACTCTCTCTCTCTCTCTCTCTCTCAAATGAATAAATAAAAAATCTTTAAAAAATAAAAAAAATAAAAACCTTTTGAAAAGTTGTCTTGACATGAACTTTATTTTGGAAAAAAAGCAAAAGAGAAAGAGAAAATTATCTATAATCATATCATTCTGACAGTTTTCATTTTTAAATGCTTTTTCCAGTAGATCTCTATTGGTACACATATGTTTGCAGACTTGTGACAATTATAAATACTGTTTTAGCATCAGTGTAAATATCTTCCCATGGTTCTTCATACACTTCGTGTTTCTCATCTGAGTAAATATATGCACATACACATTAAACTATTCCCTTATACCACCGTTCTATAGATCACATCTGTAAGGTAAGTTTTCAGTAACATATACTCAATCATTTCCCCTCAATAGCCAGAAGTTGGATCACTTGGCAAACTCACATGATCCTCTTTCAGTTCTTGCTCCATGTTACCATATAGTCTTCCCCAAATGTAGTTTCGACTTGCAATCTTCTAGCAGGGTCTGATTATATCAGTTGCAACTTCCTGGCACTCAGTTTGTTGTTGTTTTGTCTGGTTTTGCTTTACATAGGTATCTGTAAAATGTATTTCTTAATTATGTGTTTGCACAAGCAGCGAAAAGGTTTGCCACTGCTATTAGGTATACGAGAATAATATTCTTATTCAACATATGTGTAGCTAAAAGGAACTGCCACTGCTGTTAGGGATACAAAAATGAATTCCTATACTTCCATGAAAATTATAGGCTAACCTCTAAAAGATTTTTCATTAATGGCGTTTAATTTTCCAGCCAGACTTCACTCTGGACCTCAGAGTGGCCTTTTAGTTATTTCTCTCTACCTGGCTATACCATCAGTCCTTAACATCTGAACACATCTTTCCACTCAAAATTCTTTTCCTCCTATTACTCCCTGACATGGAGAAATATGCTATTTTCTATCCAATTTCCAAACATGGAACCTGGGGTCATCTTAGACTCATTGCTGTCCATTCATATGTCATCCCTAACAAAGCTGTACTAAGTAAACCTTCTAAGTTGCTCTTCAATAGGCCTGTTCCTCTCTTTCCACACTGCTGTAGGCAGGCCTTCATCATCCCTTGTTAGGACCACGGCAGTAGACCAACTGGTTTCCCAGCATCGGCTGTCCTCCCTTTCCAGTCTATTCTCCACAGTATTGCCAGAGTTAATCGTTCTAATGCCTTAATCTAATCATGTTATTTCCCTACTGAGAACCTCTTCGCCAATTTCCATTGCCTACAGAATTTATTTGAAATTTCTTATTGTCCAATACAAGGTTGTTCAAGATCTAACACTGCTTTTCCTTTTAGACTCTCTTTCCAGCCCTCACACACGCTCCCAAACCCCCAGCCTCGACAAACGTGTATGCATTCAACCTCATATCCTATCCTCTCTTATACCCCCCCACATATTGCGTCCTTTACCTAGCACGTCCGTCCCAGTTCCCTACTTGTAAACTGCTCCCCTTCCTACAAATTTTCCTGAATCCTTAGATAAAATTAAGTTCTGCCATCCTCTGTGCTTGTGTGTTTCTCTCCACCACGGTTCTATCACTAATCTTATTTTATTGCCCTACTCAATTATATTTCTGCATCTCCCACTAGATGGCAGGCTCCTTGAGAGTGGGGAACTTGATTTGGTCTTCACTGGGTCCCTGGCATTAGAAGAATGTCTGTTATGTAGTGGGACTTTCACCAAATAGTTTTTGAATAAATGAATTCTTCTTCAAAGACCATGTTTAGGGTGATGGTACATTAAGTGAAGATTGACCATCTAGAAACACAAAGCCAGGAATTGTGTCTGTGGTTTTCTCTTATGTTTTCAACCAAATAGACAATGTGACCAATGGCTGAATATTTACTTAGCATATTGAAATGGAATTTCTTAAACTCTCAGAATGAATTATTCCCTTCCAGTTTTTTCACAGCATGACTAGAGTCTCTGGTGGGGAAGAATTAAGTAACAAGAAAGTAGAAACTGAATACAAAATGGGCCTAATTTGCTAATATGTGGACATTGATTAACAACAACCAGTGTTGCAAAAGGCAGGATTTCTTTATTTTTTATAACTGAGTAAGAGTCCATTCTATACATACACCGTATTTTCTCTATCCATTCATCCATCAGTGGACACTTAAGTTGTTTCCATGTCTTGGCTGTTGAGAATAATACTTCAGTGAGAATGAGGTACAGATATCCCTTCAAAATAGTTACTTCATTTCCTTTGGATATATACTGTTTTTTTGATAATAGCCTTTCCAACAGATATGAGAGGGTGTCTTGTTGTGGTTTTGATTTTCATTTCCCATTATTATCAGGGGTGTTAAGCACCTTTTCATTTACTGTTGGCCATTTGTATGTCTTTGGAAAAGTGTCTATTCAGCCTATTTTTAATTGGATTATTTGGATTTTTTTTTTTTTGCTAATGAGTGGGTTGCATGAGTTCCTTAATTTTTTGATATTAACCCCTTATCAGATAGGTGGCTTGCAAATATTTTCTCCCATTCTGTAGGCGGCCTTTTCATTTTGTTGATTGTTTCTTTTATTATGCTGAATCTTTTTAGTTTGGCGTAGTCCCACTTATTTATTTTTAATTTGCTGCTTGTGCTTTTGATGTCATGCTCAAAAAGTCATTGCCAAACCAGTGTCAAGAAACTTTTCTCCAGGGGCGCCTGGGTGGCTCAGTAATTAAGCATCTGCCTTCGGCTCAGGTCATGATCCCAGGGTCCTGGGATTGAGCCCCACATCGGGCTCCCTGCTCAGCGGGAAGCCTGCTTCTCCCTCTTCCACTCCTCCTGCTTGTGTTCCTTCTCTCGCTGTGTCTCTCTGTCACATAAATAAATACTTTAAAAAAAAAAAAGAAAAAAAAGAAACTTTTCTCCAATATTTTGTTCCAGGAGTTTTATGGTTCCAGGGATTAGATTTAAACGTTTAATCCATTTTGAGTGAAATTTTGTGCGTGGTTTAGGTTAGAGGTCCAATTCCATTCTTTTACGTGTGAATATCCAATGTTCTCAGCACCTTTTATTGAAGAGACTACCCTTTCCCCTACTGAGTAGTCTAGGCTCACTTGTCAAATACTAACTGACTACATAAGTATGGGTTTGTTTCTTGGCTCTTGATTCTGTTCCATTGGAGTATATGTCTGTCTTTATGCCAATACCATACAGTTTTGATTACCATAGTATTGTAATATATTTCAAAATCAAGAAATGTGATGCCTCCAATTTTTTTCCTCAGAATTGCCTTGGCTATTAAGGATCTTTACTGATTCCACGTGAATGTTAAGATTGTTTTTTTGATTTCTGTGAAAAATGACATTGGAATTTTGATAGGAATTGTATTGAATCTATCAACGACTTTGGATATTATGGGCATTTTTTAATAATAATAATTTTTCCAATCCATGAACACAGACTATCTTTCAATTTATCTGTATTCCTCAATTTCTTTCATCCATGTCTTATAATTTTCAGTACACAGATCTTTCACCTCCTTTGTCAAATTTATTCCTAAATATTCATTGGTTTTGATGCTATTGTGAAGGGGATTGTTTTCTTCATTTCTTTTTCAGATATTTCATTGTTAGTGTCTAGAAACACAACTAATTTCTCTATGTTCATTTTGTACCCTGCAACTTTACTGAATTTGTTTGTTAGTTGTCACAGTTTTTTGACAGAGTCTTTAGGATTTTCTATATATCATATCATCTGCAAACAGAGACAATTTTACTTCTTCCTTTCCAATTTAGATGCCTCTCATTTCTTTTTCTTGCTTAATTGTACTAGCTACTATGTCCAGTACTATGTTGAATAAAAGTGGCAAGAATAGACACCCTTGTCTTGTACCTGATCTTAGAAGAAAAGCTTTCCACTTTTTACCATTAAGTATGATGTTAGCTGTGGGCCTGTCATTATTGGCCTTGTTATGCTGAGGTACATTCCTTTTACATGGAATATGTATGAGAATTTTTATGTTATGAAAGGATGTTGAATTTTGCCAAATGATTTTTCTGCATTTATTGAGATAGTCGTATGAGTTTTATCTTTCATTCTATTAATGTGATTTACAGCATCTATTGATTTGCGTATGTTGAACTGCTTATGCTGCATCTCTTAAGCTTTGTGATTCCATTTTCAGCTGTTTCAAGATTTTTTTAATTTTATTTCATTATGTTATGTTAATCACCACAATTACATCATTAGTTTTTGATGTAGTGTTCCATGATTCATTGTTTGCGTATAATACCCAGTGCTCCATTCAATATGTGCCCTCTTTAATACCCATCACCAGGCTAACCCATCCCCCCACTTTTCCCCTCTAGAACCCTCAGTTTGTTTCTCAGAGTCCATAGTCTCTCAAGATATTTTTAAATTTGCCTTTTGATTTCTTTTTTGACTCATTGTTTGTTCAGAAGCTTGTTATTTAATTTCTACATATTTGTAAATATTCCATCTTCCTCCTGTTACTGATTTCTAGTTGCATCCTATAGTGGTCAGAAAAGATTCTTGGTATGATTTCAGTCTTCCCAAATGTGCCAAGACTTGTTTTGTGACCTATCATGATCTGTCCTAAAGAATGGTCTGCATGTTCTTGAGAGGAATGTGTATTCTGCTGTTGTTGAATGGAATGATTTGTATATGTCTCTTAGATCCATTTGGTCCAAAGGTAGTTCAAGTCCAATGTTTTCTTATTGACTTTCTGTCTGAATAATCTATCCATTGTTGAAATCGAGCATTGAAGTCCCCTGCTATTACTGTATTGTTGGCTCTTTCTCCCTGCAGATCTCTTTGCATTATTTAATATACTTAGGTGCTCCAATATGTGTTAATCACTTAACTCTAGTGTAAAAGTTAAAGGACAAAAGTATTAAAAATAAATATAGCTATCATAATTTGTTAATGGATACACAACATAAAAAAGAAAATTATGACCTAAGAGCATAAAAAGATAGAGTTTTAATATGCAATTGAAGTTAAATTGTTATCAGTTTACAGTAGATTGTTACATCTGTAAGATTTTTTAAATTTTTTTTGTTATGTTAATCACCATACATTACATCATTAGTTTTTGATGTAGTGTTCCATGATTCATTGTTTGTGCATAACACCCAGTGCCCCATGCAGAGTGTGCCCTCTTTCATACCCATCACCAGGCTAACCCATGCTCCCACCCCCCTCCCTTCTAGAACCCTCAGTTTGTTTTTCAGAGTCCATCGTCTCTCATGGTTCGTCTCCCCCTCCGATTTCACCCCTTTCATTCTTCCCCTCCTGCTATCTTCTTCTTCTTTTTTTTCTTAACATATATTGCATTATTTGTTTCAGAGGTACAGATCTGTGATTCAACAGTCTTGCACAATTCACAGCACTCACCGTAGCACATACCCTCCCCAATGTCTATCACCCAGCCACCCCATCCCTGCCACCCCCACCCAGCAACCCTCAGTTTGTTTCCTGAGATTAAGAATTCCTCATTTCAGTGAGGTCATATGATACATGTCTTTCTCTGATTGACTTATTTCACTCAGCATTACACCCTCTAGTTCCATCCACGTTCTTGCAAAAGGCAAAATCTCATTCCTTTTGATGGCTGCATAATATTCCATTGTATATATACACCACATCTTCTTTATCCATTCATCTGTCGATGGACATCTTGGCTCTTTCCACAGTTTGGCTATTGTGGACATTGCTGCTATAAACATTGGGGTGCACGTACCCCTTCGGATCCCTACATTTGTACCTTTGGGGTAAATACCCAGTAGTGCAATTGCTGGATCATATGATAGCTCTATTTTCAACTTTCAACTTTCAATTTTTAGTCCCCCACTATTATTGTATTGTTGTCAATGTGTTTCTTTGCTTTTGTTATTAATTGGCTCATATAATTGGCTGCTCTTATGTTAGGGGCATAGATATTTACAATTGTTAGATCTTCTTGTTGGATAGGCCCATTAAGTAGGATATAGTGTCCTTCCTCATCTCTTATTACAGTCTTTGGTGTAAAATCTAATTTGTCTGATATAAGGATTGCCACCCCAGCTTTCTTTTGGTGTCCATTAGCATGGTAAATGGTCTTCCACCCCCTCACTTTCAATCTGGGGGTGTCTTTCCATCTAAAATGAGTCTCTTGCAGACAGCATATCAATGGGTCTTGTTTTCTTATCTAATCAGATAGCCTGTGTCTTTTGATTGGGGCATTTAGCCCATTTACATTCAGGGTAACTATTGAAAGATATGAATTTAGTGCCATTGTATTGCCTGTAAGGTGACTGTTACTGTATATTGTCTGTGTTCCTTTCTGGTCTATGTTGTTTTTAGGCTCTCTCTTTATTTAGAGGATCCCTTTCAATAGTTCTTGTGGGGCTGGTTTCGTGTTTGCAAATTCCTTTACTTTTTGTTTGTCCTGGAAGCTTTATATCTCTCCTTGTATTTTCAATGACAGCCTAGCTGGATATAGTATTCTTGGCTGCATATTTTTCTCATTTAGTGCTCTGAAGATATCATGCCAGTCCTTTCTGGCCTGCCAGGTCTCTGTGGTTAGGTCTGTTGCCAATCTAATGTTTCTACCATTATAGATTACATATCTCTTCTCCTGAGCTGCTTTCAGGATTTTCTCTTTGTCTCTCAGACTCGTAAGTTTTACTATTAGATGTCGGGGTGTTGACCTATTTTTATTGATTTTGAGAGGGGTTCTCCGTGCCTCCTGGATTTTGATGCCTGTTTCCTTCCCCACATTAGGGAAGTTCTCTGCTATAATTTGCTCCAATATACCTTCTGCCCCTCTCTCTCTTTCTTCTTCTTCTGGGATCCCAATTATTCTAATGTTGTTTCGTTTTATGGTATCGCTTATCTCTCGAATTCTGCCTTCGTGATCCAGTAGTTGTTTATCTCTCTTTTTCTCAGTTTCTTTATTTTCCATCATTTGGTCTTCTATATCGCTGATTCTCTCTTCTGCCTCATTTATCCTAGCAGTTAGCAACCCCATTTTTGATTGCACCTCATTAATAGCCTTTTTGATTTCGACTTGGTTAGATTTTAGTTCTTTTATTTCTCTAGAAAGGGTTTCTCTAATAACTTCCATGCTTTTTTCAAGCCCAGCTAGTATCTTTAAAATCATCATTCTGAACTCTAGGTCCGACATCGTACTAATGTCTGTATTGAGTAGGTCCCTGGCAGTCGGAACTACCTCTTGTTCTTATTGTTGAGGTGATTTTTTTCCAGCTTGTCATTTTGTCCAGAGGAGAATAGATGAATGAGAGAACAAAATGCCAACAGGGTAACAATGTCCCCAGAAAATATACTCTAAACAAATTAGAAAAGACCTGAAGCCAGGGGAAAAGAAAGGGAAAGAAAGAAAAAAGATAAAGATAAAAACAAACAAAAATAGAACAAAACAAAAAAAAAACAGAATATGATCAAATATGATCAGGCTGGTGAATAGATCAGTGCCACACATGAGATTTTGGGTGTATTTTGGTCTGTTAGAAGAAAGTGCCTCCCAAAATTTTAAAGAAAGAAAAACTTATATATGTACAAAAATAAGGGTTGATACGATGAAGGGATGGAATATGACTGTAAAGATGAAAATTATAAAAAATTCTATAAAAAGAATTTAAGATAAGTTGTTTGACAAAAGAAAGAAGAGGATTTAAAAAAAGGTGGGGAGAGAATATGATCAGGCAGGAGACTAGAACAAAGCCATACACTAGAGATTTAGGGTATATTTTGATCTGTTAGAAGAAACTGTATCTCAAAATTTTAAAGAGAGAACAACTTACATATATATGCCAAAAATAAGGGTAACTACTATGAAGGCATAGAGTATGACTCTAAAAATGAAAAATAAAAAATGTTTTTGAAAAAGGGATTGATAAGATGTTGGTTGAAAAGGGGAAAAAGAAAAATTCAAAAAAAAAGTTTAAAAAATTAACTTTGAAAGACTAAAGAATCATGGTTAAAAAAAACCATGAATTCTATGTGCAGTATTCCCCCAGCACTGGAGTTCTGCCATTCTCATTCATCAGTAAACTGGGTCTTGGTTGGCGGTTCTTGCTGATCTTCTGGGGGAGGAGCCTGTTGCCATGGTTCCCAAATGTCTTTGCCGGAGGTGGAATTGCCCCACCTTGCCGGTCCGGGCCAAGTAATCTGCTCAGGTTTGCTCTCAGGATCTTTTGTTCCCTGCAAGCTTTCCGTACAGCTTTGGAGGACGAGAGTGAAAATGGCAGCCTTCCAATCTCCGGCCCAGAGGAGCTGAGACCTCGGGACCCTACTCCTCAGTGCACCCCAGAGAAAAGCAGTCATTCACTCCCATCTCCCCAGTCTCCGGCCGCACTCCATGCTCACCTAGCCTGTGACCGAGCATTTCTATCTCTGGCACCCGACTCGGTGTGGAGTCTCCAAACCCAGCAGATCTCTGTGGTGTGCTCCTGCACCACTCCTCCCAGGGCAGGAAAGGGAGTCTCCCCGGATCTGACATTTGTTGGGTCCCTGCTGGAGGAGCAGTGGCCCGACTGTGTCGCTGATCACAGCTTATGGCAACCCCGAGCTGAGAGCCCGCACCTCGGCCCTGTCTCTGCAGCCGGCTTCCCCGCTCCGAGACCTGGGAGCTCTGCCACACTCAGGCACCCCTGGTCTTTCTGTGACCCCGAGGGTCCTGAGACCACACTGTCCCAGCGAGGGTTCCACCCCCTGCTTAGCCACTGGAGCGACGTCCCTCAGCGGAGCCAACTTCTAAAAATTCCAATTTTGTGCTTTCCGGCTCTATCACTTGCCAGAAGCGGCCAAGGAGGCCCCCTCCCCCGCCGTCTATCCTCCCGGATATCACCTCGGATTCACGTCTCCGCACGTCCTACCTTCCAGAAAGTGTTCGCTTTTCTGTTCAGAGAGTTGTTGCTATTCTTTTCTTCAATGTCCTGTTGAGTTTGTAGGTGTTCAGAATGGTTTGATCCCTATCCAGCTGAATTCCTGAGACCAGACAAAATCCAGGTCTCCTACTCCCCATCTGTAAGTTGTTTTATGCAAGCCTCGTGGTAACCACAAAGCTAAAACCTATAGTAAACACAAAAAAGATAAAGAGATGGAAATCAAAAAATACCATTACAGAAAAATCATTAACTCACAAACAAATACAGAAAGAGGGGCGCCTGGGTGTCTCAGTCAGTTAGGTGTCTGACTCTTGATCTCAGTTCAAGCACCTAATTGGGCTCCGTGCTGGCTGTGGAACCTACTTTAAAAATAGAAAGAAAAGTAAAGAAAAAGAAATACAGAAAGAGAGGAGGAAAGAAACAAGAGAACTACAAAACAACCAGGGGAAAATAAGTTGGCATTAGTAAGTCCTTACCCATCAATAATTCCTTGAAATGTAAATGGGTTAAATTCTCAAATCAAAAGGCATAGAATGACTGAATGGATTAAAAAAAAAAATACCCAACCATGTGTTGCCTCACCTCAGCTTTAAGGGTACATATCAGCTCAGAGTAAGGGGATGAAAGAAGATATTCCATGCAACAGAAATCCAAACGAGGGAAGAGGTAACTATACTTAGACAAAATAGACTTTAGGTCAAAACCTGTAACAAGAGGCAAAGAAGGTGATTATATAATGACAAAGGGGCCAATACATCAAGAGGATATAAAATTATAAATATATATGCACCCAAAGTCATTACAAGGGCTTACAAATGCTTCCATGACCTGTGCCTTCTTCTCACTCATTCTCTAACATCATCTCCTGCTACTCTTTCTCCCTTTTAACCTCCACTGCAGTCACAATGACCTTTTGCTATTTCTCAGACATGTCAGCCAGGGTCCTACCTCTGAGACTTTTCACTAGCTGTTTACTCTGCCTGATGGTCTCTTCCCACAGATATAAGCATGGCTCACTCCCATTGCTTTCTCATTGTGGCTTTTCCTGAACACCCAATTGAAAACTGCACCCACATACCAATTTTGGTATCATTTGATCTCTCCTTGCTGCTCTATTTCCATGCATGGTACTTAGCACCATGTAGTATAACCATATAATTTGCTTGTGGATTTTTAACATTTTCCATCTCCTTCCAGAAATGTTTTGTCCTTTTCATTCCTCAGAGTCTAGGGCAATGCCTGATGCAGAGAAGGTGCTGGATTAACATATTCAGAATAAATGTAAATGCATAAGAGTACATAAGCACAAGCAAACATAAACATTTATACCTGTGAAGTCTAGTACTCTGGAACATCAGTACCACTTATATATCTGTGACCACACAATGGGATGGTAGAATCCATTTTTGAAGAAAAACATTCACTTTTGAGGGAAGAAGATATAAGTATGAAGGGTACAAATAAGAAAATACAATATATCTTTTCTTTTTATTTTTTAGTCTAAATATTTTGATTCATCTGAAAAAAGTTAATTTGTATTTCATCATACATAACAGATAATCTACATAAAAATGTCTTTGTAGAATGCGTATTTGTGTAATATTCCATTTTTGGATAGTTTGTCATTTTAGTATGAGTATGTAAAAATTCTTTATGTATTCACCATACTAATTCTTTGTCAATTGCAGGTATTGCAAGTATTTTCTCTCAGTTAGTAGCTTGTCTTTTCACTTTCTCTATCATGTCTTTGATAAAAAAATACTGATTTTAATGTAATCAAATTTATCTCAATGTTTTATTATATGGTTGTTGCTTTTTGCACCTTAATAAATTTTTCCCTTCCCCAAAGTCAGAAAGACTTACCCCTATGAAAAGTTTTAAAGTACAAATGCATTTTTTTTTCTCTTTGGATAACTGAATTTTCTAGCTCTGGTTTTGGAGTAGTTTCTCTTTGTCCCACACTACTGTCATATATCAAAGGTCCATGTATATGGGCATCTGTTCTATATTCTCTAGTCTGTTCCATTGGTAATTTGGATATCCGTGACTCACAGCATTCTATGTTAATTACTATAGTCTTTTAATTTAACTTTAATGTCTAATAAGGCAAGCCCTCTTTTTTCTTTTTCTTCAGAAGTACCTTGGCTTCAGTACAATCCAGCAATTGCACTACTGGGTATTTACCACAAAGATACAAATGTAGGGATCCGAAGGCGTACATGTACCCCAATGTTTATAGCAGCAATGTCCACAATAGCCAAACTGTGGAAAGAACCAAGATGCCCATCGACAGATGAATGGATAAAGAAGATGTGGTATATATACACAATGGAATATTATGCAGCCATCAAAAGGAATGAGATCTTGCCATTTGCAACAACATGGATGGAACTGGAGGGTGTTATGCTGAGTGAAATAAGTCTATCAGAGAAAGACATGTATCATATGACCTCACTGATATGAGGAATTCTTAATCTCAGGAAACAAACTGAGGGTTGCTGGAGTGGTGGGGGGGAGGGAGGGGCTGGCTGGGTGATAGACATTGGGGAGGGTATGTGCTATGGTGAGCACTGTGAATTGTGCAAGACTGTTGAATCACAGATCTGTACCTCTGAAACAAATAATGCAATATATGTTAAGAAAAAAAAAAGAAGAAGAAGATAGCAGGAGAGGAGGAATGAAGGGGAGTAAATTGGAGGGGGAGACCAACCATGAGAGATGATGGACTCTGAAAAACAAACTGAGGGTTCTAGAGGGGAGGGGGGTGGGGGGATGGGTTAGCCTGGTGATGGGTATTAAAGAGGGCACGTTCTGCCTGGAGCACTGGGTGTTATGCACAAACAATGAATCATGGAACACTACATCAAAAACTAATGATGTAATGTATGGTGATTAACATAACAATAAAAAATTTTTTAAAAAATAAACTATTGTGCTTAAAAAAAAAAAAAGAAGTGCCTTGGCTTCAGCTCACTAGTGATCATGAGAATGTAAATCAAGACCATGGCATGAACCCATTTTATTCCCATTCAAATGACCAGAATTAAGAAGTTTGATAATACTTCTGTGATGGCAAAGATATAGATCAACATCTATTACTCATGGCATTAGAAACTGGTACAACATTTAGAAAAGCAGTTTGGTATTATTATGTAAAGCTAAACATTTGCATACTGTGTAGCTCCAGAAACTCTAGATAGATCTATAGATAAATGTAGGTATAGGTATATACTTAGGTAACAGCAAAAGGAAGGAGTACAAAGATATAAGTTATTTGGAATGTTCAAGTCTTTAGATTGGGGATAGGTTTGTGGTGGTACATTATACAGTTTAATTAATTGAATAAAAGAGGGTCATATATAGACCAAAGGGAATGAAGTATAACGGTATAACTCAGATTAGACCAACTGCTATGGCAAACAAGCTCAAACTCTCAGTGGCATAACATTGAAAAAGTTTATTATTCACTCACACAAAAATCAAAGCAGAAGTGCCTGGTCAGTTGTCTTTCTCAGAGGTCCTCCGCCAAAAGGTGTTTCAGGAATCTAAGCTGATTCCACCTTTGGGCAGCCCTTAGGGCCTGGGAGTCCTTGTCTCCCAGCTACAAGACAGGGAACAGAAGACCATGGAAAAAGCACACCTACACTTAACTACTTTGACCTGGAAGTGATACTTATTCCTTGGTCCCATTTCATGGGTAAGAACTAGTTATCTGGTCCCATTTAGACACAAGGATAGAGTGGGAGAAGGGGGTTGCATCTATGAAATGTAACCTAGATCTGTGCCTGGAAAGAAGAGCAATTAAGGCCTACTGTGCCCTGCCGCAGTCATGCCAACTGTGATTAATCCAATTGTGCCACGAGGTTCCATTTTTTAAAGGACAAAAATAAAGGAAAGATTACAATGACTATTGTTTTCTTTAAAACATGCTCCAAGTACATCTCTTAAATTATACTTAGTTTTTTCCCTAAATTAAAATAGCTTTGTTATATTTTTTCTGATAAGAACAGTATAACTGTTGTAAAAAAAAAATCAGACACTATAGAAAAGTTAAAAAAGAAAGAAAAATTCACCTAAATCCCACTGCCCAGAGATAACAATTTATCCACTGTTGATGGACCTTCCTCCAAACATCTTTCTAGGTGAGATATGCCTGTGTATATTATATCCCTTTACCATCTTTCTATAGCATTCGATGGCTGAAGATTCATTGTACATTTGCAGTATGTGAGGTTTGGGGCTAAGCATTTAAGGGCATTAGCCCATTTAATCCCTATAGCAATATAATGAATTGAGCAGAGTTATTATTTACATATTATAGATGAGAGAATTGAGGCTAGGATAGGTTAAGTAATTCACTCACAATTGCAAAGCTGAGTGATATTAAAGTGAAGATTCAAACTCAGATCTGCCATATTCCAAAGCCAACTCTTAACCAGTGCCCTGTCAGATACTCTCTGATGCACTACTACTCCCCTATTGCTAATCCTGGGTTATTTCCTTCTTTTTTTAACCCTAGACCACATAGCAAGAATATACATGTCTTCAAACTTTGTATAATTTTCTGTGTATCTCTTTGTCATAAATTCCCTCCGGGAAATTTGTGCAAGATGGTCTCCTACTTTCATACATTCTGCTTCCTTAAGAAGTAGTGCAAAGGTTGAATATATAAAATGAAGCTGGCTGGCAAATTTGTGCCACATAAGATAACTCTCAATGGTCATTGCTTGTCCACTGGCCTACAAAGACAAATTTGTTACATGAAAGTCAATTCATGGGGGTGACTGGGTGGCTCAGTCATTGGGTGTCTGCCTTCAGCTCTGGTCATGATCCCAGGATCCTGGGATCAAGCCCCGCATCGGGCTCCCTGCTCAGCCAGGAGCCTGCTTCTTCCTCTCCCACTCCCCCTGCTTGTGTTCCCTCTAGCTGTCTCTCTCTCTGTGTCAAATAAATAAATAAAATCTTAAAAAAAAGAAAGAAAGTCAATTCATGGATATTTATGTATAATGTATGAAACTGCAGCTTAGAGTAAGGTCAAAATAGGAGCTGATATACACTCCCACCAGTAAGGCATGAAAGTACCTGTTTTCCCAAATCTACCAACACTGGGTTTTAGCAACCATTTTAACCATTGCAAACTTATGCATGAAAGGTTAAAGATTATATCTTATTGCTGTTCAGTTTTAATTGCTTTGACTACTGGTGATGTTAATAATCCTTTATGAGTTGCTTTTTCCTATTTTTGCCCATTTCCATTGGAATGTTTGTACCTTTCTTTTTTATTGGTGAGAGTGCTTTGTCATTTTATTACAACTATTTTTCTACTAAGTTTCCTGACTATTGCAATGCTAGTTACACATAAAAAGTAAGGATCCTAGCTATATTCATATTTATGCAGTTCTAATTTCTGAAAGGAACTACAAATACTTGCTGCAAACCTCAAGAATATCTTTGCTAACAGAAAACCTCAGCTTAAAAATACAGATAAAACATTTTAGTTTTCTTATCTGGTCTGAGATCTGGACCAGGAGTTTCTATGATGGGAAAGTATCTTGTAGTTCTGACATTTTCTTTGGGGACTCTCACCAAATCAATAATGAACACAACGCTACTTATTATTACTTCTACTGTTTGTTCCTTAGTTATTAAGTAGGTGACTTATCACAAGGAAATACCACTGAAAAGAGAATAAAAGAAACTCTATGCCATGAATATCAGAAGAGGTCCTACCACAAACTAGCTTTGAGGACTCAGCCATTCATTCAGGCCTTTCAGTGACCCGGTGCTCCTATGTTTACCTCTATCAACCTCATGGAAATATGGTGGAAACTGGTAATATTATGTCAGATAACATATAAATACTCAGATAACATACAAATTACAAGTCTAATTTGTAACCATGTTCTCTCTCTTTTGCCATGTAAATTAGACCACAGTCTATAAGACAATAATGCAATTAGGAAAATGATGTTAAGAAAATTACAGTTTGTGGATACATTTTTATCTTTAAGTTCAGGATAATTAAAGAGGAGAGAGAGAGAGTGTATGTGCTAATATGAACTGAGGGAGTAGCCTGTGCATGTTCCCAGGAGTTTTTAAGCAGTTTGGCAGGTGCTGCCAGTGAGTACCATGAAAATAAGTAAATAAACATATTCTGATTTTTCAGTTGCCACCAAAAGTCCACCTGACCCAAAGCAATTCTCCCATCATTCTGACATAATATCCAAAATCCCTCCATTAAAATCATTCACTCATGAAGTTATTTATTCATTCAAGAAAGATAGTTCTTACCATGTATAAGATACTATCTTAGAAACAGGAGAAAAGAAAAGAACAAGACATGATTCATGTTCTGGTGAGTGATCTATATCTATATACATATAGATATATATCATAATCCATTGCAACATAACAAGTGTTATAGTAGTTTGATCAATTACTTGAAATGGAACATTGAATGTTCAGGAGCCACAAATAATCCTGGAATAAATGAGGCATATAGCCTCACTCTCAGGCATTAATACTGAACTATGATTAATATATTACATCATAGATTGTCACCCTGTGAAGCAGAGAAGTTTCCTAAAGAATTGCACAGAGAAGTTAAGTTCTGAAGAACAACAAGAAGAGTAGTCAACAATGATTTCTCCAAGTATTTTATACCAAACACTAGTTCTATTAGTTATTCTGTGAAAAAAGGAGAGTCCATTTCTAATCAGCTTGGAAATTTTTGTGCAATTTATGAAATCACAGTGTGTATCACCATATTAAAAGCTCTGAAAAGTCCTGCAGTAAAAAGTGGCTAACCCCGCATTTCCTAAACATTTTTAAGTTACAAAACCCTTTCTCGTAGAAGAATTAAACCAACTGGAGATGCATTTTAGAAACACCAATCTAGAACAAGGATTCTGTCCAGGGATGGTGGTACTAAAAATGTAGGTATGATAGGGATAGATACTACACATAGCAGTGTCCAAGCTAGAGCCTGCCCAGAAGGAGGAGGGGTTGGAGATAATTTGATGGTGAATTCAACACAGGTGGAGACAGAGAACTTGATGCTAGGTGGAAATCCAACTGAATTATACATTTTTCAGTTGAATTCCCCAGCTTGCAGACAAATCTTGTGGTACTTTTCTCCCTGATTACTACCCTGCCTCTGCTTATTTTCCAATAAAATTATACATCTTTTTCTCACAGTTTACAGAAAAAAATATCTTATTCAGTAACCAGTTAATACAATAGCTGATGCTGCTTACTTCCAGAAATCACTAATAAGGAATTGCTTAGCTTTTACATGATAGGTTATTTTTTTTTAATTTTACATGGGATACTGTGCAAAGAAAATTTTTTCCCTCCAAAACACAAGAATTACATAGACTAAAAATAGCTATTTCCCTACCTTGGACTTTGAGTAGTCAAACCTATAAAATTAATAATTTGAGTTATTGAGGGTTTTTTTTTTTAGTTACTGACACCTAATGAACTGTGCTAGAAAGATGTTACCTATAACAGACAGATATTATTAGTAGTAAGTTTGTTTCAATAGCATAACTCAGGGATCAGCACAACACACCCATCTCATGTTTTGTAAATAAAGTTTTATTGGAACACATCAATGTCCATTTGCTTATGTATCATTGATGGCTGTTTGCACACTACCACAGCAGAGTAGATGAGTTGCATGGTCTTAAAGCCTAAGATATTTGCTGCCTTTCCCTTTATAGAACAAGTGTGCATCTCTGACTTGTATACATAATTAAAACCAGTTATGTTCAATAGAATATCAACTATATAAAACATGCAGAGAAGGGGAAAAAAGACTAAAGAAGTACACCAAAACATTTATGAGAATTCCACCAGGAAGTTACCAAATTCATGGTCAAGCTGACAGGGTGAGGATGAAATCTAATAAAAGCTAGCTTCTGACATTTCAAGCTTCTGTATCATTTGTAGCTATTTTATTTATTCTTTATTAGTGAAAGTACATGGTGCTAATAGGCAGGAACTTTCTCATTAGGTGAGTTCATATTTACCTTTCTTTCTTGATAAAAGGTACACTACCACCCAAAAAGAACTCAAATTTCTAAAAGGGTTGTGGTAATCAGAAGGTTAAAAACCACTGCTCTGCACTACATAGACATGTACTATTCATGACCAGGAGTCTGAAGGATCTAGGTGACACAGGAAATGTTGCACACTGACCACCACACACAAGTGGCTTAAAAATAGTCTCCAATAGGGGCACCTGGGTGGCTCAGTCGTTAAGTGTCTGCCTTCGGCTCAGGTCATGATCCGGCTCGAGCCCCACATCGGGCTCCCTGCTCTGCGGGAAGCCTGCTTCTCCCTCTCCCACTCCCCCTGCTTGTGTTCCCTCTCTTGCTGTGTCTCTCTCTGTCAAATAAATAAAATCTTTAAAAAAAAAAATAGTCTCCAATACATTGTTTATTGTTCACAGGTCACTTGGGGAAGCTCACCAGAATAAGCCATAGAGTCAAAGTAACCAACTATCCAGGGAAGGTTAGGCTGGGAAGAAGAAAGGTGCCTAACCTCTATATCAAGTTAACCACTTTGCCAGGAAATTAAAGTCAATAAGCAAAGGAGTAGTTGTTTTGGTTTTGGTTTTGGTTTTCCAGAAAGCTGTCACTTTCAGCCACATGCAGAAGAATGAAACTGGACCATTTCCTTACACCACACACAAAAATAGACTCCAAATGGTTGAAAGACCTAAATGTGAGACAGGAGTCCATCAAAATCCTAAAGGAGAACACAGGCGGCAACCTCTTCAACCTCAGCTGTAGCAACTTCTTCCTAGAAACATCCCCAAAGGCAAGGGAAGCAAGGGCAAAAATGAACTATTGGGACCTCATCAAGATAAAAAGCTTTTGCACAGCAAAAGAAACAGTCCACAAAACCAAAAGACAACCGACAGAATGGGAGAAGATATTTGCAAATGACATATCAGATAAAGGGCTAGTATCCAAAATCTATAAAGAACTTATCAAACTCAACACCCAAAGAACAAATAATCCAATCAAGAAATGGGCAGAAGACATAAACAGACATTTTTCCAAAGAAGACATTCAAATGGCCAACAGACACATGAAAAAGTGTTCAACATCGCTCTGCATCAGGGAAATCCAAATCAAAACCTCAACGAGATATGACCTCACACCCGTCAGAATGGCTAAAATTAACAAGTCAGGAAACGACAGATGTTAGCGGGGATGTGGAGAAAGGGGAACCCTCCTACACTGTTGGTGGGAATGCAAGCTGGTGCAGCCACTCTGGAAAACAGTATGGAGGTTCCTCAAAAAGTTGAAAATAGAGCTACCATAGGATCCAGCAATTGCACTACTGGGTATTTACCCAAAGATACAAATGTAGGGATCCGAAGGGGTACGTGCACCCCAATGTTTATAGCAGCAATGTCCACAATAGCCAAACTGTGGAAAGCGCCAAGATATCCATCGACAGATGAATGGATAAAGAAGATGTTGTATATATACACAATGGAATATTATGCAGCCATCAAAAGGAATGAGATCTTGCCATTTGCAACGATGTGGATGGAACTGGAGGGTGTTATGCTGAGTGAAATAAGTCTATCAGAGAAAGACATGTATCATATGACCTCACTGATATGAGGAATTCTTAATGTCAGCAAACAAACTGAGGGTTGCTGGAGTGGTGGGGGGTGGGAGGGATGGGGTGGCTGGGTGATAGACATTGGGGAGGGTATGTGCTATGGTGAGCACTGTGAATTGTGCAAGACTGTTGAATCACAGATCTGTACCTCTGAAACAAATAATGCAATATATGTTAAAAAAAAAAAAGAAGAAGAAGAAGATAGCAGGAGGGGAAGAATGAACAGGAGTCAATCGTAAGGGGAGACCAACCATGAGAGACGATGGACTCTGAAAAACAAACTGAGGGTTCTAGAGGGGAGGGGGGTAGGGGGATGGATTAGCCTGGTGATGGGTATTAAAGAGGGCACGTTCTACATGTAGCACTGGGTCTTATGCACAAGCAATGAATCATGGAACACTACATCAAAAACTAATGATGTAATGTATGGTGATTAACATAACAATAAAAAATTTAAAGAAGAAAAAATAAAGCTGTCATCTTGCCCACAAAATCTGCCATAAACAAAATCCTCTGTGGTGCAAAATTCAAAGCATTTACAGATTTCCTAAATTGGATGTTAATCAAGCTCAGTCCACCTGGAAAGAAGGATGCACTGGCCAGCACCTGAGGCCCAACCTCAGTGGCCAGCAGCCATCTGAAGGAGGCTCTCCTTGAGAAGTCTCATACTGCACTGGGAACCATGAGCTGTAAAACCAGGTCAGTGGACCTTATCCTTATTCCAGATCAGCCACTGCAAGATGTGTTACATAAAAGAGAATCAAAATCCTCCCCACTTCACAGACATCAGAATTAGAAACAGAACATGCAACATGTCTGGATCATAAAAGGGACTCCATAAATGGCAGCAATTATAATCAAAAGGCAGACACTGAAACCATCACGAAGACTCTGAAACTGGAGCCATGTCTGCCAGAGAAGCTCATGACAAAGAAGCAGCCTGTGGTTTTCATCAGAGGTTATGATTTTATTTTTATAAATAATAAATGACTGATTTTTTGGAGTCAGCCAAACCTTTGAATCTCTGCTTCCCCATACCTGGTCTCCTCCCATATCTGAAAAAATCAAAAGGAAGATGGATACATGTCACTAGACAGCTTTAACCCCAAGCTGGAAGACATTTTCATCTGATCCCAAAGGATCAGTCACAAATACAAGACCTCTTCATGAAGGAATTATGAGTGTTATGGATTATCTAATTATCTAATTAACCAAAATGACATTATTTTAATGTTTTTTGAACACTTTTCCAATTTTTTTGACAGAGCAGAGTGAAAAAAAAATTGAATCCTTGATGACAGAGGCTCAATCAACTTATGTAGCATTAGTGGCATGTCCAATAGCTTTTCATGCAGAATCTAGCAGGATTCTGAGATTGCACGCATTTCCTTAAGAAATACAGTACCGGATTGAACCTAAATGGGTCCCCAAAGTTGACTGAAGAATCAAATTCATCATTCATTATGTTTAAGGTCTGTTGTAGTCCCCATACCCTTTGGCCTTTTCCCCCTTATATTCTTCGTCATACTAGGACAATATCAGTGTCAAATAGCCAGATCTGAGTTAAACTGAACAAGGCTTCTGTTTTTCATTCTTAGAAGAAAGAATAAAATGACAAGAAAGTTAGTTTGTATTTATTTATTCAATTAATAAATATTTATTAAATTCCTACATTAGGTGCTGAGGATTCAAAAGTGAGACGGAATCTCAGCTCTTATGGGCATCATAATCTAGTAGATACAGAAGAACAATATGCAGAATATATAAAAATATGTCAAGTGGTGACGATAGGAGCTATGAGTTAAAATAAAGCAGGTGACTTACAGGCAATACAATGGCACTAAATTCATATCTTTCAATAGTTACCTTGAATGTAAATGGGCTAAACGACCCAATCAAAAGACACAGGCTATCAGATTGGATAAAAAAACAAGACCCATCAATGTGCAGTCTGCAAGAGACTCATTTTAGACCCAAAGACACCCCCAGATTGAAAGTGAGGGGGTGGAAATCCATTTACCATGCTAATGGACACCAAAAGAAAGCTGGGGTGGCAATTCTTATATCAGACAAATTAGATTTTACACCAAAGACTGTAATAAGAGATGAGGAAGGACCCTATATCTTACTTAAAGGGTCTATCCAACAAGAAGATCTAACAATTATAAATATCTATGCCCCTAACATGGGAGCAGCCAGTTATATAAGGCAATTAATAACAAAAGCAAAGAAACACATTGACAACAATACAATAATAGTGGGGGATTTGAACACCTTCCTCACTGAAATGAACAGATCATCTAAGCAAAAGATCAACAAGGAAATAAAGACTTTAAATGAGTCACTGGACCAAATGGACTTCACAGACATATTCAGAACATTCCATCCCAAAGCAACGGAATACACATTCTTCTCTAGTGCCCATGGAACATTCTCCAGAATAGATCATATCCTAGGTCACAAATCAGGTCTCAACCGGTACCAAAAGACTGGGATCATTCCCTGCATATTTTCAGACCACAGTGCTCTGAAACTGTAACTCAATCACAAGAGGAAAGTTGGAAAGAACTCAAATACATGGAGGCTAAAGAGCATCCTACTAAAGAATGAATGGGTTGACCAGGAAATTAAAGAAGAATTAAAAAAATTCATGGAAACCAATGAAAATGAGAACACAACTGTTCAAAATCTTTGGGATACAGCAAAGGCAGTCCTAAGAGGAAAGTATATAGCAACACAAGCCTTTCTCAAGAAACAAGAATGTCTCAAATACACAACCTAACCCTACACCTAAAGAAGCTGGAGAGAGAACAGCGAGTAAAGCCTAAACCCAGCAGAAGAGAAATAATAAAGATCAGAGCAGAAATCAATGAAATAGAAACCAAAAGAACAGTAGAACAGATCAACGAAACTAGGAGCTGGTTCTTTGAAAGAATTCACAAGATTGATAAACCCCTGGCCAAAATTATCAAAAAGAAAAGAGAAAGGACCCAAGTCAACAAAATCATGAATGAAAGAGGAGAGATCACAACCAACACCAAAGAAATACAAACAATTATAGGAACATATTATGAGCAACTCTATGTCAGCAAATTAGATAACCTCGAAGAAATGGATGCATTCCTAGAGATGTATCAACTACCAAAATTGAACCAAGAAGAAACAGAAAACGTGAACAGACCTATAACCACTAAGGAAATTGAAGCAGTCATCAAAAATCTCCCAACAAACAAAAGCCCGGGGCCAGATGGCTTCCCAGGGGAATTATACCTAGTCTTCTGAAACTGTTCCAAAAAATAGAAATGGAAGGAAAACTTCCAAATGCGTTTTGTGAGGCCACCATTACCTTGATCCCAAAACCAGACAAAGACCCCATCAAAAAGGAGAATTACAGACCAATATCCTTGATGAACACGGATGTAAGAATTCTCACCAAAATACTAGCCAGGAGGATCCAACAGTACATTCAAAGGATTATTCATCATGACCAAGTGGGATTTATCCCTGTGTTGCAAGGTTGGTTCAACATCCACAAATCAATCAATGTGATACAATATATTAACAAAAGAAAGAACAAGAATCATATGATCCTCTCAATAGATGCAGAAAAAGCATTTGACAAAGTACAGCATCCTTTCTTGATCAAAACTCTTCAGAGTATAGGGATAGGGGGTACATACCTCAATATCATAAAAGCCATCTATGAAAAACCCACAGCAAATATCATTCTCAATGGGGAAAAACTGAGAGCTTTCCCCCTAAGGTCAGGAAACGTCAGGGATGTCCACTATCACCACTGCTATTCAACGTAGTATTAGAAGTCCTAGCCACAGCAATCAGACAACAAAAAGAATTCAAAGGCATCCAAATCGGCAAAGAAGAAGTCAAACTCTCACTCTTTGCAGATGATATGATACTGTATGTGGAAAACCCAAAAGACTCCACCCCAAAACTGCTAGAACTCATACAGGGATTCAGTAATGTGGCAGGATATAAAATCAATGCACAGAAATCAGTGGCATTCCTATACACCAACAACAAGACAGAAGAGAGACAAATCAAGGAGTCGATCCCATTTACAATTGCACCCAAAACCATAAGATACCTAGGAATAAATCTAACCAAAGAAGTGAGGATCTATACTTAGAAAACTATAATATACTCATGAAAGAAATTGAGGAAGACACAAAGAAACAGAAAAACGTTCCATGCTCATGGATTGGAAGAACAAACATTGTGAAGATGTCAATGCTACCTAGAGCAATCTACACATTCAAGGCAATCCCCATCAAAATACCATCCACTTTTTTCAAAGAAATGGAACAAATAATCCTAAAATTTGTATGGAACCAGAAGAGACCCCGAATTGCCAGAGGAATGTTGAAAAAGAAAAGCAAAGCTGGCAGCATCACAATTCCAGACTTCCAGCTCTATTTCAAAGCTGTCATCATCAAGACAGTATGGTACTGACACAAAAACAAATGCGTAGATCAATGGAACAGAATAGAGAGCCCAGAAATCAACCCTCAACTCTATGGTCATCTCATCTTCGACAAAGCAGGAAAGAATGTCCATTGGAAAAAAGGCAGTCTCTTCAACAAATGATATTGGGAAAATTGGACAGCCACATGCAGAAGAATGAAACTGAACCATTTCCTGACACCATACACAAAAATAGAATCAAAACGGTTGAAAGACCTAAATGTGAGACAGGAGTCCATCAAAATCCTAAAGGGGAACACAGGCAGCAACCTCTTCAACCTCAGCCGCAGCAACTTCTTCCTAGAAACATCCCCAAAGGCAAGGGAAGCAAGGGCAAAAATGAACTATTGGGACCTCATCAAGATAAAAAGCTTTTGCACAGCAAAAGAAACAGTCCACAAAACCAAAAGACAACCGACAAAATGGGAGAAGATATTTGCAAATGACATATCAGATAAAGGACTAGTATCCAAAATCTATAAAGAACTTCTTAAACTCGACACCTAACGAAGAAATGATCCAATCAAGAAATGGGCAGAAGACATGAACAGATATTTTTCCAAAGAAGACATCCAAATGGCCAACAGACACATGAAAAAGTGCTCAACATTGCTCAGCATCAGGGAAATCCAAATCAAAACCTCAGTGAGATATCACCTAACACCCGTCAGAATGGCTAAAATTAACAAGTCAGGAAATGACAGATGTTGGTGAGGATGCGGAGAAAGGGGAATCCTCCTACACTGTTGGTGGGAATGCAAGCTGGTGCAGCCACTCTGGAAAACAGTATGGAGGTTCCTCAAAATATTGAAAATAGAGCTACCATATGATCCAGCAATTGCACTACTGGGTATTTACCCCAAAGATACAAAGATAGGGATCCGAAGGGGTACATGCACCCCAATGTTTATAGCAGCAATGTCCACAATAGCCAAACTGTGGAAAGAGCCAAGATGTCCATCGACAGATGAATGGATAAAGAAGAAGTGGTATATATATACAATGGAATACTATGCAGCCATCAAAAGGAATGAAATCTTGCCATTTGCAATGACGTGGATGGAACTGGAGGGTATTATGCTGAGTGAAATAAGTCTATCAGAGAAAGACATGTATCATATGACCTCACTGATATGAGGAATTCTTAATCTCAGGAAACAAACTGAGGGTTGCTGGAGTGGTGGGGGGTGGGAGGGATGGGGTGGCTGGGTGATAGACATTGGGGAGGGTATGTGCTATGGTGAGCCCTGGGAATTGTGTAAGATTGTTGAATCACAGACCTGTACCTCTGAAACAATAATACATTATATGTTAAAAAAAAAAAAAAAAGAAGAAGAAGAAGAAGATAGCAGGAGGGGAAGAATGAAGGGGGGAAATCGGAGGGGAGATGAACCATGAGAGACGATGGACTCTGAACAATAAACTGAGGGTTCTAGTGGGGGAATGGGTTAGCCTGGTGATGGGTATTAAAGAGGGCACATTCTGCATGGAGCACTGGGTGTTATATGCAAACAATGAATCATGGAACACGACATCAAAAACTAATGATGTAATGTATGGTGATTAACATAACATAATAAAAAAATAAAATAAAGCAGGTGACAAGAGATTTGGGGAATGGGGTGGAGGCTGCTGTTTTATATGGAACAAGGGTTTGTAGAAATACCACTTTCACTGTGAAGCCATGCCTAACTAACAAGAACAGATATAAAGACTTCTTCTAACAATATTTAGTATAAACATGCAACTTATATGGGTCCACCTTGGTTATAAGATATATCGATCCTTTCTTTTGTTTGTAAGTTGTACTAATACTTATTTTTAAATCACAAAGCTTGTACTACTAAAAAAAATCAGCTTACTCATACTGAAAGTCTTTGTGTTTCCTTAAAATGTTTAATTATTGTCTCTGTTATCATTCTTCCTAAGCTGGTACATCCAATCAAATAATGAGACTTAGCTTATCTTTTAGGTACTTTTGGAGTAAGAAAATCATCCCATGTTTGACAGATAGTAAATATAAATAGCATTAATTAAGGGCTTGCTATTATCTGCTAAATACTTTTGATTACTATCTCTTACTCCTCCAAAATAACCTTATGAGACAGAAATTATCCCCATTTTCAAAAGAATAAACAGAGATTCAGCAAAGTTAGATGATTCCTAGCACCACATAGTTAGCCAAGACTTAGACACAGGTCTGTCATTTCTTCCCTCCACTACGTAGTACCTTAAAAGAAGACTAACAAAGAGCTAATTACACTTGACAACTTCCCATCAGAAGCATACACTAGCTACCTATGGAGGTCATTCTTTCCATGTGAGTTCTTAGTTGTAAACAGAACATGTTTAGTCAGGAATAACTCCCAAATTACACTGTGGGACTGCCTACAGCACTTGCCAGAGGCAGAAGTTTGAGTCTTGGCTAGTGCATGGGTCACACTCTCTAGGACTCCTGCTGTAACAACTCTTGAAAATTCCATGACTACGCTAATCAAGACAATGTGGTATTCGCAAAAGAATAATCATTCTATCAGTGGAGCAAAATAGAGAGCCCAGAAACAGATCCACACAAATATAGTCAACTGATCTTTTACTAAAGAGCATAAAATTCATCAGAGCAAGTATAACCTTCCTAATAAGGTGGATCCACCTGAGTTCCATGTTTAGACTAGATATTGTTAGAAAAATTCTTCATATCTGTTCTAGTTAAGGATGACTGCACTGTGGAAATGGTATTTCTAGAAGCAACGATAAAGTTATATGGACTATTTCTGTTTCCTTATTATTTGAACAGTTTAATGAGTATTAATTCTAGAAAACTGTTTGGAAAACAGAAATGAGAAGTTAAAATCATCTAAAATTCTACTACCCAGAAATAACCATTCTCGGTACTTCAGTGTCATTCTTTCCAGAATATTTCCTATGCATTTAGGAGACAGATAGGTAGGTAGGTAGACAGATAGATAAATAGATGATTGATAGATAGATAGATAGATAGATAGATAGATAGATAGATAGATAGATACTGGTCCTTAGCCTCTTTTCTTTTCACCTGAAATATTCATGAACATATTCTAGATCCAAAAATATAGAACACTATCATGTTTAATGCCCATGGAGAATCTCTTAAATGCATGTAATGAAATGTATTTAACTCATCTCTTAGTGATGGACATTTAGATAATTTTAATGGGGGAGGAAGGAATTATTACCAAGACTGCACGAAACATCCTTTCTCATATATTCCTGTGCAGTTGTCAAGTCATTTCTTTAGGCAAATTCCCAGAAGCACAGCTACTGGGTTAAATAAGTGATATCCATTCGCTTCTTAGTATCACCCACATCGGTGAAGGAGAATCATTATACTCCCAGAATCCACCTCAGTGAAAAAGAGTAAAAATCTGGGATTGTTTTTTACAAAGTAGCCCAAAGCCACGGGAGGAGTACTGACAGCACTAGCACTGCTGCTGAAGCCTGGAGAACAGTGGTGAGGAGGCAAATCACACCACAACTATTTTCTTAGGTTTCCTCTCTCTCCCTCCACTCCACTTCCGTGCACTCAAGCACGCATGTGCGCACGCGCCACCCCACTCTAATCCACAGCGGGTCTATGTGGTTTATTGAAAGTAACCAAAACTGCAGTGAAATTTCGTCACTGGTGCTGATGAATATTTTCAAAACCATTTGTCCTTAGACTCAGACCACCATGAGACATTCGTCAGCCGCTAAACTTAGTCACATGAAGCCAACTTTCGCCAGTCACTGCTTGCTCTAACGTCAGATAACCCAGGCTACTTTTCTCAATTTATCTTCTCTCTCCACATTTCTATAAATGCTAATGCCAGGCTACCTACGTAGAAGTTAAAAAACTTAGTCAATGAAAAATTTTGTTTCTTGGGATGCCTGGGTGGTTCAGTCAGTTAAGCGTCTAACTTCGGCTCAGGTCATGATCTTGGGGTCCTGGGATCGAGTCCTACATCAGGCTCCCTGCTCCTCCCTCTGCCTGGTGTTACCCCTGCTTGTGCTATCTCTCTTTGACAAATAAATAAATAAAATCTTTAAAAAAAAAAGAGAGAGAAGAGTTTTGCTTCTTTTTTAAAGATTTTATTTATTTATTTATTTGAGAGAGAGAGAGCATGCACAAGCAGGGGGAGTGGCAGAGGGAGAAGCAGGCTCCCCGCTGAGCAGGGAGTCTGACGTGGGACTCAGTCCCAGGAAGCCCCTCCTCATCATGACCTGAGCCAAAGGTAGACCCATAACTGACTAAGCCATCCAGGCACCCCTGAAAAGTTTTGTTTTCTAGAAGGACAAAGGGGGAAAGAATTGGAGGATGCACCCTCATTTGGCTTTCACTAAAAAAGTCCAACACTTAAATCCTCAGAAAAAATGTAGCAGATCTAAAACAAAAGAAAATATTTCCCTAATTTTTACTCTTCACTGCCAAAAATTGGTACAGCAAGAACAGTGCACACAGAATCACCATGGGAAGTCATGAGGACAGAATTTCCATTCCAAATTTCCATGAGAGCTAATATTCTTGTAGTATCTTGTAAAAAACCAAAATTTTTCATTTGAACATACACTAGAGTCTTATGATAAGAAAATTTCTACAGACAGGTTTATGCCCGAGAAAATATTTATTTCTGGGATTGTGCATATCTAACCATGCACAATCACAGAACTCAAGTATGAACTAATTATTCTTCATAGCTCAATAGGAATGGTTGAAAAAGCTGAGAGTGTTTGGAACAAAGCCTGAAGAACCTCAGGAAGGCAGACTGCTCTTTACCTAACTGGGGAGGGATTACTTGTAATTTATATGCTCCACTGGATCCATCAGAGTGAATGGGAAGAAGCTACCAGAGAAGAATCAACTAGCAAACCCACTTGTTTTCTTACAAGAGTTTCTCACTTCTTCAGTAGAAGCCGACCGATTTCATCAGCGAATCAAGATCGGGAAGTCTATTAAAGTTGCAAAACCAAATGTATAGTTTCAACCCCCAGAATACTCAGTTTACACTACTTTTAATGTAATATGATTTTGTTTACATATGCCTCTCTCCAAGCATTAATATGTTGTAGTGGTTAAGAGCCAGCCAGACTGTGGTATTCATAGCTGGCTTGATCACTTAGTAATTGTGTGAATTTCAGCAATTTACTTAATGCACCTACACTCTCTGTGCTTCAGAAGTTTTCCTATATATAAAAAATAGAAGCGATAATACTAATTACCATATAGAGCTATTGCAAGAATTAAATGAGTTAGCACATGCAAAGTACTTAGAATTGTTCGTGGTATGTATTAAGCACTCAGTATATATCAGTGGGTGTTATTAATATAGTGTTAATATTATGCAAAATTTTATGTACTTGAGAGTGAAAGTTCCTAAAAGAACATTTTAGAGTCCTGTTATGTGAGGATAATTACCTACTTAATTCAGTAATGACAGTAATGCTTTTGCCTAAATGTTTAAACAAACAACTGAATGAAAGTTTTTCCGATTTACCTAGGTACTCAGCCTTCCTTTTCACTTTTTGTTTTCCAGATTTTCCATTTGAACACAAAATGCTAGCCAGACACACTCTGTTCCTGAATGATCTGTTGCTTTTTGAATAGAGAGCTTGAGTGAAGTGTGGGATCTGCTCCTGCTCTGAAGAGCATGTTTCTATATCAAGATTGGATTGAACACTTTTGAGATCTCCTGAAACCAGGGTTGCCAGATAAAATTCAGGATTCTCAGTTACATTTGAATTGTAAATAAACAACAAATATTTCTTAGTATAAGTATATACTGAATATTGCATGGAATATACTTATGCTAAAAATTATGTGTTATTGATCCAAAATTCAAATTTAACTGGGCAGCCTGTATTTTCATTTGTAACATCTGGCAGCCCTACTTCCAACTCTGAGACCATGAGGCTGTGATTGCCTTGGGCATAATTCTTAGCTGCTAGTGACAAAGAGGATATCATTTTCCTATTACATTCAGTCCCCACTCAGAATCTACTCTGCTCACCTTTCTGTAACTTCCTATAATATAAGTAATTATGATCTTATTTTGTGTATCACTTTTTTTTAGAGCCCACTAATAAGCATGGCAGCATTTTCTAGGGTTTTTTTTTTAAGATTTTATTTATTTATTTATTTATTTAAGAGAGAAAGAGAGAAGAGAGAGAGCAAGGAGAGGGATTAGGAGACTCCCAGCTGAGCATGGAGCCTGTCGTGGAGCTCAGTCTCACGACCCTGAGATCATGACCTGAGCCAAAATCAAGAGTCAGACGCCCAACTGACTGAGCCACCCAGGCTCAGTTTTTTTTTTTTTTTTAAGATTTTATTTATTTATTTGAGAGAGAGAGAATGAGAGATAGAGAGCATGAGAGGGAAGAGGGTCAGAGGGAGAAGCAGACTCCCCGCTGAGCAGGGAGCCCGATGCGGGACTCGATCCCGGGACTCCAGGATCATGACCTGAGCCAAAGGCAGTCGCTTAACCAACTGAGCCACCCAGGCGCCCCAGGCTCAGTTTTTAAAATATAATGTAGTTGACAGAAAAAGAGCAGTTCAACTTCAGTTACAATCTTCCCTTTTCTCTAGCAAGGGGAATGGTTTTCAAACTGAAAAGGACAGAGCAAGCAGTTAAAAGAGTTAGTTGAAGGCAGGTAGTAAATAACAAGAGAAAAGCTAGACATTTTAAAAAGTTCAAGTCTCTGGACCAAGATGAATTATGTCAGCCTACTTTCAATCGCTTATTCTCTGCTCTTCCCATGTCACCACAGCTGGGACCATTAATTTTCCCCTTTGTAGGCACAGTTCCACATTTGATCATTAATAAATCTGGTCATAGAGCTTGGCTACCCAGCATCTACACAACTGTCCTGCTGGGCCAAAATCCAAGATAAAAGGAAAGAAAGTCCCTACTACCTGCTATGGAAAATGGAGGAAGACACATTTCTCTTCCAATCACCTGGAAACAAGGCAAATTTAAATCAAATGGATTCTTCTCCCCAGAATTTTGCATCTGAAGAGAGTGATGAAGTGGTTCAGGGACAAAGATTATTCATGGTAGCTGTGACAGGATCAAGAGTAGAGCAGTAAGGTCACCACAGTTGAGGGCTTGTGGCATTCAATTTTTTTTTTTTAGGTTTTATTTATTTATTTGAGAGAGAGAGACAGAGATGGCGAGAGAGAGCACAAGCAGGGAGGAGAGGGAGAAGCAGGCTCCCCGCAGAGTAGGGAGCCCGATGCAGGACTCGATCCCAGGACCCTGTGATCATGACCTGAGCCAAAGGCAGATGCTTAAGAGACTGAGCCACTCAGATGCCTAGGGGGCTGGTGGCATTCAGCATCAAGCTGGTGAGTGCTCAGTGAGGAAACAGGAAACTGTCCCTATGGTGCCATCTTGATTTTCTCTTGCTTGCCTGTTCTCTGATCTAGGTTCTCCAGAATTCCTGACAATTCCGTGATTTACACAATAGTCTTTTTTTTTTTTCTTATGTTTTCTAGAGTTGGTTTCTATTTTTGCATCCCGGACTGCTGACTGAAACACTGATCCATTGCCCTCCCATACCAGAAATGCCCTAGTTTCCAGCACAGATGTGTTTTCCTGCTCTCTCACCCTCTGTAGCTCTTGTAACACCTTCTCCTATGAACAGGAGATCTGAGTGGAACCCAGCTCCTCCCTATATTCAGACCACAGAGATATGAAATGACTTTCTGATTTCCAAAGGCGCATCTACTAAGATTCTGTGACACTCTGCGTTGCCAGCCTGTTTGGATCTTACTGTGGCTGAATCATAACCAAATTTGTGCCACAACATGAATGTGGGTCCAGCCAGCTTGCCCATGGTTGAGCGGCTTCTCATTTCTTCTCTGTGTGTGTGCCTTTATGTTACCTCAAGGAAACTTGCCAGTCTGGGATACTAAAAGCAGGTAAACAGTGTCGGTAAGATCTAAATAATCATGGGAAATAAAAGGACAACAGGAGATGGAAACAAGTAAATGTCTCTATCTGTAAATATAAAGATATGGTAGACTCCAAAATGACACAGTGTTGAATTTTACCCAGCTTCTAGAACAGATCAGTAAATAAAATATTTGTTAGTATTTAGAAAAAGAAGCCACGATTAGGAAAATCCAATTGACTAAAAAATGTCCTATCAGCCTAAATATATATACTGTAAATGGAAGATTTTCATTGAAATACATGAAAATGGTTTTCTAAAAATGCCAAATAGCCCTAAAAGGCAAAGATTTATAATGAAAATAAAGGTTCTCTGACTCACCATCCACAGCCCCCAGGCTTGTTCCCAAGAGAGAACTATGTTTAACTCTTCTGGCCATTTCTTCTATGGATATACTCATCTCTCTATATAGATATTACTTACACAGTATTTTTTAATTTATGAATTTTAGACATTATCTGTTGATTTGCTATTATAACAGATGAAGATTTCTTTTTATTTTTTTTACAGTATTTTTCCCTCCTGTCCTTCATCTTTCCCATAAAGGAATATAAGTTGATTGGATAATTAACATTATATTATTATGAATTTGTGAGCATTACTAAATGCAGAAAACCACATTCAATTATGACATTTTTTTTCCCTGTTCAGGTTTTAGTTTTCCTTGGAGTTTCTAGTTGGCCTTTGTTTTAAATTGCTCTTGTCCCCTGTACAATCCACAGATCCTTTTTTTTTTTTTGCCAAATGCTGCACATGGTAGGTAGTCTAACTGACTTGCTCTCATTCCTGGAGGCCTCCCTACTAGAGCCTTCTCCCCTCCTGCTGCCCATGTGTTGTCTGGGGTTAAATCCACTATTTCATAGGCCCACATCCTTCTCTTTCTTACTTTACTCCCTTTGTTTTTCTGGAGCAAATTCTCAAAAAAGTTTTATAAGAAAAGATCCATGATAAGGAGAAAAAATATATGTCAAACTTTCAAGCTTTTTTCATGGAATATCTCTGGACTAGAGACTTAAGGATCTTGCCTTGGTTGACAGTGCTCTGTGTAGTCAATGATATTGTAATAGCATCGTATGAGCATAGCATAAAATATCAACCTGTCAGATCACTCTGTTGACATCTGAAATTAATGTAACAGTTTGTGTCAACTATATTCAAATAAAAAAATGAAAAAAAAAACAGTGTTGTATGTAAAAACAGTGGGAGAATGTGATGTGCTATGTACTGCTTAAACATAAAGTATTACTGGGATGCCTGCGTGGCTCAGTCGGTTAAGCGTCTGACTCTTAATTTCAGTTAGGTCATGATCTCAGGATGGTGAGATGGAGTGCCTCATCCAGCTCCCTGCTGGGTATGGAACCTGTTTAAGAGTTTCTCTCTGTCTCTACCCCTCCCCTGCTCATAAATAAATAAATAAATAAATAAACAAACAAACAAATAAATAAAACATTACAAAATTGCCAATTTCTAAGATGCCTATTTTTTTCACATTTTTAACATTTGTAAAGTTGGAGTCAGTCTTAGATTGTTTACACTGAATGTGGTAGCATCATTTTCCCTGAAAATTCCTATTGTCTTACCATTGCTTTTATTTTAGAACAGAAGAAATGCAATGTTTCTCAATAAATTGCCCAAAAATGTTAACAGAGGTTTGAGATAAAACCCTTTGCTGAAACAAAGCATTTAGACTCAAAATGGAGGCAAGAAGCCTCACTCCTGAACTGGGCTGGGGATGAGAATCAGTGCTATTGGGGTTGCAATAACAGAAAACGGGGTGGAACCAGTGAAAGTGGAAATGAGGGGAGCATTATAAGGATACCAGAGTAACTCACAGAAGCCATATGCAAAGATGTACCCAGGCCTAGGGAGCAATCTGGAGGCAGGCGTAGGGCATTTAAGACACCCAAAGTTCTACTCTCCTCTATTACAGCAGGAGCTCCTTGGCCTCACTGATGGCCACACAGTGGATCATAGCTGCCCTGGTTTTTCTGTTTGAGGTCCCAACCAGATGAAACCTGAAGTCACTTAGACCTACTCCCAAATTCCTGCCCAGAGTCTGATTCATATGCTCACTCCTGGATCAATCAGCTATTGCCAGGGGTATGAGGACTCTATTACAAGAACATGGTTTCTCTCATATATGGGATGGTGGGGCCAGTTTTCAGGAAATGGGAAGGGAAACCAAGCAGACAAATGATTGGTGTCTCAAATAACTAATGTATCAAAGACCAAATCAAAAAAAAAGTAATTAATTATTTTTTTTTAAAGGAAAGCCAGCAAAGAACATTGGAAATCCATAGATTTGGCAAGTAACAGAGCCACAAAGCAAACTCCTCCTTTCCTTCTCTCTGTAAGACTGAGGCAATCTGGAGATTTGTTTATTCCAGAAAGAATCAAAGAATGCAATACCTTTCTGAAATTGTATTTAAGGTGGGAGGAGAGGAAGGGTCAAGAGGCAGAGGTAGAGGCAGCTTCAAAAGCTGTAAACTTAAACTCAAGCTCTGATTTTCGGGTACCACTTCTTAAAAGTTGATCCATGATACATGGTTGCTGATTCATAAGAATAGAATTGTTACATTTCTCATTTTGCTTAGAACTTCTAGTGTCATTGTCTAAATCCTATTGTTGCTTCCTCATTTATTGCATCACATGTTAAACATTGTTCTCTCATTCCTCAGGGCCTTCTCACATGCTGTTCCCTCTGCCCAGAACACTGTTCCCTTCAGTCAAATCATGGTTAGGATGGTCTATTCCACCTATCTGTGCAGTTTCCCTGCCCATGGTAACAACTGAGACCATAACTCAATACCCAGACCATGACCCCTGAATAAGTTGTCCCCTACCCCAGTTAGGTCTTAATCAGGACTTAAAATATATCCTCTGTGTAGCAGTAAATGGTGTCTACAAAGCAGTTATCCAATTCCTTATGCTGCAAACTCTCTGTTGTTATTTAAGGGAAGTAGCTGAGCACTCCTGTTTTGTTTTGGTTTTTTGACCCCTTATAGAAGAAAAACAAAATGAAAGTTATTTCTATTCAGTTTCCCCCATCTGGAAAGCATCCAATTACCCTCTGGGGAATAATACAGTATTTCCTCTTTCCTTTATTCAATCATTTATTCAACATTTTTGAGTCCCCACCAGGTACTAGGTGTTATGCTGGTTGCAGGTTCAGAGGTATAGGTGAAAAGTTCCCATACTCAAGGATCTCCCAAGCAGAATCTCCAGATCATCAATACCCCTGTTTACATCCAGACCTCAAGAAGCAATGTGTTTTTACCAGAGCTTCTCATGCTCCATTCCCTCCATTCCCTCTTCATGCTGACCAGCCGAACAACAAAGGCTTTTTTTTGGGGGGGGGGGTCTGGCAGGGGCTGAATCTTCCTCTGCTTCGTATAGTGCCTGACAGGAAGATTGGCAACTTCTCTACTGTCAGTACAGAATGTTTGTGGTAGACCACCATGAAGCTGAAGCTGGGGGCAGGTGGTGGAGCAGAGAGGAAATAGCTTCTATTCTGAAAGCACTGTGTGGAGGAGAGGTAAAGGCAGAAGAAGAAAATTCTGATCTGCTCCTCACCCCCATCCTTCTCAGCCTCTGCTGTTTCCAACCTGAAATCTTACTCATTAGACTTTCCATGGGAGAGAGACTCTACAGTTCTTTGGCCCCTATTTTGAGCTAGAGATTTCCCCTAGGTGAGGGGCCACCAGTGCAGCCACCTAACCAGCAGGCTGGGAAAAGAGCCATCTCAGTAAGGTGGGCTGTTCAAGAGACCACGTTGCTCTGAGTGAGCTACTGTATGAATGGAAAAGCTGATTTTTCTTCCATTCTCCACCACATAAGTGTCATATTGTGGTTCTCTCTTTGTGATGTTTCACCGTGTGACTCTGGTTTACAGCGTTCCAATTTAATGTGTTTTTGTGTGCTGTATTCTATGGCAAAGGCAAATTTCCTCTGATACCCATATACCCTCATGATCCTGTTACTTTCTGTGGCCTTTACCTCATGCCTCTGGAGAAGCGCTAGCTTTTCTACGAGGGAGATCCTCAGCACCTTCTCTGTGTGAGGTTAACTAGGATGCTCCTTGAAAGTATTTTATCAATCTCAATAATCTTGAGAAGCATGGGGACCAATATGACAATTAAGGTTATGCCCCTGAATTTTCATTGTATGTGAGCTCCAGGTTTCATGTCATAGGTTACACACAACTAAAATTGTTTTGCAATCATTACCTCATATTCAACAAGAATTCACTCATATTTTACTCATTCATGCAATAGACATTTTACTAAGCATCTAGCAGTTCCAAGCCCAGTGATAGGACTGGGAACAATGGATGAATCAAAAAAAGAGCTGTAACCCAGAGTAATTATTCAGTAACTAAAAACAGCAAAGCATTCTCTGGGAGCAGAGAGGAGGGGTATCTCTCCTAGTGGGTAAGGGTGGGGCAGAAAGAAAGAAGTCAAAGAGGACTGATCACTCAGCTAAGTTTCAAAGGATGAGTAGGAATTTCTTATTAAGGAAGGAAGGGTGCTCCAGCATTCTGGACAAAGGAAAAGTCCAATGGCATGAAGAGGATGGAGAAAGCAAATATGTGGATTCTGATGGGGCAAGCTGGTGTGGAGTGAGATGCAAGAAGCAGAGGTAGGAAGAGGCCAGATGGCAAAGCACTTCACCTATTAAACCAACACATGTGGATTTTAACCTTAAGGTGTTTGGGGAGCCACTGAAGTCTTTAAGCAGAGTGGTAATAGAGTCAGGTACTAGGTAAGAGAATTTTGATGAGGTTGACAGCCATCCAACCAAAATCAGTGACCCAATCTTGCCTGTACCCCACCTCAGTGTCAGTCACATGAGAGCCCCTTGAAGAAGGCTTGTTGATTGGACTGGCATTTTCTAGCTCAAGGTTCATTCCTTTGTCAGTCACCCATGGACCCATGGGCATTTTATCATCCCAATGAGTGCCTATGAAAAGAGCTTAAAGACTCCTCAGTGGTTTTCCACATCTCACAGCTGGCCTTGGAGAACCTCCCCAAAGCAATAGGAGAAGGTGTATTAGAGGCTGAGGTAGCTTGAATTCTGACTAAGAACACCAACAATGCAATGAGTAGAAACCAGTCAGTGAAATGTGATGAGGCTCTCACCATAGGATTATTAGCATAGGAACACCAGACACTCCAAAGAGGACTGGTTAAGGCATCAGAAATAGTCTCAGCTTCACCAGTAAGGGTCTGTATCACCTTGGACAAGTCACCTAAATAACCCTCAACTTCCCCTCTAAAAAAAATGGAAAAAATATCCTATCAATCCTGACTATCAAATATATTTCAAAATGAAGTAAAATATGAGAAAGTGCCTTGTATGCAGTAAGATATTGTAAAAGATAAATTGTTGATGTTAGTGTCTCTGCATCTATATGGAGTCATTTTCCTACATGTTAAAATGATATTCTTCTCATCACAAAACTTTTTTTTCTCTTTTTTCTTTTTCTTTTTATTGTATCTATATGAGATGATGGATGCCAACTAAACTTGCCATAGTGGTCACTTCACAGTACATCTGAGTCAAACCATTATTCTGTACACTTTAAACTTACACCATGATATATGTCAATTATATCTCATTAAAACTGGGAAAAATTATTTTCTTCTTGTTCCTGTCTTCGTTAACAAGGACTCCTTCCATTTCTTCCCCTCAGCAGGAAATAATGGGCAGCACTATCTGTAATGCTTGCAAAAGCTTACATGGCAAAACATTTTAGTACTAGAATAGCAGTATTTATTTATAATATTTAGTATAATTTATAATACCTATAATTATTTCTAATGAAGTCATATTTCTTTAGAGAAGATATCAAGCAGTGGGCAATTATGCATATAATGGACTTTCACATACTTTTCAACGGCTCAGAAAAATGTGGAATACCACTGTCTCCATTCACAGAGAGGAAACTGAGGCCCAGAGAGATTTAGTGACTGCCCGGGGTCTCTCAGTGGATAAACAGTAGAGCTGATTGCCTCCAGACGTCCCTTTGCTAGTAACAATGCAGCAAATAGCCAGTCCTGGGTGCTAAATCGGTACTCAATAAATGACCAATTAAGATATACATGTAGCTACAATTAATGCTGTCATTTTTCAGTATTTGAAAGTTCTGGTGGCTAAAGATTACAGTGGTTCTGTGGCTAAGAATGGCCAAAATCATTCACCTTGAGAGGATGAAAGCACCCTTTTTAAAATATGTGTTTGGAAAGAACAGTAGTAGAATAGAATTCTTGGAAATGTTTCTTTGTCCACAATTCATTTAGTTACGTTCGCTTACACAACAAATATTTACTGAGGCCTACAATATGTCAGTCATTTTTTTCCTAAGAACTGGGGCTACAAAGGGTAAACAAAACAAAATCTGTGACTTCAAAGAGCAAACATTTTGGCCAGAAAGCAAGACAGTAAACAGAATTAAACAAGTAAAAATCTATTATACAACAGAAAGTGGTAAGTGCTAAAGAAAAAATAAAGCATGGAAAGGGAGAATGAAATATTGGGGAAGGGGTAGCTGATATTTTAGATAGGGAAGCTGGAAAAGTCCTCACTGAGAAGACAACTTTTGAGCAAAGGGCTGAAAGAAATGGGGGAGCCAGCCATGCAGCTAAGGGAAGAGCATTCCAGGCAGGCAGAGGAAACAGCAAGTACAAAGGCCTGAGGTGGGGGTGTGCCTGGTACATTCAAGAAGTATCCAACAAGTCCAAAGTAGCTGGTTTGAAAACAAAGGGGAGGGGATAGCAGATGAAGTCATAGAGGTGACAGGGAGCAAAACCAATCCAGGCCTTCAAGTTTTGTGGTTAAAGACATTGACTTTTTGGGCACCTGGGTGGCTCAGTCAGTTAAGCATCTGCCTTCGTCTCGGGTTAGGACATTGGGATCAAGCCCCGCATCAGAATCCCTGTTCAGTGGGGAGTCTGCTTCTCCCTCTTCCTCTGTTCCTCCCTGCCCTGCTCGTTCTCTCTCTCTCTGGCAAATAAAATCTTTAAAAAAAAAATTTAAAAATAAAAATAAAAAAATAAAGACATTGACTTTTACACTGAGTGGGAAAAGAAGACACTGGATAAATGTGTAAAAAGGTGCCTTACGATCTGACCTAGGTCAACAAGTCTCTCTGGCTGTGCTGATGATAGATCACCAGGGGCTAAGATAGAGAGAGAGTGGGAGGTGAGGCTGGACCAGACCCCTGGTGGCAGGGGGTGGGGGAAGAAGGCTCAAAAGCTGGTTCTATTCTGAAGGTAAGACTGACATGATTTGCTGACAAATGGTGTGGAATGGTAGAGCATGAGTAAAGTAGAGGATGATACCAAGTTTTTTGATATGAGCACCTGAAAGAATGGTGTCTATTCTTATTAACGGAGATAGGGAAACACAAGAGTTGCTGGTTTGGGGAAGAATATTAAGAGTTTTGGACATGTTAAGTTTGAGATGCTTAGTAGACATCCAAATGGAAATGTCAGGTAGACAGGTAGCTAGGTCAGGAGTTCAGAGGAAACATTGGGACCTGAAGTAATCATTTGAGAGTCATCAGCATATACATGGCATTGAAAGCCAGGATAAAGGGTGAAAGCACAAACATAGCAAGAGCTAACAGAAAAGAGAAGATGCCCAATGACTGAGGGTTAGCACACCCCGAAGTCTACAGGGTGGGAAGATGAGGAGAGAACCAGCAAGAGAAGATGAGAAGTAGTCAGAAAGACAGAAGGAAGAGCAGAGTCATGTGGTGTCCTGGAAACCAAGATAGGAGAATATCTGTAAGAAGTTGGTGAGCAATTTCTTCAGGTGCTGGATATAGGTCAGAAAATGAGGACGTAGAAATGACAGTTGGGTTTAACACAGGACAAACACAATGACCACAAGGAGAGAAGTTTCAGTGGGTCAGTAGGAGCAACACCTTACTGATGAGGGTTCAAGAGGGTCTGGGAGAAGAACAGGAGCCAGCCAATATATGCAGTTCTTTAAGGACAGAGGTCTTAGCCTACAGTTGCCTCACAAATGTCACAAAGAAGCTTGAAAAGAAGGACTGTAGCTTAAGGAGGAAATTGGATCAAGAGAGGGTGTTTTATTTATTTTTATTGTTAGATGGGAGAAATAATATCAAGTTTGCATGCTGATGGGAATGATCCAGTGAGAAGTTTAACAGTAAATGTAATACCCAAGGTATCAACCAAATATATTTACTCTCCTTCCAACAATTTGAATTTATAAATGCATGTCCCCTAGAAACTGGTTAGGTATTCCTGACTATGCTTTCAATCTCATTACTTCTCCCAGGAACTAATCACATTAGCAATTTGATCTACAATTAAACTATTTCCTGGTATTTTCTAGAATCTATAATAATTATGCTTTTTCAATAAAGATGCTATTTCATTAAACATTAAGCATAAATTATCTATGCTTATGTTTTGGCAATAAGAAAAATCACTATTGATACCAAAATTAAAAGGAAAGTCATGTCTGGGGATAGAGTGAGTTGTCCCCCTCACCACTGCCCCACTTCAGCTACTACTAGTTAGTATTTGCTTTAACCCTCCATATTTATTCAGAGCCCCAGTGGCAATAGGGTCAACTTCTCCTAAGAGTTGGATATCTGGGAGTCATCATTCACTTCAGAGAGAATTCACAGGAGAAGCTCCCTGCCTGGCAGTCACCTTCCCCATATCAGCACCATCACTGTTCACACTGTTACATTCACCAATTCCTTCAAGAGAATGTCATCTTCAAAGTTGTGGTTTCCTCCCCAACTACAGCTTAACTTTTTAATTTAACACCCGTCAACCTTTCCTTCCTGTTGCTTCTGCCCTTGCCCCAAGCCAAGAGTAGTGAAAACTCTGCTAAGTACTAACCCTGAGTCTCTCTCTTAGCATCTGGATCCCTAATGTCATCCCAGATATAATACTTAGTAACAAAATGATTCCTAATTCTCACTGCAAATCTCTTTATCTCCTTTCTATTAAGTAAGTAATATTGTATCAGCCTAGTCTGTATTCTTTTATAGCTTATTTCAGTTCTACTAAGACTATCTACCTTCCCACATTTGATTTTTTAACTGTTATATATTTTGAACAGAACAAAGAATAGTTTTAGACTGCAGTTGCCTTTGTGGGTACACACACACACACACACACACACACACACACACACACATACATTTTCATAGGCCAGATTATAGTGAGTATAGCTTAAAATTGTTTAGCATAGTAGCTAATATTTTATAAGCACTTACTCCAGATCTGGCACTCTGCTAAGCATTTGGCATCCATTATCTTATTTGATTCTCCATTTTATTCCTGACAAAACTAAAAATTGGGGGAGGTTGGGGCACCTGCCCCAAGTCAGACAGCTAGTAAGTGATTGATCAGGGATTTGGACTGTAATCTGGCTCCAGCACCCATACACTTAGCCACAAAGGCAGAAAAGAACCATCTTGCAGGGAAAATTGTATGGGTAGTGTCCCTAAATCTTTTCTAGCACAAGGGACAGAGACACCTCCCAGGAGTATACATATATGTATACCCAGCTCTCCATGTTTTAAGGATTTTTTTAATGTTCCTATATTTTTACAGAAATCTATTGCATTTCTGAAGTAGCAGAAGGACAAAATAAAAAAAAAATCCCATTTATAATTGTACCAAAAATAAGACACCTAGGAATAAACTTAACCAAGGAGGTGAAAGACCTATACTCTGAAAACTGTAAAACATTGGTGAAAGAAAATGAAGAGAACACAAACAAATGGAAAGATATTCCATGCTCATGGATTGGAAGAACAAATATTGTTAAAATGTCTATACTACCCAAAATAATCTACATATTTAATGCAATCCCTGTCAAAATACCACCACCAGTTTTCACAGAACTTGGACAAACAATCCTAAAATTTGTATAAAAACACAAAAGACCCCAAATAGCCAAAGCAATCTTGAAAAAGAAAAGCAAAGCTGAGGCATCACAATTCCAGATTTTGAGTTATATTACAAAACTGTAGTAATCAAAACAGTATGGTATTGGCACAAAAATAGACACATAGATCAATAGAAGAGAATAGAGAGCCCAGAAATAAACCCACGATTATACGGTCAATTAATCTTCAACAAAGGAGGGCAGACTATGCAATGGGAAAAAGTCTCTTCAACAAATGGTGTTGGGAAAACTGGACAGCTACATGCAAAAAAAATGAAACTGGACCACTTTCTTACACCATAAACTCAAAATGGATTAAAGACCTAAATGTGAGACCTGAAACCATAAAAAATCCTGGAAGAGAGGATAGGAAGTAATTTCTCTGACATCAGCCATTGCAACATTTTTCTAGATATGTCTCCTAAGGCGAGGGAAACAAAAGCAAACATAAATTATTAGGACTATATCCAAAAAAAAAACAAAAAACAAAACTTCTGCACAGCCAAGGAAACAACCAACAAAACTAAAAGAAAACCTACTGAATAGGAAAGCATATTTGCAAATGACATATCTGATAAAGGGTTAATATCCAAAATATATAAAGAACTTATACAGCTCAACATTAAGAAAACAAAAAATCTAATTTTAAAATGAGCAGAAGACATGAACAGACATTTCTCCAAAGACATACAGGTGGCCAGCAGACATATGAAAAGATGCTCAACGTCACTAATCATCAGGAAAATGCAAATCAAAACTACAATGAGATATCACCTCACACTTGTCAGAATGGCTAAAATCAACAACACTAGGAACAAATGTTGGCAAGAATGTGGAGAAAAAGGAACCCTCATGAACTGTTGGTGGGAATGCAAATTGGTGCTGTCATTGTAGAAAACAGTATGGAGGTTCCTCAAAAAATCAAAAATAGAATCCAGTAATTCCACTATTGAGTATAAACCCAAAGAAAACAAAAACACTAATTTGAAAAGATATATACTTCCCTATGCTTATTGTAGCACTATTTACAATAGCCAAGATATGGAAGAAACTCAAGTGTCCATTGATAGATGAATGGATAGAGAAAAGATAATAAGATATGTATTACTTAGGCATAAAAAAAGAGTGAAACCTTGCCATTTGAAACAATATGAATGGATCTAGACAGTATAATGCTAAGTGAAATAAATCAGTCAGAGAAAGAAAAATACCGTATGACTTCACTCATATGTGGAATTTAAGAAAAAAAAAATGAACACACGCACAAAAAGAGAGACAAACCAGAAAACAGACTCTTAACTATTGAGAACGAACTGATAGTTACCAGAGGGGAGGTGGGCGGGGGGGATGGGTAAAATAGGTGAAGGGAATTAAGGGTACACTTAATCATGGTGAGCACTGAGTAATGTATAGAATTGTTGAATCACTATATTGTACACTGTATGATATAACACTGTATATTAACTGTACTGGAATTAAAATTTTTAAAAAATATTTTTAACATCCCTATACTTTGTAGATCCCACTGCTATCTGTCTGTCTGGGATTCTCTTTCCTTACCACGATGCACATTCTACTGAAACGTCCCCAAATGTAAGCCTTGAAGGATATCTATAACACTGTTTATTAGAGGAATGTTATGGTTTCTTCCAAGCCTGAAACTCTGATTTAATCTCTGTAGACATCGTGGATCTATTATGACAGTGTCTCTTGACTGCATCATGTAGGGCAGGTCCATTTAAGTAGAGAGATAATACCTTTAGGATATAGCTAAGACCAAAGAAGTGAAAACATAGGGAAGCAGATTTCAGCTTAACACTATAAATTATTTTCTCCGAGTTGCAGTTGTCCAGAAATGGAATGTGCTACCTTGAGATCCAGTAAATGATGCATCACTGAATATGTTGAGAGGAGTCTGGAGGACCATTTAAGAGAGGGAGAGAGAAAAGGTGGGAAGGAATGATTTCCATCCATCCCTGAGTTCTAAGATCTTTGACCTGCTTCTTCTTACATCCACCTCATCTTCACAGGACCTTTTATCCTACCAAGAATATGCACTGAGTGCCATGATGCCAAGAGTGGTGATGAACACTGAATTATCATTACTTTCAACATGTGATGAATGACACCAAAAATTAAAGGGAAGCATGCACAGCAAAGCAAGCATTATGTAGGGCATTTATTCAGGCTCTAGAGAACAAAAATACATTGTCAGAGAAACATACTCATCATGGGTACTAGATGATCAGGAGTTGCATTCCCACACTCATAGCAGCTAGAGCCCTGTGGGAAGCTGAGGATGCACATCCTGTTCCTCCAGCCTGCAGGAGGCTCCTCCTTTCCCCAGCCCCAGTGCTCATTGCCAGGAATCCCCAGGAGAGCCACAGGACTGTTCAACAGACAATCCAAGCACTTCCCTGGCCTTTACCTTGTTTAATCCTCCCAAGAGCCTTGTAAGAGAAAATAGAGCAGGTATGATGATGTCCATTTTATTCATGAAGAAACAGGTGCACACAGGTTAAAAAGACTTGCCTAAGTCATCCTGCTATGTGGCAAAGCCAGGGCTCAAAGTAGTCCATCAGAAACCCCCATCTCATACAGTCCCTTTTAGAACTCAGATCCTGTCAGTTTCCCCAGCCAAGGTCCTGTCTACGCCAGACAGAGGAACTCCAAGAGGAATGGTTACTTGTGCCCCATTCACTCTGCGAAGAAGGGCAGTACCCCAAAGTTCTCTGAAATTTTGAAGAAATGATAATACCAAGGCTAGATACAATTCCTTCCAGAACAGCTGTCCCCTAGAGGTGCACCATCATCACAGGTAAGAATCGTCCGGGACATGACCAACACAGAGTGAGACTGAGATGTTTAGCTGACGCCCTCCCCTTGCCCTAGATCAAGGAGTGGAGATGACATCTGAAGAGAAAGTGATTTTTCTCAACTTTTGCTGTTGGATTACATGTGAAAGTGCAGTCACACCAACCACAGTTCCTGTGCCAGACTCAGAAGTGGGACAGGATATGGAGAAATCTGAGAGAAAACAGAATGGTTGCTTAAAGAAAGCTTCGGAGGGGATGCACACAGACTGAAACATGCCCGAACTGTCCAGTACCCGCGGGGCATCACATGGAGCAAACAGGACTAGAAATCAGGGTTTGGTGGCAGAGCCCAGGTCCCCTGCCTTTGAATTAGAAAACTGTTTTGATGCCACGTGACTTGTATCTGTGGCCTGCATTCTAGACTCACTCTGCCACTAACCAGCTGTGCAGCAGTGGATATAGTAGAATTGAAGGCACACTGCACGAGGAGCTAGAAGACCTGTAAGACTGTGATTCCTAGTTGCTCTATCTCTCTGGACACTGATTTCTTCATCAATGAAGTGAGGAAGATAAACAATGATTTCCAGCTTTCCATTAAATTCTAAAAATCAAAGTCACTTTCTACACATCGGAAATTCTGGTTTAAACATCATGTTTTCTAAAATCCTTCTGGTCCTAACATTTTAAAGTTTCAGAAATGTATTTTTTCTGAGTCTTTTTTTCTTGAGATAAAGATATGGTCCCTAGTATTTCAAGTGGTACCTCTGCAGGAAACATACGTAAGTTCTGTGGGTAGTACTCAACTGGGGAAGTGTTATGCTCAGCAAGGTTACCTGCAAGCCTATCCACCTCCTTCATGCAAATTATAAAAAGGCATCCCCTCTGGACAAATTAGAAAAGAATGTCCTTCTGTGAAGAAACAGCTCCACAAATACAGGGCGGAAGAAGGAGTGTTTGGGCTGAGTTTCAGTTTCCTCTTGCCTCCTTCATTGGACACTCTCGGATACTGTACAAACTGCTCAGCTGAACACAACAGCCCTGATGTTGAAGACATTTGTTTCAAGCCAAACTCAAACCTTCTTAGGGAAGTTCTGAAAGGTTATTATAGATGGCACCGTGTACAACCTGTCGGCTCTCTGAGCTACACAGAGATTATACTAAGGACTAAAACTTTCGTGTTTGCAATGTTGATCTTACTATTTATGTTCTGAAGGGTAAATACAGCACCTCCGTAACAGGGATCAAAACTCAATCTCCAATGATCCATGATTGAAACATTACTCTGATTAACTAACCTACAGAGGAAATAGGCCACCCTATACTCGAAGCTTCTCTTTCAAATAGATTATAAGTTCCTCAAGACAACTGTTTGTTCATTCTTATACCTTCAGAATCGACTACAGTGCCTGGCACCAAATAGTTGTTCAATAAACAACTACTGAAGTTAACTCACTCTCTGGAGTTGATTAGAGTCAAGACGGGATATTATGGACACAAACGAAACGTGATGGAATCAAAGTCAAATTGAGAAAAGTCAACTTGGAGCAGTGGCTTTCAACCCGCATGTGCCATCTTCACATGCCTGCTGGTTCTAACACACCTCCCACTCTGCCCCTGCCCAACCTTGAGAACCCCTCAAGGGTTGAGATTTTCTGGGACACTCATTGTGAAGGTCTCCCGAGATAGCTTACACAAACCTAACCAGCGTGCAGAGGTACAGTTCTCAACCTTGAAGGGCAAGGGTGTTTATCAGAATCAGCCCCCACCACTCCCATTAAGGACTTCAATGACAACTTGCATTGGAATGAGGCCCCTGGGGATTTGTACTGTGGCTAGTGACTATTTACTGGCTGGTGCCTTCCCTTAAGAAAAGTAAATTTCATAATCATGTCTTTCTTTACACACACCTTTTTTTAAAATAAAAAATACTTTCAACTTAAAGTACAGATTAAAAAACAACAATTATCAGTGTACTTGCTACTCAGAATTAACAAGTAACACTGTGCGTTATTTCCTCCAGATATTTTTTTAAAAAATAACACAGTGCCATATCTTTAGTATCCTCCCCGCCCCCATTCACTTCCCATCCCCCTCAGCAAGGGCAAGCACTACCCTGCAGCTGAGCCGTATTTTATTGTCCATGTTTAAGGTTTTGCTCGCAATGTAAGAGTATGGGAATTATTTCCCCTTATTCTTCTAAAACGTGGTATTGTCGGTCTGTAGTTGTGCCAATCTGATGGCTATGAAATAGCACTGAAACTTGAATTTCTTTGATTCCTAGAAAGTCTGAGCATTTATCATACATTTGTGAGCCTTCCAAACTCCCTTTTCTGTGAATGGCCAATTAATATGTTTTGCCCATTTTTCTATTAGGTTGTTAGATTTTTCCTATTGGTCTTTAAAAATTCCTTTAATGGAATTAAATAATTCCTTTAATATTCTGGATACGAATCCTGCAAATACATTTGTGAGCTTTCCAAACTCCCTTTTCTCTGAATGGCCAATTAATATGTTTTGCCCATTTTTCTATTAGGTTGTTAGATTTTTCCTATTGGTCTTTAAAAATTCCTTTAATGAAATTAAATAATTCCTTTAATATTCTGGATACGAATCCTGCAAATATATTTTCCCAGTCATACAGAAGTAATTGGGGAGTATTAAATTGAAGTTGTCAAACTAATCAATATTTTCCTTTGTCATTTTCCCTTTTGTAACTTAAGAATATTTCCTTCAAAACATTAAATCATATTTTCATCTGAAAGGTTTTTCACACTTAGTCATTTAATCTCTGGAATCTGGTTTTGAGTATAATGTGAGGTCCGTATATAGTTTTATATTTTTCAATACAAAAAGCTACTTTCCCCCATACATTTATTAGCTAATATAACATTTTTCAAACTCTAGATTTGCAATCTTAATGAGACATGAAAACAAATTAATGGGTCCTAGCCACCATTTTTCAGAAAATTAGTAATATGGAAATAATTAGGCTACATTGCACGTAATAAGAGCAAATGGTGTTTCATAAAACACATAAACAAACATATATATTAGGTGGTTACTAGATTATGGGATAAACTATATTTTTTTCTGTGGATTATGGCCAGAAACTGTATGAAATAGACTAAAAAATGTGGATCCTTCCTCCCAGTGATTTATAGCACTATCAATATCATGTATCATCTCTTATGTGACTGGCTTTGTTTCTGGGCTGTCTGCTCTGTTTTTGTGGATTCTTTGCTTAATCTCATGCTTATATCACATTTTACTTCTGTGGTCTATTAAGTCTGTTTTCCATGTTAATTTTTTTATTATGTTATGTTAATCACCATACATTACATCATTAGTTTTTGATGTAGTGTTCCATGATTCATTGTTTGTGCATAACACCCAGTGCTCCATGCAGAACGTGCCCTCGTTAATACCCATCACCAGGCTAACCCATCCTCCCACCCCTTTCCCCTCTAGAACCCTCAGTTTGTTTTTCAGAGTCCATCACCTCGCATGGTTTGTCTCCCCCTCTGATTTCACCCCCCCTCATTCTTCCCCTCTTGCTATCTTCTTCTTCTTCTATTTTTTTTAAAGGGTCTTGATAATTCATGACCATTTGTTATTACATGTGAATTTTAGACTCCGCTTGGCCAAATAAAACAAATGAACATGTACAGAATTTTTTCATTAGAACTACTTTGAATGCCTTCATTGGTTTGAAAAGAACTGGCATATTTATATTTTTTTTTCATTTTTTTATTATTATGTTAATCACCATACATTACATCATTAGTTTTTGATGTAGTGTTCCATGATTCATTGTTTGTGCATAACACCCAGTGCTCCACGCAGAATGTGCCCTCTTTAATACCCATCACCAGGCTAACCCATCCCCCCACCCCCCTCCCCTCTAGAACCCTCATTTGGTTTTCAGAGTCCATCGTCTCTCATGGTTCGTCTCCCCCTCGGATTTACTCCCCTCCATTCTTCCCCTCCTGCTATCTTCTTCTTCTTCGTTTTTTTTTTTTAACATATATTGCACTATTTGTTTCAGAGGTACAGATCTGTGATTCAACAGTCTTGCACAATTCACAGTGCTCACCATAGCACATACCCTCCCCAATGTCTATCACCCAGCCACCCCATCCCTCCCACCCCCCACCACTCCAGCACCCTCAGTTTGTTTCCTGAGATTAAGAATTCCTCATATCAGTGAGGTCATATGATACATGTCTTTCTCCGATTGACTTATTTCACTCAGCATAACACCCTCCAGTTCCATCCATGTCGTTGCAAATGGCAAGATCTGATTCCTTTTTATGGCTGCATAATATTCCATTGTGTATATATACCACCTCTTCTTTATCCATTCATCTGTTGATGGACATCTTGGCGCTTTCCACAGTTTGGCTATTATGGACATTGCTGTTATAAACATTGGGGTGCACGTACCCCTTCGGATCCCTACATTTGTTATCTTTGGGGTAAATACCCAGTAGTACAATTGCTGGACCGTATGGTAGCTCTATTTTCAACTGTTTGAGGAACCTCCATACTGTTTTCCAGAGTGGTTGCACCACCTTGCATTCCCACCAACAGTGTAGGAGGGTTCCCCTTTCTCCACATCCCCGCCAACATCTGTCGTTTCCTGACTTGTTAATTTTAGCCATTCTGACGGGTGTGAGGTCATATCTCGTTGAGGTTTTGATTTGGAATTCCCTGATGCCGAGCAACGTTGAGCACTTTTTCATGTGTCTGTTGGCCATTTGGATGTCTTCTTTGGAAAAATGTCTGTTTATGTCTTCTGCCCAATTCTTGATTGGATTATTTGTTCTTTGGGTGTTGAGTTTGATAAGTTCTTTATAGATTTTGGATACTAGCCCTTTATCTGATATGTCATTTGCAAATATTTTCTCCCATTCTGTCGGTTGTCTTTTGGTTTTGTGGACTGTTTCTTTTGCTGTGCAAAAGCTTTTTATCTTGATGAAATCCCAATAGTTCATTTTTGCCCTTGCTTCCCTTGCCTTTGGCGATGTTTCTAGGAAGAAGTTGCTGTGGCTGAGGTCGAAGAGGTTGCTAGCTGGGTTCTCCTTTAGGATTTTGCTGGACTCCTGTCTCACGTCTAGGTCTTTCAACCATTTGGAGTCTATTTTTGTGTATGATGTAAGGAAATGGTCCAGTTTCCTTCTTTTGCATGTGGATGTCCAATTTTCCCAATATCATTTGTTGAAGAGACTGTCTTTTTGCCATTGGACATTCTTTCCTGCTTTGCAAAGATGAGTTGTCCATAGAGTTGAGGGTCCTTTTCTGGGCTCTTGATTCTGTTCTATTGATCTATGTGTCTGCTTTTGTGCCAGTACCATACTGTCTTGATGATGACAGCTTTGTAATAGAGCGGGAAGTCTGGAATTCTGATGCTGCCAGGTTTGCTTTTCTTTTTCAAGATTACTCTGGCTATTCGGGGTCTTTTCTGGTTCCATACAAATTTTAGGATTATTTGCTCCATTTCTTTGAAAAAGGTGGATGGTATTTTGATGGGGATTGCCTTGAATGTGTAGATTGCTCTAGGTAGCATTGACATCTTCACAATGTTTGTTCTTCCAATCCATGAGCATGGAACTTTTTTCCATTTTTTTGTGTCTTCTTCAATTTCTTTCATGAGTATTTTATAGTTTTCTGAGTACAGATCCTTTGCCTCTTTGGTTAAATTTATTCCTAGGTATCTTATGGTTTTGGGTGCAATTGTAAATGGGATCGACTCCTTAATTTCTCTCTCTTCTGTCTTGTTGTTGGTGTATAGGAATGCCACTGATTTCTGTGCATTGATTTTATAGCCTGCTACTTGACTGAATTCCTGTATGAGTTCTAGCAGTTTTGGGGGTGGAGTCTTTTGGGTTTTCCACATACAGTATCATATCATCTGCAAAGAGTGAGAGTTTGACTTCTTCTTTTCCGATTCGGATGCCTTTGATTTCTTTTTGTTGTCTGATTGCTGTGGCTAGGACTTCTAATACTATGTTGAATAGCAGTGGTGAGAGTGGACATCCCTGCCACATTCCTGACCTTAGGGGAAAAGCTCTCAGTTTTTCCCCATTGAGAATGATATTCGCTGTCGGTTTTTCATAGATGGCTTTTATGATATTGAGGTATGTACCCTCTATCCCTATACTCTGAAGAGTTTTGATCAAGAAAGGATGCTGTACTTTGTCAAATGCTTTTTCTGCATCTATTGAGAGGATCATATGATTCTTGTTCTTTCTTTTGTTAATGTGTTGTATCACGTTGATTGATTTGTGGATGTTGAACCAAACTTGCAGCCCAGGGATAAATCCCACTTGGTCGTGGTGAATAATCCTTTTAATGTACTGTTGGATCCTATTGGCTAGGATTTTGGTGAGAATTTTTGCATCCATGTTCATCAAGGATATTGGTCTGTAATTCTCCTTTTTGATGGGGTCTTTGTCTGGTTTGGGGATCAAGGTAATGGTGGCCTCATAAAATGAGTTTGGAAGTTTTCCTTCCATTTCTATTTTTGGAACAGTTTCAGGAGAATAGGTATTAATTCTTCTTGAAATGTTTTGTAGAATTCCCCTGGGAGGCCATCTGGCCCTGGGCTTTTGTTTCTTGGGAGATTTTTGATGACTGCTTCAATTTCCTTAGTGGTTATACATCTGTTCGGGTTTTCTATTTCTTCCTCATTCAATTTTGGTAGTTGATACATCTCTAGGAATGCATCCATTTCTTCGAGGTTATCTAATTTGCTGGCATAGCATTGCTCATAATATGTTCTTATAATTGTTTGTATTTCTTTGATGTTGGTTGTGATCTCGCCTCTTTCATTCATGATTTTGTTGATTTGGGTCATTTCTCTTTTCTTTTTGATAAGTCTGGCCAGGGGTTTATCAATCTTGTGAATTCTTTCAAAGAACCAGCTCCTAGTTTCGTTGATCTGTTCTACTGTTCTTTTGGTTTCTATTTCATTGATTTCTACTCTGATCTATTATTTCTCTTCTCCTGCTGGGTTTAGGCTTTATTTGCTGTTTTTTCTCTAGCTCCTTTAGGTGTAGGGTTAGGTTGTATATTTGAGACCCTTCTTGTTTCTTGAGAAAGGCTTGTATTGCTACATACTTTGCTCTCAGGACTGCCTTTGCTGCATCCCAAAGATTTTGAACAGTTGTGCTTTCATTTTCATTGGTTTCCATGAATTTTTTTAATTCTTCTTTAATTTCCTGGTCGACCCATTCATTCTTTAGTAGGATGCTCGTTAGCCTCCATGTATTTGAGTTCTTTCCAACTTTCCTCTTGTGATTGAGTTCTAGTTTTAAAGCATTGTGGTCTGAAAATATTCAGGGAATAATCCCAATCTTTGGTACCAGTTGAGACCTGATTTGTGACTTAGGATGTGATCTATTCTGGAGAATGTTCCATGGGCACTAGAGAAGAATGTGTATTCTGTTCCTTTGGGATGGAATGTTCTGAATATGTCTGTGAAGTCCTTTTGGTCCACTGACTCATTTAAAGTCTTTAATTCCTTGTTGATTTTTTGCTTAGATGGTCTGTCATTTCAGTGGGGGGGATGTTAAAGTCCCCCACTATTATTGTATTGTTGTCAATGTGTCACTTTGTTTTTGTTATTAATTGCCCTATATAATTGGCTGCTCCCATGTTAGGGGCATAGATATTCACAATTGTTAGATCTTCTTGTTGGATAGATGCTTTAAGTAGGATATAGTGTCCTTCTTCATCTCTTATTACAATCTTTGTTTTAAAATCTAGTTTGTCTGATATAAGGATTGCCACCCCAACTTTCTTTTGGTGTCCATTAGCATGGTAAGTGGTTTTCCACCCCCTCACTTTCAATCTGGGGGTGTCTTTGGGTCTAAAATGAGTCTCTTGCAGACAGCATATCGATGGGTCTTGTTTTCTTATCCAATCAGATAGCCTGTGTCTTTTGATTGGGGCATTTAGCCCATTTACATTCAGGGTAACTATTGAAAGATATGAATTTAGTGCCATTTTATTGCCTGTAAGGTGACTATTACTGTATATTGTCTGTGTTCCTTTCTGATCTATGCTGCTTTTAGGCTCTCTCTTTGCTTAGAGGACCCCTTTCAATAATTCTTGTAGGGCTGGTTTCGTGTTTGCAAATTCCTTTAGTTTTTGTTTGTCCTGGAAGCTTTTTATCTCTCCTATTTCAATGACAGCATAGCTGGATATAGTATTCTTGGCTGCATATTTTTCTCGTTTAGTGCTCTGAATATATCATGCCAGTCCTTTCTGGCCTGCCAGGTCTCTGTGGATAGGTCTGTTGCCAATCTAATGTTTCTACCATTGTAGGTTACATATCTCTTCTCCCGAGCTGCTTTCAGGATTTTCTCTTTGTCTCTCAGACTCGTAAGTTTTACTATTAGATGTTGGGGTGTTGACCTATTTTTAATGATTTTGAGAGGGGTTCTCTGTGCCTCCTGGATTTTGATGCCTGTTTCCTTCCCCACATTAGGGAAGTTCTCTGCTATAATTTGCTCCAATATACCTTCTGCCCCTCTCTCTCTTTCTTCTTCTTCTGGGATCCCAATTATTCTAATGTTGTTTTGTCTTATCGTATCGCTTATCTCTCGAATTCTGCCCTCGTGATCCTGTAGTTATTTCTCTCTCTTTTTCTCAGTTTCTTTATTTTCCATCATTTGGTCTTCTATATCGCTGATTCTTTCTTCTGCCTCATTTATCCTAGCAGTTAGCGCCCCCATTTTTTATTGCACCTCATTAATAGCCTTTTTGATTTTGACTTGGTTAGATTTTAGTTCTTTTATTTCTCCAGAAAGCTTTTCTCTAATAACTTCCATGCTTTTTTCAAGCCCAGCTAGTATCTTTAAAGTCATGATTCTGAACTTTAGGTCTGACATCGAACTAATGTTCGTATTGAGTAGGTCCCTGGCAGACGGTACTACCTCTTGTTCTTTTTGCTGAGGTGATTTTTTTTCGTCTTGTTATTTTGTCCAGAGGAGAATAGATGAATGAGAGAAGAAAATGCTAACAGGTTAACAACGTCCCCAGCAAATATACTCTATACAAATCAGAAAAGACCTGAAACCAGGGGAAAAGAAAGGGAAAGAAAGAAAAAAGAAAGATGAAGAAAAGAAAAAAGAAAAAGAAAAAGATAAAAACAAACAAAAACAGAACAAAACAAAAAAAAACAGAATATGATCAAATATGATCAGACTAGTGTATAGATCAGTGCCACATACTAGATTTGGGGCGTATTTTGCTCTGTTAGAAGAAAGTGCCTCCTAATATTTTAATGGAAGAAAGACTTATATATGTACAAAATAAGGTTTGATACAATGAAGGGATGGAAGATGACTGTAAGGATGAAAATTATAGAAGATTTTATTAAAGGAATTGATAAGATAAGAAGTTGTTTGAAAAAAGAATGAAGATTAAAAAACAAAGAAGAAAAAGAAAAAAGAAAAGAGAGAGAATGTGATCAGGCAGGAGACTAGAACAAAGCCATACACTAGTGATTTAGGGTATATTTTGATCTGTTAGAAGAAACTATCTCAAAATTTTAAAGAGAGAACAACATATATATATATGCCAAATATAAGGGTAACTACTATGAAGGGATAAAATATGACTCTAAAAAATGAAATATAAAAAAAATTTTTTAAAAAGGGATTGATAACATGTTGATTGAAAAAGGGAAAAAGAAAAATTCAAAAAAAGAAAAAAAAGTTAAAAAAATCAACTTTGAAAAACTAATGAATCATGGTAAAAGAGCCATGAATTCTATGTGCAGTATTCCCCTAGCACTGGAGTTCTCCCGTTCTCCTTGATTGGTAAACTTGGTCTTGGCTGGCTGGCTGTTCGTGCTGATCTTCTGGGGGAGGGGCCTGTTGCTGTGGTTCCCAAATGTCTTTGCTGGAGGCAGAATTGCCCCGCCCTTGTTGGTCTGGGCTAAGCAATCTGCTCAGGTTTGCTCTCCGGTGCTTTTGTTCCCTGCAAGCTCTCGGTACAGCTTTGGAGGAACAGAGTGAAAATGGTGGCCTCCCAATCTCCACCCTGGAGGAGCTGAGAACTCAGGGCCCCGCTCCTCAGTGCGCCCCCAGAGAAAAGCAGTCACTCCCGTGTCCCCGGTCTCCAGCCGCAGTCCGTGCTCACCCGGCCTGTGACCGAATATTTCTATCCCTGGCACCCGACCCCGTGTGGAGTCTCCAAACCCAGCAGATCCCTGCAGTGTGCTTCCGCGCCACTCCTCCCAGGGGAGGAAGGGGAGTCTCCCCGGCTCTGCCGCTTGTTGGGTCCCTGCTGGAGGAGCAGTGGCCCGACTGGGCCGCAGATCACGGTTTATGGCAACCCCAAGCTGAGAGCCCGCGCCTCGGCTCCGTCTCTGCAGCCGGCTTCCCCACTCCAATACCTGGGAGCTCTGCTGCACTCAGGCTCCCCTGGTCTTTCTGTGACCCCGAGGGTCCTGAGACCACACTGTCCCACGAGGGTTCCACCCCCCCGCTTAGCCACTGGAGTGATGTCACTCAGCGGAGCCGACTTCTAAAAGTTCTGATTTTTGTGCTCCGCGGCTCTAGCACTTGCCAGAAGCGGCCGACGGAGGCCCCTCCCCCGCCGTCTATCCTCCCGAATATCGCCTCGGATTCACTTCTCCGCACGTCCTACCTTCCAGAAAGTGGTCGCTTTTCTGTTCAGAGAGTTGTTGCTAATCTTTTCTTTGATCTCCTGTTGAGTTCGTAGGTGTTCAGAATGGTTTGATCCCTATCCAGCTGAATTCCTGAGACCAGACGAAACCCAGGTCTCCTACTCCTCTGCCATCTTGCTCTGCCCCCCTGGCATATTTATAATAGAATTAGCATATTTATAATGTTGAATCTTGGTCTGCTCTCCTCGATTTAGGTTTGCTTTTATGTTCTTCAATATTTCTTCCACAAGTTTTTCTCATGTTTAGGTTTTCACTTAAACATGTATATATACCACACCACTATTCTAAGTCCTTCATAAAATACTCACTAATTTTCATAAGACCTGTATGAGATAGAACTGTTATTTCCCCCATTCTTTGCTATGTTACACATGAGAACTCAAGTATAGAAAGATTAGCTAATTTTATCAAGGTCACTGGGGTTCACAACCATGAGAGGTCCCCAGGAGAAATTCTAAACAGGTTCCCATACATGGAGGGCAGAGGAGACCAAAGAAAGAGGCAGACCACTCCAGATCTGTAGGTGGCAGTTTTAACAAGCAAGGGACCTTATGTACGAGGCTGTCTTGGATGGCCAAAAGACAAGTCCACACCCACTCACCAGAATCTTAAAAGTTTACACAGGGGTCTTAACCAGGTTCAGTCCCGTATTCAGTATATATGGTCTCAATAACACGTTGTTCTCTCAAGGCTGGGACCTTGAAATAGCTTCTACTATGAGCACTGTGGGTGGAACATACATTCCAAGGTCAGGGGAGGGAGTGAGGAGTCTTCCATTGCCCGAGCCCAGCTCATGGGTCAACGAACAGTCGCCTCCTCTCAATGACTTCCTCTAACAATCACACATATAGAAAACACAGCAGCCAGGATCTGACTGCTGACAACCTGGTCCCAGAGTCCTTGTGCTTACCCACTATGCCATACTGACTCTCCAAACATTTTGTCAGATTTGTTTCCCAGTATCTCACTGGGGTTTTTTGGTTAACTCGATTAGAATATCATCAGCATCTTTATCTTCATATTTCTTCCTGCTCTTGTAGTCATATGAGAATATTAGTAATTGTTTCTGTTATATCTTTCTCTTGTACTGTGGTCAATTTTTATAAGTGTCCTTATATGTAGTTGAAAGAGATACATATTTCTTATACATTGACTTCAAAATTAAATATATGAAATCAAAACTGTTATTTGTACCGATATGTCTTCACATGTATTTCTTCCTAGTGCTTTACTGCATGAACTGGAAGAGAAGTCTTGAAATTTCTTACTAAGATTCTGGATTTGTCAGTTGCTCCATGTTATTCTCTCCCTGTGTCTGCCTATGTGTGGGTGTAGCTTTGGGTGTTTGTCTGTGCTGATGTTATTAGATGCATATTGGTTCATAGTTGTTACTTTTTGGGCGTTTTTCACTCCTTTTATTCAGTAAAATCACTTTTTCCTCAAATTCAATTTTGTCTCACAGTTAAAATACAGTGGTGTTTAGGAATATGGGTTTTGAAGATCCCCATCTTGGGTTGGATCCCAGCTCAGCATTTCCTAAGCATATGACTGCTGGGCACTTAGATTAGTCTCTGGATCTGTAAATGTTGGTTTTTCTAGATTGCTATTGTCTTCTTGACTTTTATTTACTATGATAATGGCATATCTTTGCCATTACTTTTCTTTTAACCTGTCTTTATCATGTTTTAAGTGCATTTACAAATGACATGGAGCTGAATATTATAATCTGCCTTTTAAATAGATAGGTTTCTTTCCTTTACATTGTAATTACTGACAAATTTGAATTTATTTATACAAGGGGTTGGCAAATTATGGCCCTTGGGATAAATCTAACCCAGCACCTGCTCTTGTATATAAAGTTGTAAATTGGAACACACAGCATGCTCCATTGCTTATGCATTATTATAGTTGCTTTTGTGTTTCAGTGGCAGAGTTGATTAAGTGCATCAGAGGCCATGTGGCCTGAAAAGGAAAAGAAATTATTATTTCACCTTTTACCAAAAAAAGTTTGCTATTCCTGTCTTACTTTTCTTCTGTCCATATTTTTGTCTACTTCTTTTTTTCTCATCCAATAGAAGAATTAATTTCTTTCCCACTACTAATTTGAAAGTTACATATTTTATTCCTTTTCTTTTAGTAGTCATTCTTAAATTCTGAAATGTACATTTTTTGTTTCAAAAAATTATGCAATGTATTAATTGGGGTATAATTAACATACAACAAAACTGCCCATATTTAAAGTGTACAATTTAGTGAGTTTGACATATTCAGGTAGCCATGAAGTGACAATCAAGAAAATGAACATATCCACCACTCCTAAAGGCGCATTCATACATAATTTTTCCCTCTCTTCCTTCCCTGATTCCATATCCCCAAACTACTTTGGGATTCACCCATGTTCTAGTACATATCAATAGTTTATTCCTCTTCATTGCTAAGTAGTATTCCACTATATGGATATGCCACAGTTTATTTAACCACTCATCTGTTGATGCACATTTGAGTTGTTTCCAGTTTGGACTTATTATAAATAAAGCTTCAATGAATACTCATGTATGAGTATTTATAAAAACATATATTTATTTGTCTCTTGGGTAACTAAAAGTGGAATGGAATATATTTGATTCCATGGCTGGATAATATTATATTATAGGTATATTCTTAACTTTTGAGAAATTACTAAGGTACCATTTTACATTCTCACCATCAGTGTATGAGAGTTTCAGTTTGTCCACATCCTTGCCAATATGGGATGTGATGATTCTTTGTAATATTAGCCACTCTAATAGGTATGTAGTAATTTTCATCCTGGTGTTAATGTGCATTTCCTTAACAACCTATGATCAAGCTTCTTTTAATGTGCTTGTCATCCTTATATCTTATTTTGTGACATGTCTGTTTAAATCTTTTACCCATGGGGGAAGGGAAGCTTGTTTGTTTGTTTCAGTTAACATGCATATTTTCTTTAAGACAATCTAAATTTTAGCAATTTCCCTATAGTCTGCCCTCCTAACACAAAAATTTTAGAATCCTTTAATTCAAATCTTAAAACTCCTATCTCCTATGCTACCATTGTGTAACATTTTATTTTTTTTAAAGATTTTATTTATTTATTTATTTGACACACAGAGAGAGCGAGAGCGAGAGAGAGAGAGAGAGAGAGGGAGAGAGCACAAGCAGGGGGAGTGGCAAGCAGAGGGAGAAGCAGGCTTCCTGCATGAGCAGGGAGCCCGATGTGGGGCTCGATCCCAGGACCCTGGGGATCATGACCTGAGCTGAAGGCAGCGGCTTAACCAACTGAGTCACCCAGGCGCCCACCATTGTGTAACATTTTAGCTCCATCTAGTTTTTCACCATTCCTCCCCAAAATAATCAATCTGTTTTTACATCTATACTTATTTTGGAATCACCAGCATATCACCAATTCTTTTCTTGTTTTAAGATTTTATTTATTTATTTGACAGAGAGACAGCAAGAGAGGGAACACAAGCAGGGGGAGAGGGAGAGGGAGAAGCAGGCCCCCCACTGAGCAGGGAGCCAGATGCGGGACTCGATCCCAGGACCCTGGGATCATGACCTGACGGAAGGCAGATGCTTAACGACTGAGCCACCCAGAGGGGGCCCCACCAATTTCTTTATTCTCAGTTGACTTTCGCATCCCAGTCCTTCCCTCTGGTTTAATTTTCTTTCCTCAGAAATACATACTTATTTTTTCTTTTACTGATCTAAATAGGAAACCAAGTCCTTATATATCTGAAAATGTCATTATTTTGCCTCAAATTTTTGTATAACTGACTGGAATTTCAGACTGACATACACTTTTTCTTAACACTTTGAAGACATCATTCCATGCTATCATCTGGTGTTTATTGTTGTTATAAAAAGTCTGTTGTCTGGAAATTGTTTGGGTACCTTCTACTTTGTCTTTTCTCTCTGATAAGAATTTTTGGACTTTGGGGCGCCCCTCCCTCCTCCCCTCTGCTTGTGTGCACTCTTTCTCTATCTCTCAAATAAATATTTTTTTAGAAAAAAGAATTTTTGGTCTTTGATGTTTTTTCAGTTCCACCACAATGTGTCTGGGTATATATAATTTTTTAATTTATTCTGCTTCAACTTAATACATTCTTTCAATCTGAAAATTCATCTCTCTCATCAGTTCTGCTAAATTCTCAGACATCATCATTTTGGATAGATCCTATAATGCTTCTGGTTCCTCTGTTGGAGCTCCTGTGAGAAGTGTGCCCGACCGCCTCATTCTATCCTTTGTGTCTCTTATCTTCTCTTCTGCATTTCCCACGTTTTTCTTCCCCATGTTGCATTCAAATTACTCTCTTTTAAACTAAGTTCCTATTTGCTGATTTTCTTCTCAGATGTGTCTGATTTAATGTTTAATCTGTCTATTAAGAGGTTGTAATTATTATCCTCAATTTTTTATTTGAATCATTGAAAATATATCCCTTCTTTCCTTATGATTTCCATCCCTTATTTCTCTTATTATTTTAATCATTGTTGTTTTAAGAATAATTCCTTCTAAGATCGCTCTATTTTCTGCATTTCCTTGAGTTTTGTTTCTCTCATTTGTTGTCTGTTATCTCTCTCTCTCTCTCCCTCTCCCTCCTGCTTTCTCTCTATCTCATGGGATTCCTTTGATATTTCGTGGTGTATGTATGGAAGTGAAGCTTCTGGCAGAAGTTTTCTTCTGAAGAAACATCCTCTCTTGCTCCTCCTGGAGCCGTGTTGCATTGGCCTTTCCTGGGATCTCACTGGTTTCACTATTTTTGGATTGGTGGGGGTGTTTGGTCTGATTGTTGGCTTCCTTGCTTAAAATTTCAACACACTGCAGATGGTGTAAATTAGGGTTGTACACCTTCTCTCAATTCAAGTTTGGGATCCTCATTTCTCTTAGTTTACCCTTTTCCAATCCATAGTCCAGAATATGTGACTACTCACATGCTTTTCTCCAGATTGTCAGGCAGAGATTTTCCAATCTACCTCTGGATTGCACTTTTGTGATGCCTGGCTTTGTGCAAGGAGGTCAGTTTCAACTCTTCACTTCGTAGGAGCTTGAGATGTCATCTTCTCTTTGAAAATCCCAACCTTCCTCCCACCTAAGGTTTACATCCTGCTCCTATAGGCACTGTGCACAGATTTCCCCTCCATGCTTTTAAATTAAGAAATTAATTTTTCTCATGCCATATCATATCATATTATATTCTAGTCTTCTTGGCACTTCTATGTGGTTAGAGTGGAGGTTATCTGTATATGTCAGTTCTCTCTTGCCATATTGATTGGAAGTAATCTACACACTGGTTCTTAAACTTAATGAATCTCTAACTACACAATATTCAAAATGAAATTTGCACAGAAGTTTCTCTCACAAGTAAAGCGTACCTTGATTTGTTGAAGGCCACTGGCTCTGATTTTCAAACATAGCACATTGTCTTGTGTATAGATTCACCACTACCAAAATATTTATTAGGTTTTCTGAGATCAAGAGTTTCCCTGAGCTCTGAGTCTTGGACATCCTTAAACATCCAATGTTTGTATAGCTCACATGAGAACTGACAGCACCAATTGTCAAAAGTTGCAAGAGTTGGTAAGCAAATGATATAGCACAGAAGGGCCACGGGTTCCCATCTAGCTGTTGTGAAGAGGCCAGGTAGTATTCTGCCAGATAAGGAGCTTTGCAGTACTTTATGAGGAACCAAGTCACTTTCCTGAGGCAGCCCTGCAGTCACAAGGGGCCTCTCTGTCCCTCTGACATGGAAGTCAAGGTTGAAGACTCAAATTCCATAGCTTCCAAAACTCTCCCCACAGTTTCTGGAGACTTGTTTTCTTGTGGTATTTTCTGCCTCTGGCATCTGCCTTTGCACATACTGTTTCTGTGTCAGCCACGTTAGTGCTGACAAGAAATGCAGCTCCTCAGATTCCAGCATTCTACTCACATGGAGCAGGCATGAGATCAGCAAGCTCATGGATTTTGCGGCGGGGGTCAGGGATGGTGGGATGGCGATGCATCGCATATCACAGTATCTGGTCAAGTCACACTTGCCCCTCTTCCTCTCTCTCAGCACCCCCTTTCTGTCGAGAACAAAATACACTCTCTTTATCTCATGCAGCTAGAGAGTGAATTTTACTGCTTGAGAGCATGCCCCGAAGTCTCACACTTCAACCCAACCAATTGATCAAAGGATTTCTTCCAGACAAACACAGTGCTTTGCGTAAACGAAAACTTGGTGAATAAAATGTTTTTCTTCATCTCACCACACCCTTAGCTGGGATTGGTACATAAACAAAATCTGAACGCATCCTGGAAGAATTCTCAATGGATGATGGCAAGCTCAACCCATTACACCCAGCTGGCTGCAGATTTGATTTTATTTCCATCTGCCTCCCCTTTTTGGGTGTTAATATGAAGGAAAGAACAAAAAAGAGAGAGAGAGAGACTTCCATACCATTTTATGTGGGAAATTAAGAAGTAGAATATTTTATGAAGAAATGTGTTTCTTTTAGGCAAAATATGCTGGACTTCAGCAACGTGGTTTTTAGTCCCTCTGAAAGTGGAGGGGGGAGGTGCTCTGCATCACCCATCCAAGCCCCATAAATGAAAGCCCTGCCACGGGATGTCCTAAAAAGGTCACAGAAGAGAATGAAGGGGAGGCAGGGGAGAACATAGTGACATTTGCAAGGGACCCAAGAGCTGAGGCTACAGAGATTAAAATAGAAGAGGTTGGGTGGAGTGAGAGGGAAACCCACCACAATGATCGCAGAGAATTATTGTTCTTTTCCCACCATGATGACATATACTCACACATACAAGTACCCATTCACTTGGTCACACCCACAGGGGCCACCGGGGAAAGCCACAGTGTCTTTCACTGCAGCACCGCTCCCCCTGTCTACTGTCAGCAATGAGGAAAGAGTAGGAGGAGCTGTGACCCAGCCTCTGCTCGCCTGCAAGCTTATGAAACATTTGAAGGGGAGGACCTGTGCAAGAGCCAAGGGTGGAGGAGGGCACAGCAGGGACACTTGCAAGGTCTCAAAAAGTAACATTCATTTCTCCATCTCCAGTGACTCATCCTGTACCCTTTCCCTAGGATTAGCATTTCACCCATTCCTTAAGGCCCCACGTGTAATCACCAAACCTGCTTTGTCCAAGAAGCAGAACACCAAACTGAGCAGCCACAGGAAGTTACACAGTTAAGGTACATTCCCATGCCAACACTTTCAGCCTGAGGGTTTTGAGCCCATTTTACAGATCATCTCAGACAGCACATGCATTGAGATCACGAATAGACAAGCAATATGGCACCTGAAGTGTAAGCAGAATGATCAAAAGGAGAGGGAAAAAAATTCCTACTTCTAGAAATTACTGAAGGCAGTTTTCTTTTCTCTAGTACCATTTTTACTCACTGGGTGATTTTCCAAAACTCTAAAGACAAAGAGTAATTGAGAAGGGGAGAGAAATGATACATTCTCTTTGGCTTTTGGCTGGCCGCATGCACTCACTCCTATTTAGAACTTTTAATTTAATTAATTAATTAATTAAATTAAAACTTCTAATTATTTTGCTCAGCATAACACCCCCCATTCCATCCACGTCATTGCAAATGGCAAGATCTCATAATGATGTATGGTGATTAACATAACAATAAAAAATAAATTAAAAAAAAAGAAACCAAGTGTCAAGAGTAGACAAAACTACTGCATTAGATGGAGAAGGGTAAGAAGGAAGAGATAGAGACATATCATAGAAGATGGAGATTGACCCTTGGTTTAGACGTAGGTAATTAAGACAGTGGGCTGATGGGAAAGGAATAGACAAAGTGACCCACTGAGCAGAACAAAGAGCGTAGAAATGGACTCACTTTATCTGTGACTGACAAGGCATTGCAGGTCAGTGGGGAAAGCATGGACAATTTAATAAATTATTCTAGAACTATTGCTTAACCAGGTCACGGGAAATGAAATAAAATCCCTATTTCATAACAATAAAAATTCCAGATGGATTAAAAACTCAAATGTGAGGGGCACCTGGGTAGCTCAGTCAGTTAATCATCCAACTCTTGATTTCAGCTCAGGTCATGATCTCAGGGTTGTGTGATGGAACACAACATGTGCTGGGCATGGAGCCTGCTTAAGATTGTCTCCTCCCTCTCCCTCTGCCCCTCCCCCATCTCTCTCTCTCTCCCTCTCTAAAAAAGAAAAAAAAAGTAAATGTGACAAAAAAGCGTAAAACTTTTAGAATAAAATAAAGATCTTCATACCTAAAACAAAGCACAAAAGCTGAAACCCTAAAAAAATTGATAAATTTAATTACATTAAAATTAACAACTTTTGTTCATGTAAAGACATATAAAGAAGACAAAAACACAAACCACCATTTGGGAGAAATATTTGCTACACATATAACAAACAAAGATTATTATGCAGAAAAATATATCTCCTACAGGAAAAACCCTCCCCCAACCAAAAAAAAAAAAAAGAAAAATGGGCAAAACCTATGATTGGGTATTTCGTAGAAGAGGAAATGTAAAGAACCCATAAATTAAATGAAAACATGTTCAGCCTTAACCTTATTAGTTAATAGGATGAAGCAGTTTCAAACTAAATGATATACCAAGTGTCTCCTTCCAGATAGGTAAAAGAAAAAAAGTTGAACAATACCAAGTACTGGTGAATATAAAGAGGAAAGGAGAACTCTCATTCACTGTTTCTAGATGTATAAATTTACACAAGTACTTTGGAAAGTAGTTTGGTATGACCTAGTAAAGTTAAACGTGCACATTCCCAATGAGTCAGAATTTTACTCCCAAGTTTATACCTAGAGAAACTCTTGGATGTGTGTTTTAGGAGTTATATTCAGGAATATTCATAGCAGCCTTGTTTATAACCACTAACACTGGAAATAACACAAATGTCATCAATCATAGAACGGATGAATAAATAATGGTACACCTCTACACGGAATATTTTACAGCAGTGAAAAATAACAAACTCCAGCTACATAGATCAATTAAAATTGTGAGAAACAAGCACATCAGAAAAACACATCCAGTATAGTTCCATTTATGTAAACCATCCAGTATAGTTCCTTTATATATATGAACAATATATTGAGTACATGTGTTAAGTGATAACACTATAAATAGAGCAAATGAGTGATTAACACAAATTCAGAAGAGTAATTATCTCAGGACTAAAAGGCAAAAGACTGGGGAAAAGTTCAGGAAAGCTTCTAATTCACTGCATTAGATGGAGAAGGGTAAGAAGGAAGAGATAGAGACATACCATAGAAGATGGAGATTAACCCTTGGTTTAGACATAGGCCTAAACTTGTATTTCTTAACCTACATGGGTATGATTGCTCATTTTGTTAGTATTCTTTAAATTGAACTATTGTAATTAGGATTTTTCTTAGTAATTTAAAAATAAAAATGAGACTATACAATTCACAAGCTAGTTCACAAGATAGCTGACAACCCAACACAACCTGCTCTATTATTCTTGAGCTCTTCTAACTCCATAATATAAATTTTTAACAGATGATCTTTTAAAAATTGAGTCCCAGTTCAGAAAAATACCAAGAGGAGAGGGGAAATAAACACATGCATATTCACGGCGTCTTTTTTCTGAGATTCTCATGCATTAGATTTCAAGATTTCCATCACAGAGTCAACAGCAAAGAAGAACAGGAACAGAGATTTTAAGTCTGACTCTATGGGTTTAGAGTCAATTTGAATTTTGACTTTTAGATTTTTGACTAGTTGATCCATATGGGGTTTGGTCAACCCTTTCTCTACAATATATTGAAACCTCAAAATACCTTTAGTACTTTCACAAACAATATTCAGACTTAAACTATTATTTCTAGTAACTGAAAGAGGGACTTCAAAAATGTTACCAGTCTAGCATGAGAAAAAGAAATAATATGTTAACAATAAAGCCTCACAAAGCCAGATTAATAATAGCTAAATGTACAGTCTGCATTACCCAGAGGTCTACTGTATTAAATATTATTGTGGATTGGCCCCCTACCCATTATATAAAGGCAAACGAGGTGCTATCAACTAGTAGCCTTAATGAACTTGTCTTAATGAGCAAAGATAATACTGTCACAAGAACCACAAAAGTGTGTTTTCTCAGGCCAGGGATTACCAACCTCAGAGAGTTGACTTCCAAATGCACACTTTTAGCTTTCCTAGAGTTGGACAGCATGTGTAGGACTAGCAAAATCAATCCTTTACCACACTTGCCCAAACTCGAAGGGAGTACCCTACTTCAATAAGCCTGGGATGCAATCACTTAAGAAGTAGGTAAGAAGTTATTTTTTATGATGGTAAAACAATAAATATTCATGATTAGTATTTTAGGAAAGGTATAAAATATTTTAAAAATTTAAATTGCCCATAATCCTACCACCTAGAAATCACTACTATTCATGTTTTGGGGGATTTTCTTTCAGTATTTTTCTTCCCAAAACATACACTTGTGTTTACATATTTGAGACCCTACAGTCGGCATCTTTTTTTCTTTTTCTGTTAGTACTATATTGTAAGCACTTTCCCAGGCCACTAAATATCGTTTGAAAATCATTTATATAGGTATATAATATTCCCCATATAAGTATGACATTTTTTTTTTTAATTTTCTGTTGGGGGACATTTTGGTGGTGGTGTCAGCCTTTTAAATCAAAAAGAGTCTACATCGTCCTTTTCTTTTTTTTTTTTTCAATATCTTATGTTTATCTCTCATGACTGCCAGTTGGTACCAACTCTTGGACATCAGGAAATCTTTGAAAAATGTGTCATCAATCTCATTTTGTAAGGCTAGAAATCAATTTGTGGGTTCTTTCACTCAATAAATATGTATCACAGGCTGTGACTGTTTTAGGTGCTGGGGATAAAGCCTAGAACAAAGGAAGATAAAGTCCCTGTCTTAGTGAACAGAGCTTATAGCAGAACGGACAGAAAACAAATAGATGGTGTCAGGTGGTTTTAAGTATCACAGATTAAAATAAAACTGGGTGAGGCAGAACAGAGAGTGCCCTGAGGGGCAGTAATGGTGGTGGTGGTGGTTTTATTGAGCAGAGTGAGAACTGTCAGGAAAGGTGAAAAGACAACACTTGAACAGAGAGAGGAGGAAGTGAGACCACAGGGAAACCCCAGAGAAGAGAGTTCTGGCCAGAGGGAACAGCAGATGCAAAGACGGTGAGGTGGAATGGGCGCACGCTCAGTGCACACGAAGCTCAGGGAGGCCCCGGTGGCTGCTGTCCAGTGAGAGGCTATGGGCCGAGAGGGAGCAGGACGTAACACTGAGGGTCTCATGGGGCCATCACAGGAATCACCCAGGCTGTGTCTGTGTGGCCTCTAGACTGTGAGTGTTGTGAAGGGCAAGGTAGAGGCAGGAAGACCGGTTGGCAGGTGACCAAAATAAAGAAGGTAAAATACAATGGTGGGCTAGACCCCAGAAAAAGTAGTAATGATGGAGAGAAAACAACTCTTATTTTGGACATATTTTGAATTTAAGGCTGACAGATTTACTGATGGATTAGATTGGAGCTATGAGAGAGAGAGAGGAGGCAAGGATGGTCAGGATTTGGAGGATTTGGGCCCAAGGAGGTGAAAGCCAGCTGTCATTTACTGAGATGGAGATGAGGTCTAGGGAGAAAACAGGGAGCAGAAGTCGGTGTGCCTGTGAGAAATCCAAATGGAGACTGCGTTGGAGTTCAGAGGATGGGCCCAGGCACCAAATATATAATTCTGGCCATCAATACCAGCAAATTTTAAAAATTGGATGAGGTCATCCAAAGCCTGAAAATAGAACAGGGGTTCAAGGACCCCCATAGAGACTGAAAAACAGCCTCCAGAGAGTTGAGAGAAGAAAGAATAGTACCCTGGGGTTGGGGAAGGCAGCATTTCCAGAACGAGACTGAGATAAGCTGGTCAGGGGAGTAAAAATGGGAACTCACCATTGGATTGGGACATGACGGGTTTTGGTAGGTAAAATGACCATATAATCTTTGCCCAAATCAGAACATTTCTAAGAGCAAAGGAAGAAGTTCTTAATAATTAAAATATGTCAAGACAACAGGCATAAACCAGAACTGATGTGAACAAAGTAAGATAAATCATCATCCCAGTCATTGCTGACCTTGACACAAGTAGGCTTTAGTGTAGTTGTTTGAATGGTGAAGGAAAAAGAAACTTGACTATAATGTGTTCAAGGGAAGAAATGAGAAAAGGAAGTGGAGGTAATTGGTAGAAATAACTCTTTTGAGGAGTTTAGCCATAAGGGGTACAGAGAAATGGGCCAGTAGTTCAAGAGAAACTTGTTTTTGGTTATTTATTTATTTATTTATTTATTTAGAGAGGGAGGAACGGGGGGGGGGAGAGAGAGAACACGGCCCAACTCGGTGCTTGATCTCACAACTCTGAGATCATGACCCGCAAGGAAATCAAGAGCAGGATGCTTAACTGACTGAGCCACGTAGGCACCTGAAGAAACTTGTTTTTAGGCAGGAAATAGCACAGCATACTTGTGTGTTGATTGGAAAGTCCAGAAGAGAAGGAAAGATGCAAGAGAGAGTAGAACTAAAGCTGGAGTGACATCCTTGATTAGACAGAAGGGGATGGGGTCCAGGGCCCTGGAGGGAGGCTTGTGTTTGTAGGAATAGAGATGTTTCATCCAAAGGAGGAAAGGTAGGTTGGGACAAAAAGTCTCATCTGGTTGTCTGTATTCTCTTGGTGGCTATAGGAAACCAAGTCAGAAACCCAGCCACATAGAGATCAGGCTTCTTTATTATAGACTGAGAAGTAGACAAGCTAAGTCACCATCTCCATTCTGGCTTCTTTGACTCCCTTGGGACAAGTGTTCCTATCACCACACAATATTAACAGAACCATTGGCAACGAGGTCCCCCTGCCCATCATGCCAGGGGAAGAGACTCTACCTCCAGTCAGGGCAGTAGAGGGCTTTGGGGGTAGAATGTGACCAAGACCAAGCTTTGTGGGAATGGGATCACTTATCTGATGGAAGAAAGAGAGGCAACAACAGGGAGTGATATTCTTGATCAGGCAAGAAGGGGAGATGCAGTGCTCTAGAGGAAGGCTTCTTTTAATTTTAAGTTTATATTTAAATTCCAGATAGTTAACATACAGTGCTATATTAGTTCCAGGTGTACAATCTAGTGATTCAACACTTCCATACATTACCCTGTGCTCATCACAGCAAGTGCGCTCCTTCATCCCCATCACCCATTTAACCCTTCCCTGCATTCCCCTCCCCTCTGGTAGCCATCAGTTTGTTCTCTACAGTTAAAGAGTCTTTTCTTGGCTTGCCTCTCTCTCTCTCTTTTTTTTCCTTTGCTTATTTGTTTTGTTTCATAAATTCCACATATGAGTGAAATCATATAGCATTTGTCTTTCTCTGACTTATTTCACTTAGCATAACTCTCTAGCTCCATCTATGTTGTTGCAAATGGCAAAATATTCTTTTTTATGGTTGAATAATATTCCATTGTGCATACATATACATACCACATCTTCTTTATCCATTAATCAGTTGATGGGCACTTGTGCTGGTTCCATAATTTGGCTATTGTAGATAATGTTGCTGTAAACATCAGTGTGTATGTATCCCTTTTAGTTCGTATTTTTGTATTCTTTGGGTAAATACCACATAGTGTGATTTCTGGGTCATAGGGTAGTTCTATTTTTAACTTTTTGAGGAACCTCCAAACTGTTGTCCAGAGTAGCTGTACCAGTTTGCATTCCCACCAACAGTGCAAGACAGTTCCCCTTTCATCATATGCTTACCAACACCTATCGTTTTTTGTGTTTTTTATTTTAGCCGTCTGACAGGTGTGAGGTGATAATCTCACTGTGGTTTTGATTTGCATTTCCCTGATGATAAGTGATGTTGAGCATCTTTTCATGTATCTGTTAGCCATCTAGATGTCTTCTTTGGAGAAATGTCTGTTCATGTCTTCTGCCCATTTTAAAATTGGATTATTTGGTTTTGGGGTGTTGAGCTGTATAAGTTCTTTATATATTTTGGATACTAACCCTTTATTAGATATGTCATTTGCAAATATCTTCTTCCATTCAATAAGTTGCCTTTTAGTTTTGTTGGTTATTTCTTTCACTGTGCAGAAGCTTTTTATTTTGATGTAGTCCCAAAGAGACTTTTTCCCATTATATATTCCTCCCGGCTTGTTGAAGATTAATTGACCATATAGTTGTGGGTTCATTTCTGAGTCTTCTATTCTGTTCTGTTGATCTATGTGTCTATTTTTGTGCCAGTACCATACTGTTTTGATTACTACAGCTTTGTAATATAACTAAAAACCTGGGATTGTGATGCCTCCTGCTTTGCTTTTCTTTTTCAAGATTGCTTTGGCTTCTGTGGAAAGAGCTAAGATGTCCATTGACAGATGAATGGATAAAGAAGATGTGGTATATATACACAATGGAATATTATGCAGCCATAAAAAGGAATCAGATCTTGCCATTTGCAACGACGTGGATGGAACTGGAGGGTGTTATGCTGAGTGAAATAAGTCAATCAGAGAAAGACATGTATCATATGACCTCACTGATATGAGGAATTCTTAATCTCAGGAAACAAACTGAGGGTTGCTGGAGTGGGGGTGGGGTGGGAGGGATGGGGTGGCTGAGTGATAGACATTGGGGAGGGTATGTGCTATGGTGAGTGCTGTGAATTGTGCAAGACTGTTGAATCACAGATCTGTGCTTCTGAAACAAATAATGCAATATATGTTAAGAAAAAAAAAGAAGAAGAAGATAGCAGGAGGGGAAGAATGAAGGGGAGTAAGTCAGAGGGGGAGACGAACCATGAGAGACTATGGACTCCGAAAAACAAACTGAGGGTTCTAGAGGGGAGGGGGTTGGGGGGGATGGGTTAGCCTGGTGATAGGTATTAAAGAGGGCACATTCTGCGTGGAGCATTGGGTGTTATGCACAAACAATGAATCATGGAACGCTACATCAAAAACTAATGATGTAATGTACGGTGATTAACATAACAATAAAAATTTTTAAAAAAAGATTACTTTGGCTTTGTGAGGTCTTTGCAGTTCCGTATGAATTTTAGGATTGCTTGTTCTAGTTCTGTGAAAAATGCTATTGGTATTTTGATTGGGATTGCATTAAATGTGTAGACTGCTTTGGGTAGTATAGATGTTTTAACAATATTTGTTCTTCCAATCCATGAGCATGGAATGTCTTTCCAGTTCTTTGTGTCATCCTCAATTTCTTTTATCAGTGTTCTATAGTTTTCAGAGTACAGGTCTTTCACCTCTTTGGTTAGGTTTATTCCTAGGTATTTTATGGGTTTTGGTGCAATTGTAACTGGAATTAATCCCTCAATTTTTCTTTCTTCATCATTGGTATATAGAAATGCAACAGATTTCTGTAGATTGATTTTGTATCCTGTGACTTTACTAAATTCATGTGTCAGTTCTAGCAATTTTTTGGTAGTCTTTCAGGTTTTCTATATATAGTATCATGTCATCTGCAAATAGTGAAAGTTTTACTTGTTCTTTACTGATTTGGATGTCTTTTATTTCTTTTTGTTGTCTGATTGCTGTGGCTAAGACTTCCAGTACTATGTTGAATAACAGTGGTGAGAGTGGACATCTCTGTCTTGTTTCTGACCTTAGGGGGAAAGCTCTCAGTTTTTCCCCATTTAGGATGATGTTAGCTATGGGTTTTTCATAGATGGCCTTTATTATGTTGAGATATGTTCCCTCTAAACCTACTTTGTTGAGGGTTTTTATCATGAATGGATGTTGTACTTTGTGAAATGCTTTTTCTGCATCTATTGAAATGATCCTATGGTTCTTATCCTTTCTCTTGTTAATGTGATGTATCAGGTTGATTGATTTGCAAATACTGAACCACTCTATTCCTTGCAATAGAGGAAAGCTTCTTCATTCAAGACAGTTCTGGAGGGCTCCATGCTAGCTAGCTAGGTCCTGGAAACCTAGTGAGAGTCACAGTCCATGCCTCTAGGAAACAGTCTGATGATGAAGATGGAGAAAGAAAGTAAGCAGTAAAGGGCTTGTTGTTGTTTTTTTGTTTTGTTTTGTTTTGCTTTGTTTTGTTTTCAGCAAATGGGTAGGATTTTGTTAAATGATGCATTGAGAGAAGAACTTTACAAGTAAAGGTCAGGATTCTGAGGCAGCAAGTCTTTGCCCACAGTGCTCTTCTGCATCAAGAAGCAACCTCCACAAGACCTTTCGTCTTCTCTGTGCGTGACAGACATCAAACCGGCCTCCGTACTGCACACCCTTTGCTCAGTCCCTCTTTAAACTCTCCAGGGCATGACAGAAAATGGCCCTTCCCCACAAGTGCACTCCATTCTTGGGGAGATTTGAAGTCCCTTTAGTGTTCAACAGTACTTTTATTTTTAACAGAAGCACAGAACCATCGGGTTGCTATCACAAACTCTAGTAGCTCTCACAGCTATCACAACGTCCATTTATTCTTGACTGAGGACAGACCCACCTCAGCAATTTGCCCTGCTGAAGACAGCATAGCCTCTGCAGTTAACTGCTGACCTCCAAATGCCATGGACTTTATATGGTGCCACAAACCCCACGCAGCAGGTGATCTTTTGACAGTGTTGGGGGCCCTTTCAAGACAATTTACCTCCCTCCCTTCCTTCTAGGTAATCAAACCCTCACAACTTTTTGGATATGGGACATGACATTAAATGACACATCATGTCCACTTTAGTCAAGCCCCAACCCACCGTGACATCAGCCACCTGCAAAGCCTCAGAGAGAGCACTGGAAATGGAATCCCAGAAATCACAGCTGCCAACAGAGAATCTCACAGGAGGCAGTCTGAAACTGGAAGTGGGGACTAGAGGACAAATTGAGGTTTGTGGCATGGGGTTTTGCAAGTATTTGAGATAAAATGGCAAGATTTCCCACACTTTTCTAAACTTCATAAACTAGACCAGGAAAGCACCCTGAAAATAAATAATGCCACAGTTTTCCACCCCAGGGGTTGAAACAGAGTAATATCAAGAACATACTGACCTAATGGGCTGTTTCCACTTCTTAGTAATGTCTCTCATTATCAACCATATTAATACTTTCCATCGCCTGTCCTAAGCTCTGGACCCACATATTGGTTAACAGGGTGGACAGCCTGCTTGGGTTCACACCGTGGTTAATGTCCTTAGCACCTGATGCCTCGGTTTCCTCATCTTTAAAATGGGAGTAAAACCACAAGGTACTCCATAAAGCATTTGAAGAATTGCAAAAAGCAACATAAGTGTGCCCTGGGCCTGGCCCTGAAGCAGCACAGAATACACATTAGCTAACTTTATTATTGCTCATATGTCCTGAAGTTCATGCAACGTCTCTACCTCAAATTCAACATGTTCAAAACTCAACTCAAGTTACAATTAGAGTTGATAAATCACAAGCTGTGAGTTGCCTCCTTTATTTCAGAATGATGCTGAAAGCATTCTCTTGTGAAATAAAAAACCTTTATTCAAGTTAACAGAATTCTTGATATGAACTGAAAGCTATGACAGGTCCTTATTAGGAAGGACAGCCTTCTCTGAGTCTTTAAAATTATACTAACTCTTTAATGTAAGAGAAAGGAACTGCCCAACTTTCAGCTCTGTCACAAGACATAGATGCCAGCTTCAGCTCGGCTGTTGGCTTCTGTACTAGGATGCTTTCCCTATGAAACAGCTTCCAAACCATTTTGAAAGACCTGGAAGACCATAAATAAGCTATTAAGAGCACAGCCCTTGGATCATCCAAGACCCAGATTAAGTCCCAGCTACCGCATCAGTAGCAATGTGAATTCAGATAAGTTGCTCATCCTCCCAAGGCCAATTTCCCCAACTAGAGAGAATACAGAACCAGCTTCAAAGGATTCACCCTGTGGGGCAGATGCCCTGTGCTAAACAGCCAAAAGCCTGTTTCTAGCTAATCCCTCTCACGTTAAGCAGCTCTGCATCTGTGGAATGCTCAATTTCATCTCTCTTGGCCTCAATTTCTTTATAAAATAAAGGGCCTGGGCTACATGATCTACATTTCCTCCTAGAATGTTCCCTGATATTCTTGGTGCTGTGATTCCCACATCCTGAATGTTCAACAGCCATGATTTTACTAATGTCCTGTCCTCGTTGGATGTCTCTTTCCATTCCTTCCACCATTTTCTGTTCATTTTCCCTCATTCCTCAAGATCTGTCTCAAAACGAATGAGAAATCAGTGTCCTGGGGGGAAATCTGACACCATCACCTTGTGCAAATCTCAGATCATCTCTGATTATTGGTTTCCCCTTCTGTAAAAAGGAAATTATAAACTCACTGTGGGTCCCTCACAGCCTGGTTGCAAAGATTGATGAGTTGGCTTATTCACAGACTTTGTAACTGATCATTGTAAACAAGAGGTACTAATTGCCATCCTCTCCTGAGAACTCTTTGTTCCTGTCCTGGGGCTTATTCTCACTGTGCCTGCTTTATTCCTGACATCACTCCACTACCTGCCTGCAAACCACTTGCAGGGTGGGCCAGTGGCCTACACACCAGGTCATCTCCTCAAAGCAGTCACGTTGGCCTCGGCACACCGTTGGTGCTCAGTGAGCACTTATTTATGTATTCATTCATTCAACAAATAATTATTAGGGCCATACCAGGCTTTGAGAGACAGTGCTGAATGGGATAGATATGCAGAGGAGGGATAGAGGATAAGCAGATGGATGCAGAATTGACTGATTATAGCCATAAGAGAAATCACAGCTGTTCATAGTGTCCAGAATACTTAATTTGCTGTGAGGAATGAAGGGAAGACTCCTTGAGGAAGTGACAGTGAAGCTGAGATCATCAGAACTAAAATCTGAGTCAATGCCTTTGAGTCTCCCCCTGCAGGCCCCCCTGGGTCAGGTGGGTAAGTTCGGTGAGTCACCCAAGTCTGTGGGCCAAGGTAGAGTCCACGTGTGTGGCCTGGCGACACCCCTGTTCCTCTGTGAGCTCGATGTGCATCAGAGCCCTTCCATGATGCCCTCCTCATCCAGCCGCACACTCAGGATACAGCCCAACTTCCTCCTCTCTCCCCATAACCCAGTAGCTCCCTGCCAAGTGGAGGGAAAGCCGCTGTCCCTCCAGAAAACCACCTCAAACCACCTCAAACCACCAGATAACACTCCTCCTTCTGCTTCCCCAGCCTGTACTGCTTTCCTTCCATTTCCTCAGCCCCAATACTTCACCTGCCAGCCCCTCTGACAGGGAGTTTGGACCTTCACTCTCTGCTTCTTGTCAGCAGCCTCCCCCACCCCCAACACACACACATATGTCTCTGGCCCAGCTCTCAACCCTATGCAGACACCTGGCAAGACAAGGGAACTTCTGTTCTGCTGCAGTAGTTTCTGTCTGGGCTGTTTGAGGTGATGGCTATTTCCCCTGCATACCCCTTGTCCCAGAGCTATCTTATCACAGATTTTGGAAACCCATCTCTCTCCCCATCTTAAGGATGGAACACAGGCCTGGGCACCCGGACAGCAGGCCACGTGGGGTCACCCAGTGGCCCTGTTGTCAAGCCCAGCTCTGTTGAAGTCTTTGCTGACAGAGACCTCTGAAGTTCACAGGCTATTCTGATGCAACGAGGCTGTGGGATTTACCTCCTTTCTGACCATAGCAATACTTGAAATGTGGACTTTCCCTGCAATGACTCAGCTCCACTATGCACTGCTTCCGGGAGGACATTAGGCCATTTTAAGTGTTCAGATTAACTTATTCACTGGTTTCTAAGCAATGTAAAAACCAATGAGATTGTCCTCCAGGGCCAAAATAAGAGCCTGTGGCTAAGTTTCTAGAAACTATATAAGCATCACATAGCAAAAATGAACATTTAAATTATACTCACCCAAAACAATAAGTCCCTGATCAGATTAGATGTAAAGTAGGAATACAGATATCATGGAGACTTCAATATTAAGTACAATATAATAGTTTACAGCAACTAATACACAGTTACTAAATTTAGAGGATTCACAACAAGTTCTTACTAATTGATGAATTGAAGATAAAAGGAAGTTTTCATGAAAAAACACCCCATGTAGGAGTACTTCTCTCAGGAAAAAAAGACCCAGAAAAATGATAGTTGGCTGGCCTGAGAGTCCTCAGACATCTATCCACTCACCAGAGACCATGGATATACATCCCTTGCCTCCAATGCCTCTGCAGGTGTAGGACCCAGAGAAGGGAAGATGTTGAAAAAAGGGGTGGTTATGGGCTTCCCCAAACTGAAAGCAGGGAAGGACATGAGGTGAAGTGAGTGCTGAACCCCCACCCTTGGGAATAAGAGCAGATGGCAGAACTGCAGAAGGGCTATCAGTTAGCCTATCAGACAAGGATAAGCGAACACCAGCTAAGAATTAGTGAGATTCCAGGGGTAGCCCACTCCAGCCATGAAGAGACAAGGTCATGAGTGCCTTGGAAGGATAAAACATGATGGCCTGGAGATGAAATAACTGAAGCATGCATGACTTTACTGACCACTGTTTCATGTCCAGATCAGAAACCACAGATCAGAAACCAGCTCTGGGCGAAGACTCCTCTCAATGTCGTATTGGAATGTGTGGGGTGAGCTGAACATCTGGCATCAGAATCCCCTTAGAAATGGATGGAAAAAAGATGGAACCCTGAGTATATGAGGAGCTGGAGTAAACAAACCAAAAAATAAATAGGAAGCAAGGGGAGAGAGGGGATGGCCAACTATGAGGGTGGATGTGGTCCAAGGGGACTTTCATTCAATACAAGGCCATTTCATAATGAATCTGAAGTTGTTATGTTGCTCGAAATGTTACACTTTTTTGCCTTTTCTCCCAGCCTTCAGTCCCTCAGTGAAGTCTGCTAGACGCACAAAAACTGTGTGTGTGTGTGCATGCGCACACCCACGTGCACACGCATGCACATGCACGTGTGCGATCAGAGAAGTCAGTTGAGTTCCCTTAGCCATGCTGACCAGTGTGGAACAGAAACTGTACCCACGGCATGATCTAGAAACTAAACTCATTCACTGGCAGCAGAAGCTCAGAGCTAGAAATAGTGACAAAACATGAGCCTTCCGTGAAATTGCAGAAATCTTAGGAGAGGTGCTGGATTTCCAGGTAAATGGTTGGAAGTAAGTCGTGTCTGAACTCAGAGCTAACACCTGGGTTCCATACATATGATGAGCACACTGAGAAGCCATGCATCCATAGGTTCTGGGAGCAACCACTGCCCCCAAACTTTTTATTCTTTAGAAGAGCCACCTGAGGACTCCTTTGTACCTCTCAAGGTTTAAGGACTAAATAAGAATCATCCTAGGGAGTGTTTTCTCAGTCAGACAGACAAGAAAACTGCACCTGCTTAGACCCACTGACCCTATGACCCCAAAAGCCAATGTGTACAGTGCTGTCTGACCCTGCTCGGGAGGACTGTAAGAGCCCCTGCAAAACTCTAACTGCATGGAACCTGTGACAGTGGTCCCCAATATCCCTCACAGTGCACTCTGTCCATTCGGGGGGTGCCCACCTGTGGCAGCACCAGGGAAGCCCAATTGCCACAATTGCTTCTTGGAGGAAACTGAGACAAGTTCTCCTGGAATTGCCCTGGGGAGGGAGCTCGGGGTGACACAAGTCAGTGCCATGGGGCTCCCTGGCTAGTCACCTCTTCTGTGCCCTAACACAAGGACAAAAACCACTATGCCCTCACCACGTGTCAAAGTGTGGCCCTGACTTCTTTGGGGGCCATTTGACCCCAGAGTGGAGGAAATTCTTACCATAAATGACTCTAGGGCCCCATGGGCTATGTGTGTTTCACTGCACTTGCTTCTATGATGTCTTATTTCTGTTTTATAGGAAGTTAGTGCACATGGACTAATTTTCACATAGTCCATTCTCCTAGATTAACGTAGGTTCATGGACTAATTGTCAGAGCCTTAAGAATGGTGGTTCAGTATTGCTAACACAGCAGAGCAGATTGCCCAAGGGCACAGCTTTGGAGTCAGACTAGGTGTCTCACATTCACTTTCTAACACTCTGGACCCCACCAGAGCTAGGAAAGAGAGATAGTGGGCAGCAACAGAGACCCACCGAGGCCTCTGGATTCTCTGAAGTAAGTTGTCAGTGTTGAACTGTGTGCCTGGGAAACCCAGGGTCGTAATGCTGCCTGCCTGGGCGAGGATGTGGAGTTCAAGCTGACAGGACCCTTATTTCAGTGGCTCAATCTGCTGAGAAAAAGTTGAGTGACCGAAAGCAGGAATGGTAGCAACCTAGGCCCCCCACTACTCACCAACATACCAAGCAGCCATCAGGATCAGAGTCCAGACTCAACCTCTTCCTGGAGCCACAGATGCTGAGTGGGAACAAAGAATGGCAGGCTTCATAGTTGGAAAGGACCACAGAGTTCATCTCACCTGACCCTTTGGTTTTGCAGATTAGGGAAGGAAGGGCACGTCCCCTTATTTGAAGGGCCCAAGATTCCAGCCTCATAACGACGGAATCAGAACTAACATCCAGGACTTTGTGTTCAGATCGAATGATAGGAATTCCACAACATGGTGCTGCAGCAAAGTAGCAAAGCAAGGAAAGCCTCTCCTTAATTCCGATTCATATGTTGGACGTAAAATTGTGTTTCAGATGAACGTTCCGCAGGCTGAAAGAGAACCCTTGGGTTGTCACTGTTAACCCTCATAGTAACAGCCAGCTAACAATTACGGGCACTTTTACAATATGCCAGACATTGTGCCAAACATTTTGCATGCACTATTTCATTGAACCTTCCTAATAATCTGATAAAGTAGCTACCCCTACTACCTACACTCTGCTGAAAAGAAACCTGAGACGTGAACATACAAAGTAATTTGCCCACATTGGCACAGTTACATTACATCATTGGAGGAGACAAGATTCAAACACAGATCATCTCCCTTGAGGACCTAGGGTCCAGGCACCCTGCCATACCGACAACAGGCTAGCATTAAAACGTAGCATTAAAAAAATGCATAAATTGAGCTGAGATATGTGAAAACGGCTAGCTACGGTACAATAAACCTTTCATGTCTTTATTCATGGTTTGCTCTGTCCCCTGGGACACTCAACATCAAAAATGCCGGCACCTTCCCTGCGTCAGAATCACTGTCGAGAAAGCTCTGCAATCTTGCCCTCCGTGAGCAATCCCCTCACGCCTCCAACTATGAGTCTGGAGAAGTCTGGGAGATCCTAGTGTCCTGAAACCTCTGCCCCAGTGTGCTTCCGTGTGGCTCCGGTTTGGGATTCAGGGCACATCAGCGAGCCGGGATGAAATTAGCCTCTGCTCTCCTCCCACTCTCTCTACTTGGTCTGAAAATAAGAGCTTCGGGGACAAAGACGTGAGCAATCCTGACTGTTCTCTAGAGACAAGCAAGAGAGATCAGAGAACAGGAGAGAGAAACAAACAGGCCTGTGTGAGGCTGGTACTGGGATCGAGTCAGGGATACAGAGGGAATGTCGGTGTGCACATTGCTCAGTTTAAAGTTCATTGGCTTGGGGCGCCTGGGTGGCTCAGTCAGTTAAGAGTCTGCCTTCGGCTCAGGTCATGGTCCCGGGTCCTGGGATCGAGCCCCGCCTCGGGCTCCCTGCTCAGCTGGAAGCCTGCTTCTCCCTTTCCCTCTGCCCCTGCTTGTGTTCCCTTTCTCTCTGTGTCTCTCTCTGTCAAATAAATAAACAAAATCTTTAAAAAATAAAAAACAAAAATAAATAAATAAAGTTCATCAGCTTATTTTAGGGTCTGGTAAAGATATGATTATCAAAATTAAATGTATCTATCTATCCAGGAGAATATGTTTCAGCCAGTAGGATACTAGCCCCTGTAGGGTCCATTTTCAGATCTGCCTTATGCCTCAGAAGAAGCAAGTACTTTGTGATCCAGGAATGCATCCACATTTCCCAAATAGCTACCACATATGTTCAGTAACGCCAGAGCTACCTCCAACAGCAGAGAAAGGCTGCTAATCCACAATTAGAAAGAAGGAAAAGCTCAAAGTCTCAAACGACTGAGATCAACTTCTTTCCAGAAACAGAATCTCTTTGAGGGAGGGCGAAGAAGAAGGAGAAGGAAGGGTGGCTCAGGGCTCCTGAAGTGGGGTAAAGCTGGGGCACAACACCCACAGAGGAGACATGGGACTCCAGTGACAAACTGCTGCTGATCTGGTGTGGCCCAGGACTTTCCCACAGTATGGGACGGATAGAGGGCTTGGGGCTGGTGGGGCTGGAGGTGGTCAAGGGAAGGTAGATGTATAGTCTAGATGGTATGGTATTATTTGAGCTTGGGTCACCAAAAAGTAAAGCAATTTCACGCCCTGCTTTCTGCATGCCCTTTATCCACATGACCTCCTTTAGCCTTCATGCCAACCATGTGAGGGAGGTCCTTTGAAAGCTGCCTTGAGGGGCACCTGGCTGGTTCAGTCAGTAGAGCATACGACTCTTGATCTTGGGGTCATGAGTTTGAGCCCCACAATGGGGTAGAGATTACATTTAAAAATTGAAAAAATTAAATGTTTAAAAAAAAAAAAAAAAGCTTCCTTGAATGGTTTGCAGGTGTACCAGCCAAGGGAGCAATTGGAGGCTGAAATCCAGCCCACACTCAGCTCACCAAGCTCAGGGCCCACAGGTCTCAGGGGGTTCCCTTCTCTAATCCACACACTTGCTCTATGGGCTCTCAGTAACTCTGGCTGCCCACTGCCCCATTTCACAACTGTAAAATGAGGCTTAGAGATGGTGATGCACATGCCCAGGGTCAGGGCAGGAGTAAATGGCAGAATCAAGATTCTAAAGCAGGTCTGTCTGCTCCCAACCTCACTTCTCTTCAACTCTGATGGACTGCCTTGGTATTTGGAGAGAAAAATTAAAAGGTCAAGGAGACTCCTTAGGACCAATGGCCCGAATGCCTTCAGTGATTTCCCAGACAGGAATAAGTTCTGGAATGATACTGATCTGTGCAAAGGCATAAAAGCAGGCAGGCATTTACAACCATTCAATTCAACAATCACTATCAGAAATTGGTAAGTACTGAGCAAGGGTCTAGCCACTCAACAAAGAAAGGAATAAGGCAATGATCCTGCCCTCAAGGAGCTCACTGTTTATCCTCTGAGACAGTCAGTTAAACACCGAAGTTCAAGTAGAACAAAGAGAGTTTAATCAAAGAAACTGGCAATTGTTGGTGTTGGGTAGAACAAGGAAACTCAACAGTCAAGGTGTAATTTGAGCTCGGCCTTAAGGGATAAGAAAAGTCTCTGTAGAGGCAGTAAAACCCAAAGAGGTAAACTTCCAGTCAAAGGCCTCACAACCACTGGCCATTGTGCTGAGCAGTACAGTTGAGGCCAGGTTGGAAACATCAGTGACCCACCTTGATCTCTACTGAGATTCCCAGATGAAAAAACCCATGTCACAGGCTCTTGCCCACAATCTGTCTGCTGCAGGGACCATAAGGGCCATAGACAGAAAGAAAGAAAAATAGCCTCAGGGAAAGTGAAACAGCGTTCTGTATTTTAACTTGACATATCTGGGTTTTCCAGGCACTGCAGCTTACTTTCTTGAAAATCGTTATTAAAAGAAACAAGCCAGTTCCTCCTCTGCAGTGACTTGGGCACAGCTGTGGTGGTGTGATAAGGAGCCCCAGCTCCTTGCTGGGTACAGCTTCAGAAGGCTGGGTTTTTTTTTGCAGGGGGAAGGGTGGTTTGTCTGGAAGATGGCGACCTGACTGCATGCCCAAGGCTGAGCGCAGGTCTCAGAAGGAATGCAGCAATCCCTTCTAGAGGTCCTTCCACTCCTCTGTTAAAGGGGAAAGAGAAATGGACGTGAGTGGAGAGCATACTATTCATGCACAGGGCACTGTTTTTCATTCTGTCCTGGTGGTACCAAATCAAAGAAGGGTTGGTTTACCCTGTCTATAAGATAATGAACTGAGGTTCTGGCAGTTTACACAACTTGACTGAGGTCACACAAGCCTTAAGGAATAAAGAGAACAATTTAACGCAAATTCACATGGACTTTCAAAAGTACGTTCTTTTTGGTTAATCAACGCAGCTTAGTGGGATGGCTGAGAGTACAGACCTGGCTATCTGTGATGCCAGCAGGTGAGTCCGGGGACCTGGAGGGGGTCCCACAAGACCAGCGAGAGGATCCTGCTGCAGGCAGGATAGAAATCAAACTCAAGTCAGCATCCAGGAGTGAAAACAGAGCTTACTGAAGGTAGAGAGAGAGTATAGGTACAAACAGGGTACCTGGGAGACTCTGAAAAGGAAAGCAGAGAGAGTCTCTTCTTTGTTTAGGGCTGGGGTTTTTATTGAAGTTTGTGGTCTAGTGTACATTTCCTCACAGACATATAGGAACCAGTTAGAATAAAGACAAGGGCCCAGGTGTTATTGTTTGGAGCCAGGGGGTCTTGGTACCTAGATGTCCAGCACTGGTGGTCTGGAATGCACACATGATGGCTTCATCTGCTCATTTTCACCTGATTCTTTCTTAGAAATCATTAACTCCTTGTCCCTTACAAGGAGAACATGTGCTATCCACGTTATGAGGCATGTGTAAAGTGGGGGTCAGGTCTTATCAAGAATAGAAGCAGGAAAAGGAGCAAAAAGATGTTTTTATGAAGTCCTTCAGTTTCCCTATTTCATATGGATGCCAAAGTTTGAAACCCAGGTCGACCACTAACCAGCTGAGAGTCCCCAGAAAGTTCACAAAACATCTCTTTGCTTCAGTTTCTTCATATGTAAAATGGGATAATAATAGTGAGGATCACAGTATTAATAGATACAACACACATAGAATTATACCTGACATACAGGAAGTGTTATATACCAAGGATGATGACTTCACATAGGAAAAGAAGTAAAAAGGCACTCTGAAAACTGGGGAAGGAAAAAAGGACTAGGAAGCAATAGGGGAGGGGGGTAATAAGGAAGGGGGGGAGGGAGAAGACAGCAATGTCAAAAAAGGCATCAGTTTGCATATTTTAGCCATGCCTGGGGTCTTCCACCTTACCTACTCCTCCTTCCCCACTACAAAAAGTAGGCCACAACCACACTCGGTCTGCCGAGCTGTTAGAAACTCGGCCACAGATAGATGATTTGGGGTGAGGGCTAGGGGAGGGGGATTAGATGGAGATATTAGATAGATAGATAGCTTTTCAATAACAAATGCTCTAATCTTGAATGAAGATTCTCCTACAGAAAAAAGACATGAAAATCGAACATTTATGACTCTTTTGCTCCACTGCTCCCCATGGCTCAACAAAGAGGGCAGCTCTGGCTTGTATCTCACCTTCAAAGTCTGCAAAACTATGTGTACCTGTCATACAATGGGCCTCCTGGTCAATGGGCTGCCAACTTCACACTTTCTGCATCAGTGGTCCCCAGATGAAAGGAAGAGGAGCTCTTGATAACCACTGGGAACAGTGATTATGGTTTCCAAGGGAACATGCAGGTCACATTCAGCTACTCGAGGAGTTTGAAGGATAAAATGACAATGATAATGCAAAATTACCATTTTTGTAGGGGAGCCAACATGGTGCAGTGGAAAGACACTTGAAGTGTCTTTTGGGAATTTTTTGGTGTTTGGGATTGGAGTTCTGGCTCCATTACTATGCAGCTTTATGACACTAACCAAGTCATTTCTTCCTCAATGCCACTTGTAATATTGGATAGAAGATAATATTCTATTTCCTACTGATGTATAATAAAGAATTTTTCTGGTCTTTGTCCCAGGTTGCTGGGACAAAGTATTCTAAGCCCTTGGAATTTCCCGATTGACAAGAGTGTCTGTTATCCGTGGGCCTCCTGGACCTTCTCTGAGTATCTGCTAAGGAAATGACTCAGGCTGGGGGTTGATCATGCCAGAAAGACCAACCATGGGATTAGAGGGTTAGGGCTTTGAGCCACATATTAACAGCCCAACATTCCAGCCACTGGAGAAAGAAGGGAGCTGGAGATTGAGTCTAATCACATGCCTTATGATTTAATTGGTTGTGTCTGCCTAGTGAAGCCTCAATAAAAACTCTGAACTCAGAAGAGCCTCTTGACTGGTGATACACATCAGTGTGCTGAGGGGGATATGCCCTGACTCCTGGGAGAGGACAACCCCATGTTTGAAACCCTACCAGACTTCACTCTATGTGTCTTCATTTGGCTCATCCTGATTTGTATCCTTTATAATGAAACTGCAATTGTAATTATGGCAATTTCCTGAATTCTATGAGTCATTTTAGTGAATGTCAAACCTGAGGGGGTCATAGGATCCCCAATTTGTAGCCAGTTAGTTACAAGTGAAGGTGGCCTGGGGCTCCCAAACTTTCAGCTAGCATCTTAAGTGAAGGCAGTCTTGTTGGAAACTGTGATCTTAACTTCTGAAGTCTGAGCTAACTCCAGAAGGCTAATATCAGAATTATATTGCAGTATATGTACCCACAGATGCTGCCTTAGCAAAGAGATATAATTATATATGAAAAAAGAACTTATAAACTGTGAAAGGTTGAGTAAACATTATGTACGTAATTTTCTTAAAGGCTGTAGTATTAATGAAAGACTAACAGGGCAATTTCTTTAAGTTATTTTTCCAGCAATTCAGATGGATCTCTGTTGTTCCACCAATAGTCTCTTGCCATTAAGGTTAAATTTATTTATTTATTTATTCAACAAAATTCAATGGAAATACAATATGCATAAGATTCTGTGCTAGATTTGGAACTTGTGGGGAAATATCAAAATGGAAAAGAAGACATGCCTATCCCCAAGAAAAACACAAACTAGCAGAGGAGATAAGATAGCAAATACAAAAGCAAAGTCGAGAGTGTGTGCCACAAGAGAGGCATAGTTAAGCTAAAGAGAAGGGATTCTTTCTAAGGGAATCAAAGAAAATTTGCAAAGGAAATGGCATTAGAACCAGGCCTTAAGAAATGCATAGCATGTAGAAGTGTAGGCAAAAGAACAGGGACATTCCATGCTGAGGGGACAATGAAGCGAAGGCACAAAGGCAGAAAACCATGGGCGTGCATGGAAAGGTACATTCATGAATGGGAGTAATGTCAAAGCAGCATAGAAGGATAAATCAGACCCAGGTTATAATGTCAAGTGGAAGAATTTGTAACATCCTGTAGGCAAAAGAGAACTCGTGAACAATTTGGTACCATCAGATACAGCAATTTTATCCAGATGTTTTTGCTCTTTTCTATTAAAGGTAATTTGGTTGAAAAAGCTGAGAAGCACTAACCAGTTTCCTCATTTTAGAGAAGAGCAAACAAGGACCTAGAGGTTCTATGATAGGTCTGCTTTCACACAAACACATACACAATGGTCAAACCAGAGGGAGGGCAGGATCACAAACTTCTAGCCCAGGGCTCTTCTCACAAATACGTTCCCTCTTGCCTAAAGCTACATTTTCAAACTCAAATCATTAATAATTTATGGGCCTGCCCTTTGGGCTAAAGAGGACATCCCTTGCTTCTCTTCTGGAGACAAGTAGTACTCTAGCTTTTTCCCCTTAGGAGTAACAGCACAAATGCATGAAGGCCCTGAGCAGGCTTGAGGGTCTTGCCCACTGAAGAGTCAAGTTCTTCATGCAAAGTCAACAAAGCAGAACTGAACCCACAAGACTGACCTCATTAACATCAGCCAGCTGTAGAGCAGAGTGATGCTTGCAAGGGGATACAGTGCTGTTCAATATCACCTAGAAATAGCAACAGGACTGCTCAATGGAAAGCATGAGTGGTATCTTCCAGAAACAGCTGGACCGTGTGACAGGTAAAGTCAAACACCACAGTCCTCTGTGGCCAAGGAGAGGGAGAGCTTGGACAGTTTAAGAGCAACCCAAGTGAACCTACCCATTCTCTACCTCTGTACCTCCACTGCCTTTTCTCTTACATGTTCTCAGTCTCTCTATGACACTTAACAAAATTCATCGCTCCTACAGCATTGGAAAATTTCCCGAGAGTCTTTCATTTGTTTCAGTCTGTGAAGGACATCCAGAGAGCCAAAAGACCCTAGCTCCTGCTTTACCAACATATAAGACACCCTGAACAAAAACCACTGAAACCATCCTGCTCCAGTTTCAATGAGGTGCTGAGGTCATGGTTTCTGGGCTTTATGAACTACCAAAATTACCTAACTTTTAAGTTCCAGGAATAAAATTAAACTTGGTGTTTATCCATAACTGCATGAAAATAAAAGAAAGGATCCAGTCCTAGAACCCACTTTCAAATCCAGTGATGTGGCCCCGAAATACAGTCAGCAAGTTGCCTGCCTTGTTCTAGGAAGAACGGCATGTGTGGTAAGTCTTGCAACCCAGAGGAGCTGGGGAATCTCCTTTGAAGGTGTCCATTCCACTCACTTGCTCTCAGCTGATAATAAGCCTTCCCACCTTTCCCTCCAAACCACTACCTGTTTTTGTAGGTTTCCTCCTTAGATGCCTCTCTAAACCTCTATGAGCAGACCAATCAGTGCATATCACTAGGGTCTGGGGGGGTGGTTGCGTTGACAGACGCAACCATGTATTTTTTGTCACCCCATCTCAAGCTCTGTCTTAAGTATCCTAGGGAGGGTTAATTCTTAAAATTAAGAATTTTCCCTCATTGCTGCTTGGCCACTACCCAGAATTTCTCACCCATCCTTAAGAGGTGAGTGAGTATGCATAAAAATTTATCTTCTTGGGGGTTCTGGTCAGAATTTTCTGTGCTTTCAGCAAATAAAAAGTTTGTTTTCCCTGGACATGTACTACATACACCATTCATTTCTTTGTTCAACAAATATTTATTGTACCAGCTACTGTTTTAGCCATCTAGGATATAAGAATTAATAGCCAAAAGCCTCATAAAACGGAAACCTAGTAGAGTGGAAAAGCAATAAGTGAATAACAGAACACAAACAAACAGATATAAATTGCCAGGTAGTGGTGAGTTCCATGTAAAAAAAAGATAAAACAGGGAGAAGGGATAAAGTATGTATTGGTATTACTTGATTTAGAGTGGTCAGTGATAGTCTCTTTAAGGGTTGACATGTGAGCTGTAACAAAATGAAGTAAGGAAGCAGCCCTCCCATGGTTAGATGTATTTCTCTATATATGACTTGTATCTCCAAGTAGAATGTAGACCCTTTAAAATGAGACCCAAATCTGTTTTTTTTATTAAAGATTTTATTTATTTATTTGACAGAGAGAGAGAGAGAGAGAGAGAGACAGCAAGAGCAGGAACACAAGCAGGGGGAGTGGGAGAGGGAGAAGCAGGCTTCCTGCTGAGCAGAGAGCCCGATGCAGGACTCGATCCCAGGACCCTGGGATCTTGATCTGAGCCAAAGGCAGATGCTTAATAGACTGAGCCATCCAGGCGCCCCCCAAATCTGTTATTTTAATATAATGACTCTAGCACAAGCACTGAACATTAAAAGTACTCAGTAAACACTTAGGTGTTTGAAAGTCATTTTATAGTAGTTCATTCAACCATTTCATATTATGCCACCAAACTGATAATTCAGCTCTTTTTGAAACTGTACTGCTTTAGTGCAAAAGAAGCAGACAGACATGATGATGAGAAGCCAGATACTCTTGTCTAGTCATCTGTCTGCAAACCTCAGCGAGGTTAATGAAGACCACATGGTAGCAGACTCGGAGACAACCAGTGGATGTGAGGAGGAAAGGGACAACATTAAGAATCTTCTCAACCCATCAGAAGGGATCCTAAATTAATCAGATTAACAAATGGAGTGATGCATAGAGAAAGAAGCCGCTTGCTCACGGTTGTGTAGCTAGTTAGTGAATGCACAAAACAGTACCGGGTGTCTAACCTGCAACTGAGTGGAGTGCTCTTGCTCTAGCAAAGACCTGCATTTCTGGAAGAACTGTTGCTTGAAAAAAAATGACGAACGGATTTAGTTATACTAGCACTACAATGTCACGGTAGCTGGATATAAAAATCTTGTGGCTGTTGGCAATACTGCCTTTCTAGGATGGCCTTTCTCTCCAAAAAGAATCCTATCCTCAGTGTCCTTGATAGATGACCTCGCAAACCCTGCCTGGGCTTTCCCTCTGATGGCGCTGCTGGACAGCTCTCTACACCCATTAGAAAGGTGGAAAGTTAAGCTAAACGATTTTCTTCATTGTCTGCAAAGGCATACACCGTGGTGAAATCAGATGATTTTATAATAGATATTTTAATAGAGAGAGTATTTATATTCAATACCTGGCCAGTAAAGTTATAATTAAAAAATATATCTGCTAGAAATGTTAAATAAATGATCTGTCTGGATTTGTTATTTCTGATGCCTCAGAAGTTACTATCCTCAGAAACAGAAAGATCTAAAAGATTGGATTTAAACAACTTTGCCATAGCCACAACACTAAACTTGGGCTCTGTTTAAAAAAAAAAGAAAGAAAGTTATGCCATAAAGAATAAGAATAAATGTAGGCTTTCAAAGACAAATTATGTGTGATTTTTCATCCTTTTCAAGCAAATCATTAAAAGGCAGGAATCTGGAGTTAAAAGACACAATGAGTGAAGAAATTGTCACCAAACATATGGTATTAGATTTAAATTAAGCAGAAGCTAGAGAGGAAATAAACTATATTTCTCTTCCCCAAGCCTGCGGCTACATGTACATTGGCGCCATCAAGGATGTTGACTCTTTTTCTGCAAATGTTTAATTTTTTCTGGAAACCACAGAAACTAAAATGATTGAGCAGTGTTTCTTCATGAACAAGGATATTCACCCTGGTCTAATCTCCAAAATGCACAAAACCAAAAGACCCACCTGGTTAGCAACAAGTCTGAGCGACAAATTATTCTTTTAAAGAAATACAGTTTCATTATTTTCACATACATAGAAAAGAGTGTATGAGATTGACAAAGTTAATCTACAAATAGTCCTTTTAGAAATTGCTTTAAGGAATAAGTAAAGATGATTTGCAATCAGCAAATCATTATTAGCCTACAAGGACCTTGAGAATTTATTTTTCTCTTAAAATCACCGTTTTCCTGGGGTGTCTGGAAGGCTCATCAGTCAAGTCAGGTCATGATCCCTGGGTCCTGGGATGGAGCCCCGTATCGAGCTTCCTGCTCAGCACGAAGTCTGCTTTTCTCACTCTCTCGCTCTCTCAAATAAATAAAATCTTTTTAAAAAGTCACCATTTTCCCAGATCTTTTTTCTAATTTACTTAATCTATTAATAAGTAAACAGAAAATAATTCTTGCTCCAAAGACCTCAAATTTTTAATCACTACTTTTTAAATTCTTATTTCCTTGATTTTCACAAATACAATAAAATGATAAAACACAGGAGTATCCAACTTAGTTGACTGAATTCCATTAAGACAGGTGGTCAAATGCAGAACTTTCAAACCCATTAAATTAGGTCAAGGAAAAAAGTAATTAGCACATAAAATATCTGAAATCACCCACTCAAGTACTGAAATAAAACCAAGTAATGACATTCCCTCCCCCCAATTTTTAGAACATTCTCAACACTTTTTTGATAATTTAATAATAATTTTAAGAACATTTTTGACCCTATTTGAATAATTAGAATTTCAATACTTATAGCTCAAACCTAAATTTTCCACAATCATTGGCAATGGATTTCTGTAACATTTCAACATTAAATATAGAAATGAAATTCATGTTACCACATGGCTCAGTTTTCAATTTGCCATTATCACTAAACTTTAAAACCACTCTAAATTCCTCTTAATTTTTTATGAGTAGCATTTTTAGTGCCTGGATATTGTTTTATATATTTATACAGCTGACCTGACCTATATTTTAGAACTAATTCAGCAGAACTTACCAAGAGTAAGTTGAGTGTTCCAAAGAGCCACCTGAGTGTTTAGAATTTTCTATTCCCTTTGGATTCATAAAGATAGTTAAGTTTGGGGATAATATTGTTATCAAAGGAATGGAAGAATATTAGAGAGAATAAAATTCATGTCTACAAAGTCCCTATGTCCTTCATTTTCAAAAAAAAACAATTGTTGGTAAACACATAGTAGAGATAATTGGGAGTTTGAAAGATGAATGAGGATAATAATAAAAGTTGTGTCTGGAGGATGAACCTGGGATTCACACCCTCAAAGCTGGTGTCTGGTCTCAGACAAGCAGAGTCCCACTGCCGCTTCCACCTGGGTGGTCTCGCCAAGGAAGATGAGCACTGGGACTTTACCCCAGAAGACTTCCAGGCCTACCGGAGGGGATGAGAATTGACACACACAGACCAGGTAGGAGAAGTCTGCACAGGACGGATGAGGGCACCTTGGCATTGGTAATACAGAAGTTCTAAAGGGTCAAAAAAAAAAAAAAAAGGACAAGTTTTAATGAGGTTTTAGAGGTGAACGCTATGGGATCATTTCAATGGTGGAAGCCCAGAACTGCTGTCCTTGCAAATGGTCCCTGTGACAGAACTAACTGCCAGCTAAGGTGCATTCCACACCTAAGAAGGACTCTACGGAGGACCTGGAAACTCAAGACCTGTGTGTCTCCCTTCCATACTCACCAGCAGGGGGATACGGAAGGGCAGCTTTCCCAAACACATCAAAGCAAACAGTTGACTAGAGTCAAAACCCATGGATTCAAATCTCACTTTTGCCTCCTCCTCACTCGACCATGTTGTCTGGTCCTCTATCTACAATAAACTCCCTTCCCCACCCCCATCTCATCCTCACCCTAATGCCCACCCTGTCACCAGCTACTTTTCCTTTTAGCACTGATCACTACCTGCTGCTGTATGTTCACTTGCATGTGTGTTTCTTTCTTTGTTCTTATTTTCTGTCACCACCTCTAACATGTGAACTCCATAGGGTAAGAATTTTCCTTTCCACATGGAATCCTGGTAGCTAGAACACGTGTGTGGAGGCAGTGCAGATCATAACAGAAGAGTCTCTGTGAAAGGGGGGAAGGAAAGGAGCCCACATCAACTTAACACCCACCCCTTGCTCTGAATCAGGGAGCTTCTGGACCTCTCCAAGCAATGTCGCTCCATCTTCGCAATATAATAAGCCTACGGGTGGGTTTGCCACCTTGCAAAGATGAAAGAAAGTAGGTTCAGAGAGGTGAGGCAAGGTGCTCAGAGTTTCAAAGCCTGTAAATATTGAAGGTGAGTTTCAAATCTGTATCTGTCTGCTCCAAACCCATGACCTTCCCACAAATTATAAACTGTAAAGTGCTGTACAAAGTGCATATGGATTGTCTATTATTACTATTTCATGCTTAAATTATACTAGAGCTATCTGAAAAAATAGTTATAAGAATAAAGTAGGGCCTCGAGAACCACCTGATTTGGACTCTCAAAGACTTTCAAAACTGCACTTCAAACAATATTTTTAATGAATTGCTACAGGATAGGAGGCCAGAGGTAAGGAATTAACTTAAAAATGCAAAGCAAATAATAAAGATACTCAAATATTTCTGTGGATACAGAGCTGCAAAGTGCTGTCTTTTGGGGATCAGGGTCAGGGGAAGGACTAGTTCATATTTTTATAAATGCTATAGAAGAGGGAATACACATTGAAATTTCCCAATTGCCAGCTAAGTATTTCTCACAATACAATGCCAAATTGGTGGAGAGAAACTGCAGAATGTTCTTTCCTAGCTGTGTGAAGAAGCAGAAAAGTAGCTGACAGAAACATAAAGTGTACTATATTTACAGATTAATGGGTCCAGCCATCAGGTAGAATCTGAGAAAGGCATCTAGGACCTGAGCAAATGGATGCTGGACACTATAAGCCCATGCAGCCTTGGCCAGTTTCACCAGAGTCTTAGGCATTGTTGGAGAGATTAATATATGCACCAGAGAAATCATGAGCTTTATAAAAATGACCAGGCACCCACATCTGGGACCTTCACCCCCATGAAAAACAAGGGAGGTCCCAGAAAGTTTTCATCAAAATGACAATCAGTATAGAGTTGAAATCAGATGAAAGTTTGACAAGATAATGACTTTTCAGACCAAAAAACAGAAAACTAGAGAAAAAGGAATCTTAAAAACCTTTAAAATCATGAAGACAGCATGACCCCGAAGTCTGAGAAAACGTTATTATTACATGGACCGCCCTGAGTCTTGTTTCGCAAATCCTGTCGGTGCTGTGCCTACAGAGAACCAATTGGTAAAAATTTGGCAGCCGTTACCCCATTCATTCAAGGGCCATTAATTGAGGCCATCCAGTGAGCAGGGCATTGTTCTCGGGATGCAAGGGATATATTAGTACACAAAGACACAAAATCCTTGCCTTCCCAAAGCCTACATTCCAATGAGGAAGCAGATAACAAGAAATAAACATGATGTATCAGAAAATTGTGCAGCAGTTGTAAGTTGATAAAGATATGGAGGGAAAGGGAGCTGAGTAAGAGAGTGAGAAGTTCAGCAAAGTTGCAATTTTAAATACGGTGGATACTGAGGTGATATTTGAGCAAAAACTTGAAGGAGATGAGAGTACAGCCATGGACATATCTGGAGAAAAACTTCTAGGAAGAGCAAAGGGTCAGTGCACGAGCGTGGAGGCAGGTGCCGCATCTCCTTGTGCTTGAAGAGCCTGCACCGGCCTGATGAGGGAAGTGCAGAGAAGTCCCTCGGGGGTGGGTGGACGTAGGGGAAGGGATGTGTGGGTGGATTGTGAGGAGCCTTGCAAGCTATTGGAAGGACTTGGGCTTTTAGTCAGAAAGAGAAGGATTTGGGGACAGAGGAGGAACATATTCTAGCATGTGATTTTAAAGATCACTGCTGAGTTTGCAAAAGGCTAAATGGGACAAGTGAGGAAGCCAAGAGGCTCTTGCAATAATAATGATGCTGACTAGACCAGTCTGGCAGCAGGTGCAAGTGATGAGAAGTGGTCCGATTCTAGACACATTCTGAAAATGGAGCCAACAGGATTTCTTAATGGATCAAACATGGGGTGTGAGAGAAAGAAGTGACCCTAAAGTTTCTTGGTCCACCACTGGAAAGAAAGAGCTGACATTAGCAGAGAGGATCACTTGATAAGCATGTCATAGGAACAGAGATAATACAGAAACTGAAAGTCTCATGGTCGTTGCGAGTCGCTTACTGCAGAAAGTGATTAATAACACTTTGGAGGTTGGTCGAGGGTGGGTAGAGATGGGGAACCCAAGAAAACTCTCCCCATGAGGTTTCCCGTACCAGCCTCTGCTGAGCTAAAAAAGTAAGTAGTTAAAAGAATTACCTATAAGATCAGACATATCTGAATATGAATCCTGGGTCTGTCACTTACCAACCTAAAATCTTATGCAAGTTACCTAACCTCCGCAAATTTTAGTTTCCTTGCATGTGAGATGGAGAGACGACTCAGCTGACACTGTCTTATGAAGGCTACATGAAATAATGCATGGAAAGTGCTCAGCACAGTGCTCTGCACAAAGTAATAATAAATATTTTACTTGTTAATAGCTGCAGTGGCAGTAACATTTATAGTATTATAATTATTATAGCTCTCAATCCAAGAGGTGATTAAGATACAGATCACAAATTAAGAATACAGGAAAACACTGCCATTAATCAAATACTGGCATGATACTCTTAGTATTTCTGAGCTGAGACAGAAAGCAACTGCCTAAGCCAATCTCCAGAATGGTTAAGATCCTTCTTCAAGCTCACAGTATACTTTATAGTAAGAACAGGACTGCAGCCAGAATACTGTCTAGAGTACAGAAAATGTCCTTGAAGCATGAAAGGGGTAAACTGAGGACAAATGAAAATACATGAAAACTCACCAACTCCAAAAGATGGAAGTATGTTGGATGCAGGATAAAAAGATAAAAAGATTAAGAAGTGGGGTAACCAGGTGATGGGTATTAAGGAGGGCCTGTGTGGTGATGAGCACTGGGTGTTATACACAACTAATGAGTCGTTGAACACTACATCAAAAACTAATGATGTACTATATGTTGGCTAATTGACTATAATAAAAAAATATAAGTAAAAAAATAAAAATAAGAAGATTAAGAAAGAATAAGGTGAACTCATAACTGACAGATACATGAGGAGAAATCAAGGAAAGGAGAGGGTTGTTGGACTTACAGCCACTCACTCATTCTGGGCTTATTGTCAGGGAAGACACAACAGTTAGTTCACGCACAGAATGACATGGGTCCAAGACAATTAGTCCAGCACACAACTGTGCCTGTTTCCTGGGGACCTTAATCCCTGAGGGCAGAGTGCAGCTGTAGGAACAAGGTTTGCTTGGAACATTCCCAGGAAGGCATCTTGGAGGAGTGGAACTGGCCTGGATTTGCAAGTTCATGCACATGCCTTCATGGAGAGAGGGAGAACATTTTGGGCCATCCATCTCTGGAAGAGATTCAGGCTCTTTGGGGACATAGGATATAGTGGTCTAAGTCCAGAAACACAATCTGAGGTCTGATGGGCAAGCTGCTTAACTGACATCTCATTTGATAGATGAACAAGGCAGCGCCCAGCAAGTTCCATGAAGAGGGGCAACAGGTTTTGAACTGAGCAGGGGTCAGCCCAACTCAATGGCAGTAGATACATTTATTGACTGTCTGCTCTGCTGCCTGCCAGGAGCTCCGTAATGAGCCAAACAGACATGGCTGCTGCCTTCACCTGACTTACACCCCGTCTAGAGAGCGATACAGACAAACAGACAACGTCTATATGGCAAGGTAAGTACTGTGATAAAGAGGAAAACTCAGATCCAGTAAAACTTATGTGGAAACTTTTTACTGTAAGAGATGAGAGAGAGAGACAGACTGTGATAAACAAAGGGAACTGAGACCCCGGGAAAGACAGCCATAGAAGGGCACTGTGGGGCCTCCAAGAAGGGCAGATAGCCCAGTCTTACAGAAATCTTCCTGGAGGAAGTGACAGCAGAGCTGAGATTCGAACAAACACTAGAGGCTGTTGCCACAGCACTTTGTTAGGGCATCCATTATTGGTTATTGGATCTGTACTGGCTACCCACAGTTGTTGCCAAGGATTACAAGAGGTTAGAAAAGAAAAGGCAGCAGGGTGAGGGAATGTATGAAACAAAATCCAACCAGTTTTATTTCTAATTCCCAGAGAGACTGACTTGACAACACCGGAAACGTATCATTCAGCCTGCTCCCCAAACACCATTTCCAGATTACATTTATATCACTGCCAAAATGCAGAATTTAAGCAGGGTTGTAACAACAACAAAAAAACAAAAATCACATATGTATATAATACATATTATATATTATGTAATATATTATATGTATCATATATGCCATATAAATCAAATATACAAGGCAACCTACAGGGGACATAGATAATAAATTCAGTAAAAGACTGTGCAAAGATGTGTTACATTGCAGTCATTCTGAACTAAATAAGATTTCAAGAAAAAAGGACAGATACATCATCTGACTGCCCCAAGGCATGATTTGTGATGTTGAAAATGATGAAATCTCAAGAAAGAAGTGATACAATATTCACTATTACTCTAATTTCCATCAGAATGGACTGGTTTTTATATTCAGAGTTTCAGCCTGCATTGATTGGCAACTGGGAGCACTTCCTCAAATATGTATTTGCTCTGAAATCTTATACCTTCTGGGTTATTTCTTGTGCCAAGCAGATTAGATTAATTGGAGCAAAACAGGAAGCAATTGTTTGTTATATCTCCAAATGACTTCATTTCTGGTTAATAATCAAAGTCCCCAAAATTATATTAATTATTGCTTCATCATTCTACCTATGTGATGAGGAAAAGTTGTTAATTTGTTACTGTTAATTACTGTCATGATTGATTATTACTGTTAATTATTGCTGATTCCAACCACGGTTTGGAACTACACTGAAACCTCCATTAGTGGAGACTTTTGAGAATACGCTCTCTTGGCTAATGGAGCTTTCTGGTTAGCTGAGAAATGGCTAAAACACTTTTTAGAGCTTCCTAAACAATGTCCTATAGAACTTGAGAGTTCTGTGAGATGTAAAAAATGTTCTGCTAGAAAAAGTAGGGAGGAGAAGGAAGAAAGGGAGAGGGAGGAGGGAGGAGAAGGTAGAGAAGGAAAAGAGGGGGAAAGGAGGCAGAGGACTAAAGGAAAGATGGGAAGAGGGTTGGGTCAAAGGATGATGTCCATGCTCAAATTTGAGAAGCATTTTTTTTTAACTGCAGAGCTTCTGTACATTGTACATTGTAAATCTCCAAGAAAAATTTATGCATCATTTCCTAACCTTATATCACCAAGCATTTTTTCCCGAGACTCTAATATTATAGATCAGAAAATTTTATAAAGTTTAGGAAATACTGTTCTAGGCTATTTCTTGTGTGAGAAACAGTGGGATGCTCTATTTTCAAAATGGCTTACCGCCCTTTAGTTATTTGTATGTAATCTCTCCTATTACTCCCTATTCTGCTTGAGAACTATTATCCATCCCCTGGCGGAAAGGAGGTAATCAATAGATGTTTGCTTGAAACATAGTGGGTATTCAATAAATATTTGTTGAACTAGTGAACAAATCGTTTGCACAGTACATTAAATATATTTTAATGAGGGCCTTTATGAGCCCCAGCTTCATCTTCTGTAGAGGAGAGAGGTCTGTCTAGTAATCTCTAGGGATCCCTGCAGCCTTGATCTTCTTGATTCTGTGACTTCTCAACTCAGGACCATCGTGCCAAATAGTATCACCCTATAGAATTACAAGTAGACTTTTGAAGAGGTTGATAATTAGGATTCATCACACTTTAAAGAGCTTGCCCCCAAAAATGTCTCTTCAAAGTAGTTATCTGATATCAGTTTGGTCTTTTGCCTCTTCTTCTCAAAAACCAAATGTAGAAGTATACTTGGTTACCAAGGGTTATGGTTTATTTCATGTTAGGTCATCAGTTTTGGCTCTAAAATACATTCCATTTTGATAATCAAAGTCTGGAGGTTGTCTCATAATGATTTCATGTTTCCACCCTAAGCAGTGGGCTGTGGAACTCATTGAGGAGGGTGCTTGATGCTTAGTTACTCACAGGGATTTTTACTCACAGGGATTTTCTGCTAAGAATGATCAACTGAATAGCTTTTCTGACTTTTTTTCTAATAAAATTTTTCTCTCCAACCCCCTTATTATTTCATATATTTTGTCAATCTTATTTATCATTATTATATCACTGATTGAGGATTTATATTTTTATTCTTCAAGCAATACAACAGCATGGCTTCCAAGAATTAAAAAAAAAATGCCCATCCAATTTAATCCCAGTTGTGCTAGAGAGATCTAACTTGCAAAATATAAAACAATAATATGAATATTTTGTGTGCAGACAACATATCACCCAGACGTCTCATGATTTGTAAGATTTTCTATTATTGCCTTGAATAGAACATCTTCTCTAAAGCAACCAAAGTACTCTATAAACATCCTTTCCATTAGTCATATCCCCCAAGGAAAGAAACGGGTTGAACACACCATTGCTCTAATTTCACAAAGGTAGAGAGAGAAGCTGCAGAAGCAAAATGATTTTTCAAGGTTATCCACAGTCCCACGGTGCTGGTGGTTTAGAAAGAAAGAAAGGCCTGGCTTCTAGCCAGCCTAGAGAATTTGTTCTCTTCAAGTCATAGTTTCATTCAAAGTACAAGAGAGCAAGAAATTTAATATCTGGTGTCACAGATACATCATCCATATGAGGGATGGTATAGCAGCATTAATATGCAAATAGCTAAATACAAAGTGTCTTTTCTTACCAAGCATAGTGCTCCCAACTGCTCAGAAATATTTATGTCTATATGAAAAGAGAACGAAATTGCAAAGTATAGCATGTTGCTCATTAATTTATTTTCATTAAAACTGAAGGGGGAAATGGAGCTGTATTCCACTCTTAGGACGAATCCTTGGAGTTTGGGGAAAGGGAAGAGAACAAATGTCCCTACAGGCATATTGTACCAATACACTTGCCCCAGATGCTCTCTTTCCAAAGGATTTAAACTTCTGAGGAAAATGACAGATAAAGGGCTAAAAGGTAATCCCACAAAACCTCAGTAATTAGCCCTGCATCATTTTTCTTCTCTCTTCGACCAAAAGCATTAGTTGTTAGAATCAAGCATGAAGGACTTTCCAGAAGCTGGCAAGCTGGCGAGTGGAAATGGAGGCATGATACCTTATAATTAGCTGACCACCTGAGAAGCCACTCCCCACGTAGAGAGAGGACTGGAACCCCAACCCTTCCTTTCCCCAGTGATCTTTGTGGATTTTGTTGCTCCATTCTGCACAATGAACGAAAATATTACCAGAAAACATTCCCTTGAGCCTCTGGAATAGGTGAGGAAAGTAGGAAAAGAGAGAAACAAAGGGCACTCATCCAGACAAGAGCAGAGATGGAATAACTGTTTATCATTCCCTTATAAGAACAATGAGAAGAACTATAACCCACACCCGTTTAGTGCTCCACCACTTGTAAAACAGTTTCCATTATTTTCTCATGTGATCCTCATAGCAATCCTGTGTGTTAAGTAAGATGGATATTTTTTTGTTAAGTAAGATGGGTATTTTTTCTTTTAGTTACGGAAAATTTTAAACACAGAGAGAAGTAGTGTTATTAACCTGAATATCCATCCCTTGGATTTCACAGTATGAGTATCTCGTAATACATCTACCTTTTTTTTACTGAAGTATTTTAGTAAATTATAAGCACCATGGCATTTATCCTTATCACACTGACCAAAATTAATAATAATTCTCCAATGCCTCTCATATCATAATCGAAGAGCCCCAGGTATAAAATGAGTACTATTTTCTTATTTTACAGATGCAACTTTTTTGATGTAACAAGGTGAACCAACAGGCTTGAGGACACACAGATAAAAAATGAATCTAAGAACTCAAGTTTAAAAAATTCTGATTTCTGGGTCCCAATTCTTCTCACTTCGAAGCAAATTTCCGTAGAAATGTTCTCAATTGGAAGACGACAGGAAAGCCACACAGACCTCTGTGTAATATTTGAGCAGGAGTGATCTTAATAAATGTGAACTGAATACATGAAATGTATCTCCAACTAGCTCTCATATTGTTTTTAGGGCCTTTCTCATTCACTGTAGCGCTATGCTTTGCCCTCCCTCGACCCAACCTCCATTGTTCCTAGCCCAGACCCTGGTCAATACCACTCTGATCTGCTGGATGCCCAGTTGCCTCATCCATATCTCCCTGTCCCCATCCACAGAGCCAACGCCATCTTGCAGCCAGCAAACATCTTAAGAAGGCCTAATGGACTCATCTCCCTGAGATGAGTTGTTACTCATTGTTACTGGCATCATGAACCCCTCTGGGCATTCCTGGACTAATATAGAAATAGTAGTATTTTGTTGCCTCAGGGAATCTTAAGAAATTATACTGATGTCATGACTCTTGCAACATCATGAGCATTGGCAATTTATTCCCGTATAGCTCAAAGGTGAACATTCAATTTATGCAACATCCCATCTTTCCCAGAAAAAAAATTCCTCTCCCATTTATATCTTTTATAATATTCTCCCAGTTTCAGCCCTCTCCCCTTACAACTATCATACATGTCATCAAGGCGGGATTCAGTGTGCTATCCAAGCTTCACCTCTAGTTCAGAAATGTTTGCATTTTCTTCTTCTGGATTCTTGACATTTTTGACAATACCTACCAGTGACTACTGAAAATGTTCTAGAAGGATGTTGGTATGTTCCAAATCTGAACATCAAAGGCATCTCTTAGATCTACTCACTTGTTTCACCCAAATGCATCTGACAAATACAAAAATTATATAAATTTTATGTTACCCAAGGGAAAAAATGCAAAACATTCTAGACAAAAGGAAGTTCTGGTCATTATCAGGCAATTCTGGAAATGTGATAAGACAAGGCCATGTCACGTGCCCAGTTTTGGAGAACCAGAGAGGAGCAAATTTGAGCAGAACAGATCTGATTCCAGGCCCAAGATGCTCAGGCAGGAATCCAAGTTAGCTCCCCTAGATCCATAGAAGGCACATTACACATTAATAATAAGATTATTAATAACTGAAGACTTTATGTGTGATATCTCCCTTCCAGGATTTGCATGTGTTGACATACAACGTGTAAGAGAATATCTTTAAGGAATGAATATCCCTGATGCTGGAATATTGAACACAAAACACAGCCCAGGACACACCCCTGGCACCCTTGAAGCCATGCCACAGTTACATCAGCCACAGTTCTTGACTACAAACAACAGAATCCACTTGGTTAGTTTAGGAGGAAAAAAAAGAATTTATTAAAAAGATATTTTAGTTCACATAATCATTGAACTAGCTGAAAAAAAAAACACATTAAGAGTTGAAGCTTCCAGGAATAATGCCCAAAACCACAGAGAACTGATCAGTGGAGAAACCACCTGCTGAGTATAAATGCCTGGAACTGGGATTTACTGTAAGTGCCCCTACCACCAATTCCACTTGGATCTTGTGACAAGGGAAAATCTGTATGCCTATGTAGCCACCTGTGCCAGGAACTCTGAGCCCGACACAGCCCCACAGCTGCTGTCTTGTGGTGCCCACGTCTGAAGTTTTATGCTGATGTCTGATGGGCAGAGTCCAGGCCCTATCCTAACACTTACTGAGCACTCGCTGAGTGCCAGACACTGTTCTAGGCTCTTGACAAGAACTAACCCACTGAAGCTTCCCAACAACCCTATGGGATTATTCTCTGATTATCCTCTCTTCTGGATGAGGGAACTGTAGCACATAAAAATTCTATCACTAGTCCAAATTCATAATCTGTTGGTGTCAGAGTTGAGATTTGAACTTGGACAGTCTGGCTCCAGAGCTCAAACTTTCTTAATCTGTTTGCTTGGGGTTTTTTGGGTTTTTTTTAAGTGATACCTTCACATGCTTGCATTCTAGCTGCAAGAAAATATGAGTTCTCTTATACATTGGCTCATCTGCCCAAATCTAGAAAGTCGTTCAAAAGATGATGGCTAAGCATGAACAGAACAGACAACTACTGCAGATTTCTAAAATAGGTAAGGTTGTTCTTTTTCACGTTAGTATCCCCTGAAAGTTGCTCTCATGGTCATCACTAGAAGCCCATGAATGTGGATATGAACCTATGTGTATGTACTGTTTTTTACACACTGTGACAGTCTCTAAAGACTGGGACCTGTGTTGTCCCCACCCCAGGCATTATGTTGCTCCTCCCATCAAAAGGTAGAACATTCTCCCAGACCCTTTGCATCTGGGCTGACCTTGTGATCATCACTGATCAATGGAATGCAGCAGAGTGAAAATATGCCTAGCCTTTAAAAGGCTGGCACCGGGGGCCTGGGTGGCTCAGTTGGTTAAGCGACTGCCTTCGGCTCAGGTCATGATCCTGGGGTCCCAGGATCGAGTCCCGCATCGGGCTCCCTGCTCAGCGGGGGAGTCTGCTTCTCCCTCTGACCCTCCCCCCTCTCATGTGCTCTCTCTCTCTCATTCTCTCTCTCTTTCAAATAAATAAATAAATCTTTAAAAAATAAAAAAATAAATAAATAAAATAAAAGGCTGGCACCTTCTACTTTCGCTCTGGGGGAAACCAGTTGCCGTGGAAAAAGTTCAACTACCCCTAACCCACCATACAGTGAGGAAGCCCAGACTAGCCACATGGAAAGGCCACATGGGGAACTAAGGAGCCCAGTGGAGAGCATTAAGACCCTGGATATATGTTACCTGCAGAACCATCCCATATAGCCCCCAATCATTCAAACAATCTCTTTGAGACTCCAGATATCCTTGCTCTGACCTGTCCAAATTCTTGATCCAAAGAATCATGAGCAGGTAAAACGGTTATGGTCTTAAGCCACTAATTCTGGGACAGTTACTCAGTAATAGATAATAGTAATAGATAACTTAGACACTAGCACTGTATCCTCTACTAACTATGTATATAAAGAAAATTTTGCATCTCATTAAGTATTCTTCCATAGCAGTGGTCAGCAAACTCTTTCTTAAAGGGCTATATACTATTTTAGGCTTTGCAGGCCAAGAAGCAAAATTGAGACTATTACATAAGTGCTTATATAACCATTTAAAGTGTAAACGCATTCCCAGCTGAAGGACCATAAAAAATCAGGCAGTGCCCCAGATTTGGCCTGTGGGCTGCAGTTTGCTGACCCCTGCTCTAGAGCACGATTTTTGATATTTGCTTTGTACTTCCTCATAGGAACTTCTTGTAACTTATTTAATCAAATCCCTGTTCTTAAGCATTTAGTTTACAACTTTTCACTATTTAGAAGTAAAGTTCCCACATGTGAGGGAAACAAGATGTCCCAGAATGAAGCATGTAGCTATACGGAGGGCTTGGGGGGGTGCTGCCCGAAAAACATCATCTATGGGAATGACAGCAGGAAAGGTTTTTATGTGCCTTTTTGTTTTTATAAAAAGGAAAACTTGGAAAGACTAAAAAAATACATTTTATATATGGATTTTTACAAATAAAAATGGTTATTATAGTAGGAAAAAAGTAATGCTTGAATAAACATTGTGAATAATACATCAATAAACCTTTGTCCACATCCATGGTTATTACCTTCTAACGAATCCCCAAAACTGGAATTGTTAGGACATACATGATGCCAAAATACCCTCTCAAACCACTCGACTATGTGCAATCCTATCAGCAACACGTAAGAGAGTTCTGCAGCAGGTCATGACTATCTGAAGGGACTGTTTTTAGAAAAACTGTTTGGATTTCATATCCTTGTTTGAGTGTGAGCCTAATGAGTCCCTCCTCCTCCGTCTGGAATGATCTCTTTCTCCTCGGGCTTTGTTAGAATGACCTCATTTGAGTTCAGACTATCATTGAAGGCATGCTTACTGCATCCCTAACAGAGTTTCACAATCCCAGCGCCGGAGAAGGTGCCAGAAGGAGGGGGGCTGCTGGGGATGCTGGCCCCAGCCATTCCCTACCCAAGCACCTCACCCCCCTTCCTCCCACCACCTCCCAGCAAGAGGTGGCTGACACGGAGCTGTAGCTCCACGCTCGACAAACAGCCATCTAAGAGCACCTGCTCCTTCCTGCCGCTGGGCCAGTGTCTGTCTCTCTTTCTGTCCCCTGGCTTCCCCGTGCTCCCTCTCCTGGCACGTGTTCTTCTCTCAATTCTCAGCCTCCAACAGACCCCCACGCTGAGCACAGCAGGACAGAGGACACGCGGAGCCCTGCTGACATGGGGCCCCAGACAGGGCAATCAGTCTGAATGGACTCAGCAGGCCTGCAGGCTCTAATCTCGTTACCTGGCTGCCTCACAAAAATTCGCGGGTGCTGACGCCCGTGGCCTCCAGTTATTTTGAAACCATGATAACTGCCATTACCTTTACCTCAAGGGCATGAAAAACAGAGATTTGGCAGAGCTACCGCTTCTCTACTTCTATCCATCTCTTCTTCTGGACTGCCCCCTCCGCTTTCCCCGCAAACCAGATCCTATACAGTCCTCGAGATACTATTCTCACGCCACCTTCTCCGGGAAGCCCAGCCTTTACCTTCCCCCATCTGTTCAGCTCCCTGAAAGAGCAGGCTTTACAGTCTGTCCATGACCCTCTCGTCACCTTGGGTTCCCTGGCTTGTCCTGTTCGCTATCATTTTACAGATGTCAGCCTTGTCAGTGCAACCAGATAGTCTCCTTATTGAGAGCACGGAAAAGGATTTCATACTTACCTGTGGCCCTTAAAGCAACTCCAGGCAATGCTGGGCGAATAGCAAGGGACCTCATCAATGATGCTGACCGATGGGCCATCATTTTAGGATTCCACTGAGATAAACTCCAAACCGCCTGCCCCAGAAGTCCAGAGGTATGATCCATATCCAGCTGCTTGCAACTGGACACCAGTTTTCACTAAGCCTGGAGACAAAGTGGGGAGATGGTAAAATAGCAAAAGTATCAGATTAGGAAGCCAAAAGTCTGATGTCCAGTGTGGATCTCACTCGGGCACATGTGAATTTGAGCTGCATCTGTAAAGGGAGGAAAATAATAATACCTTCCATTTCAATAAAGGTTTTTTTCTGACACTCAAATGAAACACCCTGCTTTATATACATTACTTATCCAATCCACAAACAAATCTGAAAAATAAGCATTATAGGCCCCATTTTACAGATAGGATGATGACGACCTCAAAGTTAAGCACTTTGTCCAACATCACAAACCTAGAAAGTAAGAATTTGAACCCAGATTTCCTTGATGCAAATTAAAAGAAAATAAGAGGAGAGATATATTTTTTTTCTATTTTTTGTTGAAGTATAATTAACATATAGTGTTATATTAGTTTCAGGTGTACAATATAATGATTCAACAATGCTATACGTTTCTCAGTGTTCATCAAGAGAAGTGTACTCTTAATATCCATCACCTATTTCACCCATCTCCCGCCCACCCACCTCCCCTCAGGTAACCATCAGTTTGTTCTCTGTATTTAAGTATCTGGGGGTTTTTTGTCTCTTTTTTCTTTATTTCTTCATTTGTACTGTTTCTTAACTTCCACATAGGAGTGAAATCAAATGGTATTGTCTTTCTCTGACTGACCTATTTCACTCAGCATTACACTCTCTACCTCTGTCCATGCTGTTGCAAATGACAAGATTTCATTCTTTTCTATGGCTGAGTAATATTCCATTATATATATTTATATATATATATATATATATATATATATATATGCCACATTTTTTTATCTATTCATTTACCGATGGACACTTGGGTTGCTTCCATATCTTGGCTATTATAAATAATGCAGCAATAAACATAAGGGTGCATATCTTTTTGAATCAGTGTTTTCATTTTCTTTGAGTAAAACCCAGTAATGGAATTACTGGATCATATGGTAATTCTAGTTTTGATTTTTTGAGGAACCTCTACACTATTTTCCACAGTGGCTCCACCAGTTTGCATTCCCACCAACAGTGCAAGAGGATTCCTTTTTCTCCACATCCTCTCCAACACTTGTTTTTTCTTGCCATTTTGATTTTAGCCATTCTGACAGGTGGGAGGTGATATCTGGTTTTGATTTGCACTTCCCTGAGGATGAGTGATGTTGAGCCTCTTTTCATGTGTCTGTTGGTCATCTGGATGTGTTCTTTGGAAAAATGTCTATTCAGATTCTCTGCCCCTTTTTAAATGAGATCTCTCCTGGATTATTGTAATCACCTCCTAACTTTTATCCTTGCCCTTCAGGATTGAATTGTAAAATAGTAGCCTTCCATATGTAAGTCAGAACAGGACAGACCTTGGCTCAAAACTCTCCAGTAGCCCCTGACAATGGCCTTCAAGGCTCCACCCAACCTGCCCATTCCTCCTCCCCCTGACCCTACAATATCCCTCTGACCTCACTTCCTACTACTCTCCCCCTCGCTTGCTCAGCCAGACGCAGGGACCTCCTTGTCCTTCCTCAAGTGCTCCAAGCATCACCCTGCCTGGGGTGCTTGCACATCCTCTCACTACTCCCTGATGGCTCTTCTCCCAAATGGATCCACAGGGCTCACTCCCTCGCCTCCATCTGGGCTTCAAATGTCTGCTTCTCAGAGGATCCTTCCCCTACTACCCTACTTAAAGTTGCAACAAGCCACTCCTGTTTCCCTGAACTCCCCATACAGCTTCTCTATTTTATTTCTGGCTATTTCACTATCATCTGACATATAGATTTCTTTTTTCATTTTGAATATGCCCACATCCCACTCCTGCTCTGCCCTTGAAGGTAAGCATGAGGGCATGGATCTTTTGCCCATATTGTCCACTGTATCCCTAATGCTTAGAATATGCTTGGCACGTAGTAGGTGTTGAATTGATATTTATGGGGTGATTGAAGGAGGCAGAATGCTATTGTCCCCCTAAATCCATTCTTTCCTTCCTTCTGGGCACATGGCCACTCAACCAGTGACTACATTTTCAGCCACCTTTGCACCTATATGTGGCCACGTTCTTACTAGTGGACTATGCGCAAAAGTTATGTGTACCCCAGTCCCAAGAAACACTCTAGGAAAGCCATGCAGGCACCAAGGAGCAAATATGCTCATACACCATTTTCGGTACAGCCATGGCAAACACAGACACCCCCTTGCAGTCCAAGCCAGGAGACAAGAACAACTACCCACTAATCCTTACTTTCTCCCCATGGGTTTGAAATGCCATCTTTATCTACAGGAATAATGCCCATTGTACACTTGGGTTTATTTCTAGACTTTCTTTGTTGCTGCATTGATTTGTCCTCATATTCATGTACCAGTGCTAAAACTGTTTCATTATCTGCTATGACTAAGTTCTCCATGCCCTTCATTACACCGTTGTCAAGAGATTCATAACAAGGTTTTCCTAAGAAATGCACTTTAGAAACATTCCTTGGGCAGCAATTTGGAGATAGAGTGGAGGAGGACCAGAGTAAAGCTATTACATTAATCCAGATGCGGGATGAGGGGGAGTGGTGGCTCCAGGGTAAGAGATTATCCTCCCCCACCTGACCCCCACCCCTCACACCCTGACCCTCACCCCCATAATCTCAGCAATGCTTCCCCAACCCCCAGGCTTTGACACTGAAAGTCACTTAGTACGAAGAGGCTGGGACAGACTCAAGAGGTATTCAGACATGCAAATGACTTCGCTCCTCCTTGGAGGGCAGTGACTAGTGAAACAGAGATAATTCTCAGATTTCTAGCTTTGGCAACTGGTGTCGTTCCTGGTATCCATGGAAGGGAAGCAGATTTAGAGAAGAACTATAGTGAACTGAGTCTGAGAGTTTGTGCGCTATCCTACAGGCGTAGTATCTGGCTGGGGAGAAAATCTGGGGCTTGAGAGTTGGACCTGCCAGTTCTCTCCTGATAATGGAGGATGAATTACAGCTGCCAAAAAAGATCACCAGAAGAAAGCTTCGAGCACTGTCACCAATTCCCTGGGCTCTGACTGACCAGAAGCATTTCTAACTAGCCCAGAGAGAAAAGCTAGACTGGGTTGCATTATGTACTCTGAAGCTGGAAAAAATATGGAATCTGAATTCAATTCTATTAGTAAATCAAATGGAAAGCCTTGAGTCAGCCATGCAAAGTTTAAATTTTATACTCATTCATATCATGTTCTTATTGTTCCAATGCTCCCAAGCTGGTCCCATATTTGTTATTGATTTGGTCTATGTGAAAGCTGCTCAACGCCTTGAAATGAGGCTTGGTTCTTGGGTTATTTCAGCATAAATGACCTTGGAATATTTTTCTACCTAAAACAGCTAAAGACTTTCTCAACATGTACTGATACAGGAAATCATCATTCATTCCAAGGCTCCGGCCCCAAAATCTTCACAGTTAATCCTTCAACCTAACTTTAGTTTTGGACCTATATGTCTCCATTTCCTCCTTTTTTGCAGGAAACAACATTACCCTATTCAAGTCTAGCATGATGCCTGGTACATGGAAGATAGCCCATAAATGTTTGTTGGAATGGGCTAAATAAAATATAGATATCAATTCTTATAGTGAAGGGAATGGGAAATAATGGGGCATCAGGGTTGGCGATGACATTTTAATCACAGTATAAGTGGTAAGTAATAGGAATCCCATATGACTCTAATCTATGCCATCCACTATTATGATGATGTATGAATCAAAATACATGGATTATTAAGGTTGTTTTCTCTCTGGCTATAGAACTTTTCATGGAAGGGCAGCTGGCACCCACTGTAGAAGGTATGTATGGTCAGGAGAAGGAAGTACGGCTCTAATTACTTTGTGATCTCCTTTTTGGAAGAAAAGTATGTTAGGGAGATATTGGATTGTCTGGCTGAAACAAACTGTATTGTTTGATTGTGGGTGTTTGCTTGCTATGTTATTCTTCCTTTCTATTATCACAGGTCATTATAAGTTGCCTACCACTCTGGAAAATATTTGTCCTACCAAGTTCCTCAAATCAGAGCCTCAAAAGACTGAACCGAAGGTAAAAGCCCATGCAGAGTAATAATATCAAACACTTAGTGATCACTTACCAAATGTGCCAGGCATTGTTCTAAGTGTTTAACATGTATTAGCTTGTTTAATCCTCACAACACCCAATACGGTAGGTGCTATTACCCTCCTCGCCCCCCACCTTTTACAGATGAGAAACTGAGAGACAGAGCAGTTGAGTAGTTTGTCCAGGCAGCCTGGCTCCAAAGCATGTACTCTCCACCATTATACAGCATGCATCTCCACAAGCAAGGTGCCAAGATGAGGTTTGGATAGGGTTTGGAGTGACTCATACTCACTCCATTTGTCACCACAAATTCCTCCTCACTGTTCCCAGCCAAGAGTAACATTGGAGAACTGGCTTCCTGCTGGATCAGGAGGCACTTTTAATGCTTGTGTGCTGGGGATTCTGTAAGCTCCTGAGTCCCCTTTTGAATCAATATGGATTATTTGAGTTATTAAGAGCTCAAGGAGGCAACTCCATAGCTTAATGACAGACGAGGACAGAAATAATTTGTTAAAATGCTGAGTCTTCTACCATTTACTTGCCCAGGAAGTTTGTTCTTGTTCCTAGTGCCATCATTTGCAAGGGTTTCGTTTTTTGCTCAACATAATGGGGCTTTCTGGTAGCAGCTTATTACAGAAGACATCCTCCAACTCTAAACTTTCACACTAATTGTGTAAGAGGTGGAATATAAATATGGGCCAACTTGGCTTTACAGAAGGGAAACAGATCCTCTTTTCTCTAGCTTATTTGACTTTCCCGAAGTTCTTCCAGCAAAAAGCAGGAAGCGAAGGTCACAAATCTGATTTCTATTCTGCATGTGTCACCACTAGGATATCTTTGTTCTGATGAAGGCTTTCCACCTTCCCAGAAAGAAGACAAACATGTAAGGATTAGGTTGACTTACTGCAAATGGAATTCTTTACCTCTAAACTTGTGGTTCCCCACCTTTCCATTATAACAGGTTGGTTAATAATCAAGGTCAACCAGGTCATCTCTTACTCTACAGGCACCAGCATAGCCCCCCAGCTTCTCTCCACAGCTCAAAGCGTGGCTGATGGGAGGGGATCCTGCTACTACAGATTCAGACCAGCATTCTTTCCTCCCACCACCCCTTCTCATCAATTTCAAGTTAGACACCATCCTTTCTTAGTCACTCTATTCCTGAGAAGATTGAAGTAAAATGATCTCTTGGGAAATTCCTGACCTGTTAGCTAAGAAGCTGAGGAAGGCCCAGGCCTAAACCCAGAGAGGACAGTGACTCCATACCCTTTGCCACATGTTCTATGCATTCTGTTGTAATATCCAAGTATGGCAGTGGGCAGCCCACAGTTCTGCTTTAACCTCTACTTGTTCGATTTATTCTCAAAATATATGTTAAGTATCTACTACTCTATGGCAGGTGCTATGCCAGGTGCTGAAGAATTGAGGGTGAGAAGACCTGATCCCTGTCCCCACCGAACCAATGGTTGTTCCTTATCTCTCCTACCATCTCAGTATCCCACCCCCTTCTGCCTGAGAGATACCATCATTATTATCCATCAACTGTCCACTGTGAGGATCTATTATCTGGGACCTGAAACAAAACAAGAAATGGCTTGGCCAGATTCAGGGGCACAAGTCTAGGACATGACTCTAATTAATGACTTAATTCAATATTTGATATTTGTAGAGTCTTCCTGCTTTGCAAAGATGATCTCTTGTGTCTCTCTTCATGCTTTAATCCTTAGCCAGTAGGTAACATCAGAATAAACCCCCTTGTGGTTTTTTGTTTTTGTTTTTCAGAACATACCATTCTTCAAACTTAGCCAAGACAGAGAATCATATTCTAGACATTCTTCCCAGGACTGTCACCCAGTTAGGAATGCTGTTAGGCTTCTAACTTCTTTCATTTAATAAAGGCTCCTTCAGATCTAAGCTACAAGTCTGACCCCATTGGATTAGGAAGAGTGGATTGTATTTTCTGTAGCTCATTTAAGAGAACTGGAACTTGAATCTTTGACCTTCTCTAAGACTACAAGATTGAATTGGATAACTTTATGGAGGTGACTGGGATGAAACTTGACTAAAAGCCCTGTCCCCCACCCCCGACATTGCCTAGAAAATCACACAACATGTATAGGTTTCCTTCTTTGGACAGAGCTAGTACAATGCAAATTTCTAAAGCTGGAAAAGCTAGCTACCATACACCTAATACTCAAATTCTCTTTTTTTAAATTACTTCTGCTTTCAATAACATCCCCACTGCCCAAGTTTCATGCAACTAAATAATTGTACGCCGTACAATAGAGTACCATGCAACCATTAAAAGTCACATGTGGAAAAGCATTTATCAAGCATGGAAACGTGTTCGGGTATTTCCCCCAGCTCTCCAGTTCTCAATTTTATACTAGCAGTATAAAATTTGCCAAATATTTCGTTCTGGTCACTGTTTCCTGAGCATGTAAACCACACCATTTCCTGTACTAAGTCAAGGTTTAAGGTTCTAGTTTTAAGAACTGGTTCATAAGTAATGAACCAGACTATTTCCTGTTAGACGAACAATAAGGAAATAGACCATAATAGTCCATTTCTTTGAGAAGCAGTGAAATGGATGTTTATCCATCTGATGGTCTCAAAGATGCAAACTTCACACTGGCATTTAGAAGACATCTTTCGGGAGGTGACTATTAGTTAATACCTTTGTTTTAGAGCAAGATATAAGCCCTGGCCCATCATTGTACAGCTGGGGTATCCTGAACATGTAACTCAACTCAACCTCTCTGAGGCTCAGTTTCTCCATTGGTAAAATGGGACTACAATAATACTTGCCTCATAGGGTTAGTGGAAAGAGTAAACAAATAGTATGTGAAGAATTTAGTATAGTGCTTGCTACTCAGGAAGTTCTCCATGAATGTCAGGTATTATTCAAGCCTCTCTAACTCATTTTTCTCCTCCAGCCTATACTTAAGAAGGGGAAGGCGATGGGGGAGTTGGGAATCTCGCCCTCATGAGTAGGAACAGAGCTTTGTCACTGTCTGCAAGGAAGTCAAGAGTTAAAGGTCAGCTTTGTGTGATCCTCTGACTTATTTCTCTCCCAGAAAAAGCAATGAGAGGGGTTGTCACTTCTCTATGAAATGTAATGAAGAAGGGACATCTGGGGGCACTGTTACCTGCTCTGTGCCCAATCTTAGAGGACTTTTAACTAAAGAATACCAAGGATGGGGGCACCTGAGTGGCTCAGTCAGTTAAGCATCTGACTCTTGGTTTCGGGTCAGGTCATGATCTCAGGGTTGTGGGATCAAGTGCCACACTGGGCTCCATGCTCAGCATAGAGTCTGCTTGTCCCTCTTCCTCTGCCCTTCCCCCTGCTCTCTCTCTCTTTCTCTTTATTTCTATCTCAAATAAATAAATAAATAAATAAAATCTTTTGAAAAGAGAAAGAAAATCTTTTAAAAAGAGAAAGAAAAGAATACTAAGGATGAAGTAAGAGGGAAAGAAGAGAGAACAACCAGTAGAAACTACAGGGCCTTGGCAGTGGCAGAAAGATATGGGCAATCTGAAGAGACAGAGTTGGGCCTGAGCAGTTGGCCTGGCAATCAGTGGCAGGAGGCCAAAGTAGACTACCTGGTACAACTCTTTCCCACTGGGAAGCCAAAATGACTCTTGGACTTGGTAAAATTCCTTGGGAATCAGGTACTTTGGCCAAAAGGGCAAATTTAATTCAAAGAAGTAACAATATATGGAGAGTCTTTTTTTGGAGGAAAGTTGTCTGCAGACGCTGATGCAGAAATGCAGATGGGAGAGAAAATCCAGTGTGTCTGCTCTGAGAGAAAAAGACAGCTGCACCCATAACTCCTCCAAGTCAGAATGAGATCCCTGCTCTAATGGAGTACAGAGTGCTCTGGGGCACAAGGGAGGCAGCTCAGGAGTACTCACCAAGAAATGTGAGCCTGTGTAAGAGGCTTCTGCAATCAGAGCATGATACTGTGGAAGGGAGTGGGAAAGGAGGGGCAAAAATCAACACAAGATTTACAGCAAGAGCATCTCCTTTCCAGCACTGCTGACATGTCCTGGGCTTTTTGCCAGCTCTGACCATCACCTATTCAGAAACCAGAGAGAAAAGCAATTTCCCTCCCTTGGATTCTTGTTGACTTGTTCTTCTTTCTCTGTCCCATTAGGTTTTGCCTTCCTTTGTACTTTCCAAGATATTACTATCCTGGGCTCAACTGAAAATGAGGATCATCTTATTTTAGCTTGTTTACAACAAATTTGGGAGAGTCTGAATGATGACAACCCACCCATGACCTGACAGTATGTGGTGTGTATCTCTCTGCCCTGCCCTGTTCTGTGATCTGACTGGGCACCCACTGTGAGTGGCTAGAGGATTAGACTTCCTTCGAGCTGCTCGCTGGTCCACCCTTCTCCTCAAAAGCCCTACATTTCTACTCATGAGATCAAACTCTTTTTAAATTTTTTTTTATTTATTTGAGAGGAGGGAGAGAGCACACTCATGGGGGAGGGAGGTGGTGAGAGGCAGAGGGAGAGGGAGAAGCACACTCCCCGTTGAGCATGGAGCCAAACATGGGGCTCCTTCCCAGGACCCTGAGATCATGATCTGAGCGGAAGTCAGACGCTTAACCGATTAAACCACCCATGTGTGTGCCAAGGTCAGATCTTTTGAAGTCACAAAGATAAAACACTGTCTTATCATGGCCAATTTATATACTTATTCTGAGAATGGAGTCTGGGGAAGGTTCTGCAGGTGCTAGGTGAGCTCTATGCCCACTCACATATTGGACACCAGAGAAGAATATCCTGGAGAAATGGGACATGAGCCAGGTCAGCCTCAGGAGATGGGGAAGAGGGTAAATGGGTGCCAGGCTCTACGTGGCAGGATTCATTCATTCAGTCAACATTCAACATATATCAACAGAGCATCCACTACATGCCAAAGGATACAACAAGGAAAAGACACAGTCCTTCCCGTCAGGACACCACACTCCACTGAGAGGAAAAGGCAATCAAAAGGTCATTACAATACAGCATGCTCATTGCCACCATGGGAGAAAGCCAATGTGGAATAAAATAACACAGGGACAGGAAATGACTCCAAGTTGTGGGGTTGAGAGAGGACTTCTGGAAGGAAGGCAGAGCCAGAATTAAGAGACCCATGGCCATCCACAGTGTTTCCCTGGGCTGGATGGCAGAGGATGGAGGGGAAGGGCTGGAAATCAATACCTAAGGTAGCCAGGACTTTATTGGCATGCCACCAAGAACATCCATCTCTCATTCTTAGCTTTTCTATTCCCTTCAACTTGCTTGATCTGCCTTCTCCCATCAGATTTGTACACCAAAGAAACAAGCACTATAGACCTCAACGAGAACAGACCAAAGGGCTTTTTGGAAAAGCAACCTCAGTAAAATGTGCTGATTAGTCCCCACGACTCTAAAGAAGCTCCCTGGAAGAGGAGAGTGTTCCCCCAGGCACACCCAGGAGGGAAACTAGGTACAACCGCACATAGACTGTCTTCCCCCGACTTCCTTCTTCTCTCCCAGCTTTTGTTTTGACCCTTGGGAGAAAAGAGGAAGAGAATTGAGTAGAGGGAGGTAGAGAAAGTATACGAGGGTAAAAATAAAGATAAAGAAATGGTGAGACATGAGCAGTGCTGAGCTATATCCTGCTCACATGCTCATTGAAAATGATCCTCGGGACCTTTCTTAACAGGAATATTTCTCCCTGCTCTCCCAGACCAGAGATAAGAAAGGTAGGTAAAAGCTAATGGACTTCCTCCTGAGCCTGGGTGGGGCCCAGATGCAGAATCTTGGCCACAGTCCATTTCTCAAAGGCAGCAGCCTCCAGGCTGTCCATTAGCAACAGCAGCTAAGATTTCAGAAAGGAGGCTGGTCAGTGTTGTGTGAGACAGAGAAATAAGACACACATGGTCTCCTTTCTCTTAGCAACAAAAGAGCAACAATAATAATCCTCATCTATGAATTCTTTCCCGACAGCCTTCAGCCTCTCTCTGCCTCTGATTTTCCTTCACACAATTGGTCAACATTTCACAGACACCCTTGTAATATGATCACCCTTTTAAAATAACGATAATATCTACTAGAGGCCAAACCTTTACACCTAGTGTTTCTATATTTCAAAACCACATGACAAGATTACTATCTCCACTTTACAGATTATAAAACTGAGGCTCAAGTTCATCCAATTGCAAAGCCCACACTCTTTCTTCTGCTCCAGAATGGTTTATCTCCCCAAGTGTAAGCACATTGAGGGCTTCTTTGAATCCTCTTTAGCCTTTAGTAGTGCCCTGGATATAGGAGGTCCTCAAAGCTTTCTGTAGCTCATGAAGAAGTTTGGTTGTAGAGGAAGATGTGATGAAGGAGTAAGTCACAGCACACATCTGCTTCATTATCTGCAAAGCCAGTTTCTCTTCCCAAATGCACCTAGTCATTAGTAGGAGGCTAAATTTAAAGCCACAATAAAACAGCCAGTTGCTAAACAAAAGCAACTTAGGTAAATCTCAGTAAATTTGCATTCTGCACTGACAAGGCATCGAACGCCCCCAAACAGATAGGAGAGGAAAAAGAACGAACGGAGCAGGCACTAAGCCAGAACCATGTTTCCCAAACCTTTTCAGGCAATGACATCCCTGTGACCTTGCAGGGATAAGGAGGTCCCCGGTAAATGCCACATGTCCGAAAGACTGTCCATATGCAGCCAAACGAGCTTCATGCTGATGAGCAAGAGACAGAATTTGAGAAAGACCTATTTCTTATGTATTCCAGTCCCTTCAATAATTTGAAGAGAAAAAATGTGAAAAGTAAATGAAGATGAAGGTCTAGCCAATCAACAGAACACAGAAAAGTGGACATAAGGCCCTAGATCCTAACACTGTTTGGCTTCCTCTCACAATGTTACTTCTACGAAGACATCCATAAAGAGCCCATGACCAGGTGCAAAAACTGGCCTTAACCTTGACACTGGCCTTAGCTCCCTGGGTCCTACCGACACAGTGGACCACCCCCCCCCCTTGTCTTGAGCTACCATTCTCTGACCTGAACATTCCCCTAGCTTCCATGTCAGAACTGTAGTAGTTTTCCTCAGTAGTTTCCCACACTACCTCCCCCCTACTTGAGGAGCCTCCAAAGGGCACAAGAGAGAGTGCTCCAGAGGCTGAAAGCATATGAACCTCTGAGTCAACAGAGCCATTGCTGGTTTTGCCTAATAGGAGGGAGTCCAGACCAGGCCAGGGGGTGAAGTCCTGCAGCCTCAAGATTCACAGCAAGGATCTACCTCTTTTACTTAGAGAAATCAAGTTTGAAATAGTCAACGAGATTATTTTTCCTAAATATTGCCCAACAGATGAAACAATAACCCTTTTCCAACCAAGGGATAAGCTGTGCCTTTCATTGATTTGCAGTGTCTGACCTAAAAGAATGGTCTTGGGGGAGGGCGGAGCAAGATGGCAGAGGAGTAGGAGCCCTGGATTTCGGCTGGTCTCAGGAATTCAGCTGGATAGGGATCAAACCATTCTGAACACCTATGAACTCAACAGGAGATGAAAGATAAGAATAGTAACAACACTCTGAACAGAAAAGCGACCACTTTCTGGAAGGTAGGACGTGCGGAGAAGTGAATCCGAGGCGATATTCGGGAGGATAGACGGCGGGGGAGGGGGCCTCCGTCGGCCGCTTCTGGCAAGTGCTAGAGCCGCGGAGCACAAAATCGGAACTTTTAGAAGTCGGCTCCGCTGAGGGACGTCGCTGCAGTGGCTA